>NC_057797.1:336706178-337009868 GCF_018294505.1 Triticum aestivum
TATTGCGCCAGCATGACGTCAGCATGACGTCAGTGGTCAACTGCGGCTGGCTGAAGTCAAACCTGACGTGTGGGGGCCACACGTTAGTGACAGGGGGGGTTTAACAGGTTTAAATTAATCCTAATTAGGGATTAGTGGCGTTGGGGCCCACTGTCAGTGTCAGGGGGGGGGGTTGACTAACGGTAATTAGTACTAACTAACCACCTGTCCGACAGGGCCCACGCGTCAGTGACCCTGGGGGGGTCAAACCTCAGGTCGGACAGGTCAAACCCGCCGGCGGTTAGTCGCCAGCGAGGTCCGCGGCGTGCAGGGGCCTCGGGTTTCCTCTGTGGTGCTCCAAACGGCGTGCGGCTAGGTGCGTTGGATAGCTAGCTCGACGGCGCGTCGGACGGTGGCCGTGGCTGGCCCTGGGGTGGCCGGAGTCGACGGCGGCGAGCTCGGCTGCGGCTGCCGGAGTTCGGGTGCGGTCGGAATCGACGTTGCAGGGGGTTTGGGGAGGCGTTAGTGCGTGCTGCGTGCTCCTGGTGAGGTGGGGAGCACGATAGTGCGCTCGGTTGGGTGCTACGGTGACCGTGGCCACGACGGCGACATCGCCGGCGGCGTGGAGCTCTCGGCCAAGGTGGGGCTAGGGCCTAGAGGTCGAAAGAGACCAGGGGAGAAGGGGGAAACGATCCGGGGGCTCACCGCGGAGCTGCAGGGATGGTTAGCGGGCTCGGGGACGCGCTGGAGACGGCGAATTCGACGGCGACGACGGTCGGAGCCCGAAGAGGGGAACGGCGACGTGGCGGCGATGCAGGGCTTCCGGGGAGCTGTGGAGCGGTGGGGAGGAAGAGGGGGTCGTGGCGGAGCTTCTGAGCTAGTCGGGGGAGCGAGGGGTGGCCGGAGACGGCTGCTGTGGCGAACGGCGGCGACGGTGGTGTTCGGCCGTGTGAGAGAGAGAGCGAGGGAGAGGAGGGAAGAGCCGGGGGAGAGTGAGAGAGAGCAGGGGGGAGGCGTGGCGTCGTCCAGGGCATCGAGGCGAGGAGGGGAGGGCAGGCAGGCAGGGAGAGAGGTGGCGTGGCGCGGTGGCGCGCGCGCGCGCCGGCCACACTCCCCTCCCTCTGTCGGGACGAAGACGACAGAGGAGGGAGGTGGGCTGGGCCGGCTGCTGGCTGGGCCGCACAGTGGAGGAGCCCAGGTAAGCTCCTCCTGTTATATATTTTTCTGTTTTTCTAATTTCTGACATTTGTTTTGATTTAAATAATATATTAAATCATTTATTTAACTTATGCCAATTTTTGCAGGAGCTATATATATTATTCCAGAGCTCTTTTATAAATGGCATAATATTTGGGCATATATTAATATATATAATTAATATATTTCCAATGCAAATATTTATGCATTAATTCCAAATGCCCAAAATAAATGTCCATGAGCCACTAAAAATATTGGTTTGATTTTTATCTCTGTCCAATATTTTCAGAGAGCAACATGAGCATTTTCTTGGACCCTTTTGGAGAAATTTTTATTTGGGTCATTTTCAAAATGATTCTGAGGGTTTCACAGATCCCCATTTCAAGTTTCTGATGAAAGAGTAAACATGATGCAACACTCTAATGCATGGCTAACTAGGATGTGACACACCATCAATCCACCAAAGCAGGAGTAGGGTTTTACGCCTCATGGCGGCTTGAGCCTAGGTAAAAACTGCCCGTGTGATGTCTGATGTGCTATGTTACGCTTCTCCGCTCTTTGTGCAATGTGCCCATCGCCCCCCACCCCCCCGCCGAACTAAAAGGGGCTCATGGCCCCATAGGTGGCCATGGTTTCCCATGACATCTCTGGCGCGCCAGGTAGGAGGTCACTTGCGTGAATCTGATAGCATAAGTAGTGCGTCATCTTCACTACCATTTTCATCATCGACGGCTCCATCGACTATGGCGCCCAAGAAGAAGTCCGATGCCACAGCTCACCCATACACCTCGAAGGCCCCACCATCCGCAACTGCTGACGCCGCGGGGAATGCGGAGGCGCATGAGGATGTGGGTGCTGTGGGGGACGTGGTCGGCGCAGGCGGCGTTGTCACCACCTCCCCCGCGGCCGAACTAGGAGCAGGAGGCACCGGAGAAGGATAACACCAACAACATCCGGGCGACCACACTCTGTGAGGTACGGGTAGAGAGAATATTCCTTCTGTCCCTCCCTGCCTAGCCGAGGGGCATAGGCACGGACCCCGCTGCGGGCGCGGGTGCAGGACATGCACCGCCCCCGGAGCAAACTAGCCCAACCAATGCTCCGAACAGGGTCATTGGTGCGCACCCGCCACCACCTCATCACCACGCCATCC
The DNA here is from genome assembly GCF_018294505.1 of Triticum aestivum. NCBI lineage: Eukaryota > Viridiplantae > Streptophyta > Magnoliopsida > Poales > Poaceae > Triticum > Triticum aestivum. The sequence continues at coordinate 336,708,508 of NC_057797.1, forward strand.
CAGCGACTGGTTCCCGATAGTGAGAGCCCGGCGCAGCCACCACCTGCACTGTCAGGAGCCGGGCGATGTTGCGGTCTACATCATCATCACCAATGCCAAGCACCACTTCGGAGGCCATGGCGTGGGCCCAGCTGCTGCTGTGGTTTCCGCCGGCAGCTGATCAGATGGACAAGTGGAGAGCCACCATCCAGAGTCAGATTGGCTTTGCCGAGGCTGGAGGTTCACAACAAGATGGCCCGCCATGGCCTCCCAAGACGACGACAATGGCACATGCTGCTGGCCGTGCGAAAGGGGCCACCCCCTCGGTGCAATTCCCACCACGGCAACCAGCGCAAGGGCGACGCGACCAAGAATTTGATGACCTATCGATGGCTTTGTCCGATCCTCGAGCGCGTCAAGGCTGATGGTAAGCTCCGGAGGACAAGAAGATGGGGGCCGAGCACGTCACGATCGAGCGACGCTGCGACAACCACCACCAGTCCAATGGGCGCGATGGCCCCAATGTCTACGAGCCTGCGCTCGGCAGAGGCGGGTACTTTCCTTTTGACACTAGGTGCCCTACCTTCACCCGTGAGCTTCGGCAAGTCTGTTGGCCGTCCGCTCGCATGTTCAAGCCAGAGATACCGGAGAAAAATGATGGAAGACTGAACCTGACAGAGTTCTTGAGCATGTACACCATTGTTGTTCAAGCTGCAAGGCAAGAGATGAGAAGGTTTTTGCCAACTACTTCCCTTGGGCACTCAGGCCAAACGTGAGGTCTTGCCTGATGCATTTGCCATAGAACTCCATCTCGACCTGGGATGACTTGTGCCATGAGTTCGTTGGCGCCTTCACGGGCGGCCACCAAGAACTAGGGTGGCCCAGCAATTTGCAGCTCATCCTGTAGAAGGAAGGAGAGACTCTGAGGAAATACAGGCAGAGGTTTAGTCGAGTCCACAGGAATATTCTAGATATTCACCTGGCAGTTGTGATAGTTACATTCCAGTCCAACATGCGGAACCGTCGGATACGTTCCAAGATGAACATTCGGTTGCCCAAGACTGTAAAGGAGCTTTACACCCTAGTAGACAAGTGTGCTCGGGTGGAGGAGGAGAGGAACTCCTTGGAGAATAAGATGGCATCGACATCGACTCATAGGATGATGACGAGGCCATGAGTCAAAAGAAGAAGAATAAGAAGGACAAGGATAAGGTGTGTTGACCGTTGAGGGATCGGGCACGCCTCCTACCGGCAAGAAGGCTAAGGCCGAAGCCCCCGGCAAGGAGGCTGCCACGTGCACTGATTGTCGGGAGGCTGTGGCTGCCGAGAAGGCTCAGAAAGGTGATGGGCCGTATTGCAAGATCCATCGGACCAAGGCCACCATCTCCAGGAATGTCATCAGGTTGAACAGCTCGTCAAGAAGTAGAGGGCTGAGTATGAGAAGCGTGATAAGAAAAAAGGTCAGAATAGCGCTGGCGAGAAGGGCCGAGGTGGTGAAGCAAATCTCCCCGGAAAGGCTCCTCGGAAACAAGGAAAACCCACCAGGGGTCGAGAGAAGGAGGACTAGAATGGTGAAAGTGATGGAGGGGATGAAGAGGAAACCAATGAGCAAGAATTCCAGAAAGCTACTGACGCCCTATGCATTGACGGGGGTGCATTTCTGCACTCCTCTCACCGCCAACTCAAACGGTGGGTGCGCGAGGTCAATGTCATGGAGCCAGCGGCAGAATCTCGGAAGCCACTCAAGTGGTCACGCACACCCATCATTTTTGACGAAGAGGACCATCCTGACCGCACCACCATGGTAGAGTGCTTGCTGTTGTTGATCTCACCAATGATCCGCAACCTCAAAGTCACAAAGATGTTGGTTGACGGCGGGGCCAGGTTGAATATGATTTCCCCAAAGGTCATCAGCAAACTCCAGATAGCAGAGGAAGAACTCAAAGTCATGGGCATGTTTCAAGGAATCAACCCCGGTAGGATTCATCCTAAGGGGAAGATCACGTTGCCAGTGACATTCAGAGGAGATTTGAACTACCAGACTAAGAAGGTTGTGTTTGATGTGGTCGACCTCCCTGTACCATACAACGAAATCCTTGGACGCCCAGCTTTGGAAAATTCATGGCGGCGTCCCACTATGCCTACAACACCTTGAAGATGCCAGGGTCGGTGGGTGTCATTTCCATTCCGTCAGACGAGAAGGGCACAATTATTTGCGCAGATAAGATGTACCAGGACATAGTCGCGGCAGAGGCCGCAGAAGCCACAGTTCCTGTTAAGGAAAGCAGAGGAAAGAAGAAGGCTAGCATGGACACCAGCAAGGAATCCGGGAAGCGTACCTCTTCAGAGTATGATGCACCTGTTGATGACTTGCTGGAGAGTTCCAATAGCAAGAAATCCAAAGCTACTACACCTCATGTGAAAAAGGTCCCGGCAGGGCTGGCTGGCGCTGATGGTACCTTTAGTACCGATGCCACCCTTGATGACATATAGGAAAACACGCTCGTTGCCTTCCTGCGCGCGAATATCGATGTGTTTGCTTGGCAAACATCAAATATCCCTGGTGTTCCCAGGGAGGTAATCGAGCACCACCTTTCTATCTACCCACATGCCTGGCCCATCAAGTAGAAGGTCCAAAAGCAAGCCTTGGAGCGGCAGCAATTCATTGTAGAGGAAATCAAGAAACTTGAGGCAGCTGGTTTGGTCAGACAAGTACTACATCCAACATGGTTAGCAAATCCAGTGGTCGTACGCAAGGTTAACGGAAAATGCAGGCTTTTTATAGATTCACAGATGTTAACAAGGCCTGCCCGAAGGACTCATTTCCCTTGTCACGCATCGACCAGATTGTGGATTCCACTTCAGGATGTCATTTGCTCTCCTTTCTGGATGCGTACTCTGGATATCATCAGATTTTCATGTCCAAGGAAGACGAAGAGAAGACCTCATTCATCACCCTATGTGGCACATACTGCTTCATGCGCATGCCTTTCAGGTTGAAGAGTGCCGGGTCCACTTTTGGAAGAGCAGTCCAGATTTGTTTTGAACCATAGTTGCATAGGAACATTGAAGCTTACATGGATGTATTGTGGTCAAGACCAAGGAAAGATCGACCCTCATCCAAGATTTATAATAAACGTTTGCTAATCTGCGCAAGATCAACTTGAAGCTGAACCTGGAGAAGTGTGTGTTTGGCGGTCCCTCCGGCAAGCTACTTGGTTTCTTTGTGTCCCATTCCAGGATAGAGACCAACCCCGATAAGATCAAGTCTATCGAGCAGATTCAGGCACCTAAGACAGTTAAGGATGTGAGTCATTTGACAGGGTGCGTTGCCACGCTTAGCAGATTCATCTCCAAGTCTGCCAAGCGCTCGTTGGCATTCTTCAAGATCTTAACGAAGGCAGGACCCATGAAGTGGACTACGGAAGAAGATACAACACTTTAAGATTTGAAGACCTACTTGTCCTTTGTGCCCACTTTGGTTGCTCCCAAACCATAAGAGCCATTGCTGCTATACCTGGCGGCAACTAATCAAGTGGTTAGTGCAGCACTAGTGGCGCAACGGGAAGTGGAGGAAGCAGCAGCCTCAGCTTGTGTCCTTCCGGGGGAGATAGTGAGCACAAACCGACAAGGTCAAATATGGATCAAGGCAACGAAGAGCACGGCAGCGGAGACAACGCCAAGGACGCGACAAGGAAGAAAGTGGTGCAGCGCCCAATGTACTTCGGCAGCTCCCTATTGCAAGGGGCTAGATCCAGGTACTTTGGTGTGCAAAAGTTGATTTTCGGCCTTGTCATGGCCTCAAGGAAACTGCACCATTGCTTCCAAGCCCATGAGATCACGGTTGTCACCCGCTTTCCTTTGCAAAGGATACTCTGAAACCCTAAGGCTACCGGAAGAATAGTGTAGTGGGCATTGGAGTTATCCAGCTCTGGCTTGAAATTTGAAACCACATAAACAATTTAGAGCAGGGCATTGGCAGAGTTTATTGCAGAATGGACGCCAACCCTTGATGAAGACAGTACAAAAAAAGACACAACGTGAAATTTTGGGCTGAATGAATTTTTTTTCTGTCATGCTTACAACACTTCTATGAAGATAATTGTGACAGAACCCGGTATCATCATAGATGTGGTGGGCTCCTACTTCTATGACAAAAATGGGCTTTTCGTCCTGGGCGGGCTGATGTCTACTACACAACCTTCTTCTTGTAGACGTTGTTGGGCCTCCAAGTGCAGAGGTTTGTAGGACAGTAGCAAATTTCCCTCAAGTGGATGACCTAAGGTTTATCAATCCGTGGGAGGCGTGGGATGAAGATGGTCTCTCTCAAACAACCTTGCAACCAAATAACAAAGAGTCTCTTCTGTCCCCAACACACCCAATACAATGGTAAATTATATAGGTGCACTAGTTCGACGAAGAGATGGTGATACAAGTGCAATATGGATGGTAGATATAGGTTTTTATAATCTGAAAATAGAAAAACAGCAAGCTAGCAAGTGGTAAAAGTGAGCACAAATGGTATTGCAATGCTAGGAAACAAGGCCTAGGGTTCATACTTTCACTAGTGCAAGTTCTCTCAACAATAATAACATAGTTGTATCATATAACTATCCCTCAACATGCAACAAAGAATCAATCCAAAGTCACTAATAGTGGAGAACAAACAAAGAGATTATTGTAGGGTATGAAACCACCTCAAAGTTATTCTTTCTGATCGATCTATTCAAGAGTTTGTACTAGAATAACACCTTAAGACACAAATCAACCAAAACCATAATGTCACCTAGATACTCCAATGTCACCTCAAGTATCCGTGGGTATGATTATACGATATGCATCAGACAATCTCATATCCATCTATTTCAACCAACACAAAGAACTTCAAAGAGTGCCCCAAAGTTTCTACCGGAGAGTCAAGACGAAAATGTGTGCCAACCCCTATGCATAAGTTCACGAAGTCAAGGAACTCGCAAGTTGATCACCAAAACGTACATCAAGTGGATCATGTGATATCCCATTGTCACCACAGATAAGCACATGCAAGACATACATCAAGTGTTCTCAAATCCTTAAAGACTCAATCTATTACAAGAGAGTAGAGGGGGAGAAACATCATAAGATCCAACTATAATAGCAAAGCTCGCGATAGATCAAGATTGTGCCAAATCAAGAACACGAGAGAGAGAGAGAGAGAGAGATCAAACACATAGCTACTGATACATACCCTCAGCCCCGAGGGTGAACTACTCCCTCCTTGTCATGGAGAGCGTCGGGATGATGAAGATGGCCACCGAAGAGGGATCCCCTCCCTCCGGCAGGGTGCCAGAATGGGTCTAGATTGGTTTTCGGTAGCTATAGAGGCGGTGGAACTCCCGATCTAGGTTATTTTCTGGAGGTTTCTGTATATATAAGAGGTGTTGGCATCGGGGACAAGTCAGAGGGTCTCCTAGGCGGCCACGAGGTAGGGGGCGCGCCCAGGGGGGTAGGGCGCGCCCCCCACCCTCGTGGTGGCCTCGGGACTCTTCTGGCCCATCTCCGGTACTCTGTGGGCTTCTTCTGGTCCAAAAATGATCTCCGTGAAATTTCAGGTCAATTGGACTGGTTTGGTCTTCCTTTTTTGCGTTACTCAAAAACAAGGAAAAAATAGAAACTGGCACTAGGCTCTAGGTTAATAGGTTAGTCCCAAAAATCATATAAAATAGCATATAAATGCATATAAAACATCTAAAGTTGATAATATAATAGCATGGAACAATCAAAAATTATAGATATGTTGGAGACGTATCAAGCATCCCCAAGCTTAATTCCTGCATGTCCTCGAGTAGGTAAATGATAAAAACAGAATTTTTGATGTGGAATGCTACCTAACATATTTATCTATGTAATCCTCTTTATTGTGGCAAGAATATTCAAATCCATAAGATTCAAGACAAAAGTTTAATATAGACATAAAAATAATAATACTTCAAGCATACTAACTAAGAAATTATGTCTTCTCAAAATAACATGGCCAAAGAAAGCTTAACCCTACAAAAATCATATAGCTTGGCTATGCTTCATTTTCATCACACAAGAATGGTCTCATCATGCACAACCCCGATGACTAGCCAAGCAATTGTTTCATAATTTATTAATCTCAAACTTTTTTCAACTTTCATGCAATACATGAGCGTGAGCCATGGACCTAGCACAATGGGTGGAATAGAATATAATGATGGTGGTTGTGTGGACAAGACAAAAAAGGAGAAAGTCTCACATTGACGCGGCTAATCAACGGGCTATGGAGATGCCCATCAATTGATGTCAATGCGAGGAGTAGGGATTGCCATGCAATGGATGCACTAGAGCTATAAATGTATGAAGGCTCAACAAAAGAAACTAAGTGGGTGTGCATCCAACTTGCTTGCTCACAAAGACCTAGATCATTTGAGGAAGCCCATTATTGGAATATACAAGCCAAGTTCTATTATGAAAATTCCCACTAGTACATGAAAATGACAATATAAGAGACTCTCTATCATGAAGATCATGGTGCTACTTTGAAGCACAAGTGTGGAAAAAGGATAGTAGCATTGCCCCTTTTTCCTTTTTATTTGGCCTTTTCTTTTTTTATTTGGCCTTTTTTGGGGACAATGCTCTATTAATGATGATCATCACACTTCTATTTATTTACAATTTAAAGATTACAACTCGATACTAGAACAAAGAATGACTCTATATGAATGCCTCCGATGGTGTACCGGGATGGGCAATGAATCAAGAGTGACATGTATGAAATTATGCATGGTGGCTTTGCCACAAATACGATGTCAACTACATGATCATGCAAGGCAATATGACAATGATGAAGCGTGTCATAATAAAAGGAACAGTGGAAAGTTGCATGACAATATATCTCAAAATGGCTATGGAAATGCCATAATAGTTAGGTATGGTGGCTGTTTTGAGGAAGATATAAGGAGGTTTATGTGTGATAGAGCATATCATATCACAGGGGTTGGATGCACCGGCGAAGTTTGCACCAACTCTCAAGGTGAGAAAGGGGAATGCATGGTACCGAAGAGGCTAGCAATGGTGGGAAGGTGAGAGTGCGTATAATCCATGGACTCAACATTAGTCATAAAGAACTCACATACTTATTGCAAAAATTTACAAGTCATCAAAAACCAAGAATTACGCGCATGCTCCTAGGGGGGTAGATTGGTAGGAAAAGACCATCGCTCGTCCCCGACCACCACTCATAAGGAGGACAGTCAAAGAAACACCTCATGCTTCAAATTTGTCACACAACATTCACCATATGTGCATGCTACGGGACTTGAACTCTAACACAAGTATTTCTAAAATTCACAACTACTCAACTAGCATGACTCTAATATTACAATCTTCATATCTCAAAACAATCATCAAGTATCAAACTTCTCATAGTATTCAATGCACTCTATATGGAAGTTTTTATTATACCCATCTTGGATGCCTGTCATATTAGGACTAAATTTATAGTCAAAGAAAATTACCATGCTGTTCTAAAGGACTCTCAAAATAATATAAGTGAAGCATGAGAGATCAATAATTTCTATAAAATAAAACCACCACCGTGCTCTAAAAGATATAAGTGAAGCGATAGAGCAAAATTATCTAGCTCAAAAGATATAAGTGAAGAACAAAGAGTATTCTAATAAATTCCGATTCATGTGTGTCTCTCAAAAAGGTGTGTACAGCAAGGATGATTGGGGTAAACTAAAAAGAAAAAACTCAAATCATACAAGACGCCCCAAGCAAAACACATATCATGTGGTGAATAAAAATATAGCCTCAAGTAAAGCTACCGATGGACAAAGACGAAAGAGGGGATGCCTTTTGGGGCATCCCCAAGCTTAGGCTTTTGGTTGTCCTTGGATTTTACCTTGGGGTGCCTTGGGAATCTGCAAGCTTAGGCTCTTGCCACTCCTAATTCCAAAATCCATCAAATCTTTACCCAAAACTTGAAAACTTCACAACACAAAACTCAACATAAAATCTCATGAGCTCCGTTAGTATAAGAAAGACAAATCACCACTTTAAGATACTGTAATGAACTCATTATTTATTTATATTGGTGTTAAACCTACTGTATTCCAACTTCTCTATGGTTCATACCCCCCGATACTGGCCATAGACTCATCAAAATAAGCAAACAACACACGAAAAACAGAATCTGTCAAAAACAGAACAGTCTGTAGTAATCTGAAGGTTTCGAATACTTCTGTAACTCCAAAAATTCTGAGAAATTAGGACATCCTATATAATTTATAAATTGATCTACTGCAGCTTGAATCAGTATTTTATCGCTCTATGGTTAAAAACGGAAATTATTCTTGTGAGCACATATTTTCTGTTTTTTCAGCAAGTTCAAACAACTATCATCCAAGAAGATCCTAAAGGCTTTACTTGGCACAAACACTAATTAAAACACAAAAAAACACAATCATAGTAGTAGATAGATGATTTATTTATTACTAAACAGGAACAAAATGCAAGAAACAAAAATAAAATTGGTTTGCCTCCCAACAAGCGCTATCGTTTAACGCCCCTAGCTAGGCATTGAGATTTCAATGATGTTCACACGAAACACAAGAATTGAAGCACAAAGAGAGCATCATAAAACATGTGACAAACACATCTAAGTCTAACATACTTACTATGCATAGGCATTATATAAGCAAACAAATTATGAACACAAGCAAAAGCTAGCATGTGCAAGGAAGAAGACAGAAACAATAGCAATCTCAACGTAACGAGAGGTAATTTAGTAACATGAAAAATTTCTACAACCATATTTTCCTCTCTCATAATAATTACATGTAGGATCATAATAAAATTCAACAATATAGCCATCACATAAAATTTTCTCTTCATGATCCACATGTTTGTAAAGTTGACACTCTTCCAAAATAGTGGGATTATCATAAAGTAAAGTCATGACCTCTCCGAACCCACTTTTATCAAAAACTTCATAAGATCGAACATTATCCAAATATGTGGGGTCTAAAGTTGACACTCTTCCAAACCCACTTCTAGTTTTATTGCAAACATTATTGTCAATCTCATATTCATCATGGGGCTTAAATAAATTTTCAAGATCATAAGAAGAATCACCCCAATCATGATCATTGCAACAAGTAGTAGACATAGCAAAATTAGCATCCCCAAGCTTAGGGTTTTGCATATTATTAGCACAATTGACATTAATAGAATTTATAATAATACCATTCCAACCATGCTTTTCATTCAAGGAGCTATCATGAATCACTTCATAAGTTTCTTCTTTTAACACTTCATCACAATTTTCAGATTCACGAATTTCAAGAAAAACCTCATAAAGATAATCTAGTGCACAAAATTCACTAGAAATTGGTTCATCATAATTCGATGTTTTAAAAAGATTAGCAAGAGGCTAAGGATCCATAAACTTTTAGCAAGCAAAGATGCAAGCAAAAAGAAGGCACATGGTAACACAAGATCGAACGGAAGAAGGGCAAAAGAAATGGGCAAAGGTGAAGTGGGGGAGAGGAAAACGAGAGGCGAATGGAAAATAATGTAATGCGAGGGATAAGAGTTTGTGATGGGTACTTGGTATATCTTGACTTGAGCGCAGATCTCCCCGGCAACGGTGCCGGAAATCCTTCTTGCTACCTCTTGTGCATGTGTTGGTTTTCCCTTGAAGAGGAAAGGGTGATGCAACAAAGTAGCGTAAGTATTTCCCTCGGTTTTTGAGAACCAAGGTATCAGTCCAGTAGGAACGCAAATCGCCTAGTACCCGCACAAGCAAATAGGAACCTTGCAACCAACGCGATAAAGGGGTTATCAATCCCTTCATGGCCACTTGCAAAAGTGAGATCTGCTAAAGATAATAAGATAAATATTTTTGGTATTTTTATGGTATAGACTGAAAAATAAATAGTAAACTAGAATTGTAGATTGGAAACTTATATGAGGTAAAGTAGACCTGGGGGCATATGTTTCACTAGTGGCTTCTCTCAGGATAGCATGAATTACGGTGGGTGAACAAATTACTACCGAGCAATTGATAGAAAAGCGCATAGTTATGAGAATATCTAAGCATGGTCATAAACATAGGCATCATGTCCGTGTTAGGTAGACCGAAACGATTCTGCATCTACTACTATTACTCCACACATCAATCGCTATTCAGCATGCATCTAGAGTATTAAGTTCATAAGAACATAGTAATGCATTAGGCAAGATGAAATGATGTAGAGGGATAAACTCAAGCAATGTGGTATAAACCCCATCTTTTTATCCTCGAAGGCAACAATACAATACGTGTTGTTTCACTTTCTGTCACTGGGATTGAGCACTGCAAGATTGAACCCACATCTAAGCACTTCTTCCATTACAAGAAAGATCAATCTAGTAGGCCAAACCAAACTGATAATTTGAAGAGACTTGCAAAGATATCAAATCTTGCATACAAGAATTCAGTGAAGAATCAAATATTTTTCATAGATAAACTTGATCATAAACCCACAATTCATCAGATCTCGGCAAACACACCGCAAAAAGTATTACAATGAATAGATCTCCAAGAACATCGAGGAGAACTTTGTATTGAGAACCAAAGAGAGAGAAGAAGCCATCTAGCTAATAACTATGGACCCGAAGGTCTGTGGTAAACTACTCAGACATCATCGGAGAGGCTATGGTGTTGATGTAGAAGCCCTCCGTGATCGAATCCCCCTCTGGCAGATCGCAGAAAAAGGTCCCCAGATGGGATCTCACGGGTATAGAAGGTTGCGGCCATGGAAAAGGTGTTTCATGGCTCTCCCCGAAGGTTTCAGGGTATAAGAGTATATATAGGCGAAAGAAGTAGGTTGGTGGAGCCGAGAGGGGCCCACGAGGGTGGGGGTGCGCCTGCCCCCCCTGGGCGCGCCCTCCTGGGTCGTGGCTACCTCGCTGCTTTCTTGACGTCCACTCCAAGTCTCCTAGATCACGTTTGTTCCAAAAATGATCCTCGCGAAGGTTTTATTCCGTTTGGATTCCGTTTGATATTCCTTTTCTGCGAAACACTGAAATAGGCAAAAAAAACAACAATTTGCACTGGGCTTTCGGTTAATAGGTTAGTCCAAAAAATAATAATATAAAAGTGCATAGTAAAGCCCATTAAACATCCAAAACAGATAATATAATAGCATCGAACAATAAAAAATTATAGATACGTTGGAGACGTATCAACCATGTGCTTCCATCTACTTATAAAGGGTTGATTAAGAGTTTGTTGTAACACAGCAACAAGCATCATTCTGGGTTGGCCCCATTTTTGTTCACTACTTAATGGGAAAAGACAAGAACACAATAGCTTCAATTAAACATTTATTTAAAACAGTACCAATACAAGTAGCACAACATCTCAAAGCACACTGCACAATCATGTGGATGAAGGCCTGTACTAACCTTCCATGAGGCGGACAAGATAAAATACGAATCTACCAACACGAATAGGAAATCCAATCAAGCAAAGTTGTCGGTGTGACATTTAAGTTCGCTATAGCAACAAGTTGAATATATATCCATGTTTTAACAAAGGCAAAAAAAGGAAACAATTACTGGCCAATAAAGGAGGATGAAACATACGGCGACAAAAAGAAGCATCTAACTTATCTTGATGGAAAACAAAGAAGGACAGTAGCATTTCTAAAATGCTGCATTGATTCATATTAACAGAGACATTCTCTTAAAACAACATTAGTTAAAAATGTAATTTACTTTTAACAATGGCATTGCTTCAATTTTCTAGCGGCATTCTTAGATTAACAACAGCAAAATAGTTGTATGGGACATGGGACATGCCAGCACCATGTGCGTCCACACGTATAAATGGGTGATGTAGAGTATGTTGCCAAGCAACATATCTGCATTGGTCCCATATTTGTTCTGTTTGAAGCTTTTTCCTATGTGAGGGTAGCAAATCTAGTCCTGCACAAACTACCCGACCCCGCAGTTTATTTCCTCTTTCAACAAAGAGATCGGTTCCTTATAGATGTGTGTACCGGGTTACCCCCTTTTCCCTTTTCAACCAACAAAGCGGCTGGATAGCCAGTCTATACTACTTTCCCTCCCTCCTTTCCTCATTGAACCACGTCCTAGACTCACGCTCCACCCCACCCACCCTTCTTTCCTCTTTGAACCAAGACCTAGATTCGACTACAGAATCGAAAAAGTTCCACAGGCATCTAGATCAATGCCGGTTTCAAAGAAAGTGATACCTTAGGGTCGTCGGGATGTGGCTAGGCATGCGGCGGGAAGCCGGATCTGCCCACACTACATATGGTAGCGAGGAAGAAGGGTTTGGTGGCCCTCCCGCATAGGCGCTAGGTGAAAGAGAACAGCGCAACCGGCAGTGGATTGCCTCCCTCGCCGAAGGCAACAGAGTGAATGCGCCACCTCCCCCCCTTCTCGGTGCGACGGGATCTGGACGACTCCTTCTCCAGCTATGAGGGGAGACAGAGAGACAGAGGCGAACGCAGTCTTGTCTAGATCTGGTGAAGAGGGTGAGAGACTGTGAATATAGCAAACCCTAGCAAAGGAACAGTGAGCCTTCAGCGTATATATATATGTAGTGCGGCGAGAATGTGGATAGTGCACACCCTAGCGAACAAGCGACGAGGCTCCAGCTTATATAGTACTCGTGTATACTACTAATATATAGTGGAGTGGTTTTCTTTTCCTCTCCATAACAATCATTTTAAATTGTGTAAGTATGAAACAGAACTCTTTATTTAACGTACCAGTGGGGAAAACTACTTACAATCAACTAATGATCCACGCGTCCTGGTCGCACTTCTTGTCCTTCACGTGCGGTACACTACCCTCCGTTAAGTGAAAAACCACACACGCGCCAAATTATCGGAAAGGTGTGAGAGTGTGTACAAATAAAGAATTTTAATTCAATTATCAGAAAGGTTTGAGTGTATGTACAGTTTTCCCTCTCTCAATAATTATGGTTTGTTGTGTTCGTCCTAAACTTGGTCAAACCTTACAAAGTTTGACTTCAGTCAAATGTAGTATGCAGAGTAAATAAAAACAGAGGGCTACTATGTCCATCTGTTTTTTAGTCCACACCATTTTTTAATCAAAGTCTGACCACATATTTAGTTAAAAGTTGGACAAATAAAATTACAGGGGAGCTGAAGACAAAGTTGTGAGAAGGCTTAGAAATCAATACAAAACTTATGCTCTTAGTACCAATGTCGATCCTTCTTCGAGGAAACATTTGGTTCATAGCCAATTGTGTGATAAAATTGCACCAACGTGAATGACGACTGCGTCTCCAACGCAACCAAGGTGGACGGATGAAGTATATCATCTTTGTGGGTAACAAGCAAAGAGCACTGACGGAAGACAGCTTGGTTTTCATCGAAAATCGATCAGCTTCACCAGCCGATGCAACCATGAGACGCAACCATGAGCATCGACAGGTCATTGCGGTGATGCACCATCCATTTGGCATCAAGTTTGGGTGAGGCACAAATGAAGTTCGACAAATCCTCACTGTGGTATGTTTCTTCTCAGTAATCAAGCTCGAGGAAGGAAGAACCATGTGGCAGAGGACAGTGAGGCGGAACAACAATGGCCATCCAATTTTGTGCAGTTCCACTAAAATTGAGGAAGACATGTCCGGGTATGGAGATACGTGTCACTGTTTGCAAAAATATAAAAAATGGATATAGTGTTGTTACTTTGTTTTGGTAGTGGTACAATATTAATAGTGACATCTCAATTGTCAATAAGAATTAATGAAAAGTACACCAACAAACAGAAGCATCATGATTATCTTGATGGGAACTAAACCAGGATACCCGAGAAAAAAGCAGGACATAAGCATTTATCGAAGCCTCTGGATTGACATCAGCATTACTTAAAAGGGACGTCACTTTACCATGGGCATTGCTTCATTTAACTAGTGATAGTATTAGATTAGCAGCAGCAATAGGAGCATGGACAATGACCACACAACCACCATGTACTTTTTGTCGAAAAAACATGTATACCTTCACCGAGGCATAAACCAGGACAACTTTTCGAGTGGCCTTTCCTTTATAATAGTAAAAAATAGGTGATGTTGGACCAGCCGACAAACCCTAGCTACTGTACATGGGGTGCTGGGGAATAGTGGCATAGAAGAAAACCCGCATGCAGCGACCTGGGAGCTGGACCAGTACAATGAAGCATGAAATCCAAAACAAGTTAAACCTCAGGTGGGCGATATGTCGCTTAGGCGGGCAGGCGGGATCTTCCCACACGACAGCAGGGAACAAGGGTGCGGAGGACCTTCATCCGCACCAGCACCGGCTTAGAGAGGACGGTGCGCATCGGCTTCCTCCATCGCCGATGGCGACAACGTCAATGCTGCACCTCCTCATCTCCCGCAGCGGACGAGATTCGGCCAGATCTGTGACCACCGGTGAGGAGAGAGATAGAGTGGACACCGTCGTATTTTTTAGATATGGAGAGGGTGAGAGCACGCGACATGAGAAACCCTGTCAAACAAGAGGCTATTTATACAATGGAGTAAAAAAATCTCTTCATAACAATGGTTTTAAATAGAATATGCGTGTTCCTGGAAAAAAGAATCGAAAACTGCCAGACAATTTTTGTTGACGTACCAAGAACGAATACTCGATCAAAAACACGCCCCCGCTTCCAGGTTGCAGGCTCTATCGCTCATGTGTGGTCCCCGACCATCCATTATTAAGTGAACAAATTAAAGGGTCAAATTATTACGTGTGTAAGTTGCCTCTTCGTGTACAAATGCACTTCATCATGTACTCGCGGGTATCTCGGAGGCAGAGTGAGTGCGTATACATTTCTTCTTGTATGTCGTACTCCATTTATCTCACTTCGTACTATCCCCCACTCCTATGATATTCCTATCCTAGGAACAAAATGAGGCGGTACTAAGTTTGTGTGTGTATAGAGAACGAGACATCGATGGTGTGTACGAGTAGTCGTGAGAGTCATCACGCACACACACATAGGCATAGACATGTATATCCATGTTTACGTAAATTTCCATCTCCATCTCCAATCATACTTGTCCAACTGGCACATTATTTATGTTATTAATTATATACCCAACAATATTTATGTACAACATCTCTTGTTTGCAGGCGTCGGGACCGTTGCCACGCCCGCTCCTGACCAACCCTGTTCGCACAAGAACATGTCACGATGTACCTCCAATGCCGAGGGTGATGCACCGCAACTCACGTCGAAGGAGACCCGTCCGAAAGCGCGGTACGCAAGCAATCCGGCGGGTGCCTTTCAGGACCCGAAACCCACGCGCCCGGGAGGGACCCCGTCTGGACGCTCGGCGGCTATGGGATGCCCTAGTTTGGTTTGCCCGCCCCTAGAGCCTCGAGGATTGCTGCCCTTCAACAAGAAGAACGAACGAAGAATGAGAGAGAAAGAATGAGGGAGAGATGTAAAACTAGGGTAAAAAGTAGATGGGTTTTGCGATTATGTGTTGTTCAATCGTCCATCACCCCTTAGGTATATAAGAGGCGCATGGACTTCCCATACAAAAAAAGGACTCCAAATCACGTCCAAATCTTTCAAAATTAATCAAACTCAGATTTAGGAAGTCTGGAACATTAGTTCAGTTTTTAGGTCCCACAGGCGACAAACGACCTTGTATGAAGATGAGCCCAAAAACAAATTTGACCGCTTCGACGAGACGAACAACTTTTGTGTTGAACGTTTTTCGATTCGAGGCCATCTTCGGGAACGAATCGCTCGCGCAAAATAAGCTGTTACTGGCTCTACCCATCAGACATCGTGTCTGATGGGGCACGCCACTTGTGCCCCATGACAGGGCCGCACTTAGGTGGCAGTAACTTCTACATGCGATCTTGGGTTGATACGATTTTTATAGCAAAATCGACCATTTCGATGAGACGAAGAGAATTCATGTAGAATGTGTTCTCATTTGAGGCATCCCTTGAGGATTAATTGGCCGAACAGTGCTTTGGATACAAAACCTCAGTATTTCGAACACAACTTCGGCCTTCCAGATGAGATCGGATGGCGATGGCCCAAACTTCAAAGATTTTCATGTCGACAATAAAAACTTTTGCATGGCTTGTTAAACCTTTCTTTTTTCTTTTTGGATCATAACCAAATAAAAACTTCTCGAGTTATCAGAATCCATAGTCAAATTCACTCCTTGTTTATTCAAGTTAGATGAAATAGTAATAGTTTGGCTCACATTGGTATACTACGAAATCCAATCTGATTCAAATATTGAATATCTCTCCTTGTCAGGACAATTTAAGCAGAATAAAATATCTATTATCGATTTTTTATAATCGAATTAGTCTGTTTTTTGCTATTTCATACTGTATAATTGCTTTGTTTATGGGATCATTTTCCCCGAGGGTTTCCAATCAATGGGGGCGTAGTATAGGTATTTGGAGAGTGTAGGCTCCCCTAGCTTGAATTCTTTTAACCATTCTTTGAGAGTGATAGGTTTGTTTTTTCCGTACCATCATAGAAGAGCCCAGAAGAAAGACCTAATTATATAAAAACATGACCAATTAAGCTAAAGATCAGAGGATCCATAATAGGACTCTCATAGACTTGCCGGGAAATAGAAAATTTGGAATCGGCTTTTCTTTTGCGCTAAAAAAACTTGAGGCCTTTTCCCTTATTATATGGCATGTCCATACTTTAATAACCGAGTGCCTAATCAATTGAAAGCAATATTTACTGTGAGATAGAGAGATGTTGATAGGAAATGGGATGGTATTTACTTATTCTCAAGAATATATAGAAAGGGAAAAGCTTAATAGCCACTATTGATCCCCTGAACAGAGCACATGATTCAGGATCAGTGCAATGTGAAGAGGTAGCCTAGCCTTTTATGAGAGTCAATTGGGAAGTGGAAAGGCAAAACCATTAAGTTCCCAGCTTTAGTCCTCTATGAAGTTCAGTCAACCATTTGAGTCAATTTTGAGTAAATAGTAAGACTTCTGATCGCACCATTCATAATGTTGCATCTCAATACTTGGCATCTTTTTCCCACTGCTGGCTCAGAAATTCGCCTTGGTTTCACCAAAATTCATTTATTTCGTTCATTAATTCATTCTGATAGCTACGCAGAGGTCTTTCCTTACGACTCCCGTGCTTAATACGAAAAGCGGTTCTTGTGTGAAAAGTGCCAACTGACTATGTCCTTATTTTTTGATTGTTCTTCCGATAGGAATATTCCCTTGATTAGCTAACCTAGCCCAAGCATAACAATAGTGCATTCCCCTTGAATGTACGATTTACATATCTTCTACCTCTGCTACTTCTGTTCAGGAATGTTAGTTTAGGCAGTCCATCCCCGAGGGCTGCATCAACTTATGTTTCTAGAAATCCCAGCTATAAGCTAGATCGGTATAAGAATAGGATAGATATGTCACATCATTTTATTGAATAGATATCTGAAAGAAAGAAAGGGAATGAATCGTTTTTCCAATTACCTTCTCTCAAAAACCATAGATCTTCTGGTTACCATTGACTATCCGACACTTTCGTCTGTAGAGCGAAGCAAGAAATTGCATGGAAGGGCTTTTATGCTAATATCAACCTTGTTTGGAACAATAGATGCAATCCATTTTAGTGTATGTCACTGAGTTCACCATTGCAGTTGAGACGTCGGGCAATTGAGTGTTCCCTAGAGTTTGGTTCAAAGGCTAATGACTCCCCGCTGCCTTCATAAGGGCACTAAGGTGGAGCACGGAAATGCAAATTGGGCACCCATATTTTACCAGTCTCGTATCTCAGGGCCATTTTGCCAACTGCCGACATGAACAAAATCGAATTTCATTGCGGGAAATTAGGATTTCATGAGGGAGGAAAAGGGGGTGGAGAGTTGTACAATGCATTGGTGGGATGAAGGTTCTAGCTTGGCTGAGATAGCAAGTTTCGATGTGTATGTAGATTTGGTTCTAGTGCCCCCACCCTTTTCGAGATCTGTCAGGATTAGCAATATGTTCTGGTGTAAACTATAGTGAAATGGAATGAATGAAATGTATCTAAGAAGAAAGGAAGCCATGCTCCATCCTGTTTATAAAAAGAAAATCACCTCCTTTTTTAGTTAGATACCGCTCTGTTACGTACTAATGCTTCTACCTATCACCCGGAAGGTGAGTTTGAGAGCTGTGTTTTTTTCCAATGTTAATAGCATTCTGCAAGAAAAGTCATCTACTGATGTTGTCAGTGGAGTCCTTCGTCCATCCATGTATGAATAGCGGTACCCCCCATTTTGGACAGTGACGAGGTAGTCGACGCAATTTGCATGTATATTTGCATTCGGATCTGATACTTTCTTTCTAGAAAAGAATGTCCCTGGAAGGGAATAGTCTACATGGCCCGGGTAGTCTTTCAATTCCTTTATCGGGTGGGAGAGTTTAGAACCAGTTAAGCCAATAGTTGCTGCTTTAGTCACACTAGCTACATTAGTTGACCATGGATTTAGCATACCACCTCAAAATAGTCTACGCGGCCCCTTGTTTTTACTACAATTTGATATAGTGAATCTGGTAATGCAGACAACCCTTTTTAAAGCGCTTTCAAAGCCCCTGGCTCTAAAAAAAGAGCTGGAGGTTTTGCCTCAACTCATTCCATGAATGTTGTTTCATTCCCCACGCGGCTGAATCCAACTCAATCTTTATGCTACCTTGGAGTTCTCTCTCATAACTGAAGCCAGGAGGTATTCGATTTATCGGATTTCGAGCTAGCTGCCCTTTTCTTGCACCTTGCCATTAGCGCATCCCTTTTCTTTTTCTTAGCTAGCATAGTTTTTCACCTTCAAAAGAAGGCGCCAGCGCTTTTGTAGTGACTCCGGAGGGGTCCCGGGTTGCTTTAGCGCGCCCACCCCGTCAGTCATGTGTTGTACTTGACTTGACTCTCCCCCGCTTGCTGCTTGCTGACCGCAGTGTTCAAAAGTGACACGAAGCTGGATATGAGTAGATGTCGTTGGTCGAAAACGTCTTTCATTCACAATGAAACAGAATGGTCTCGCTCGACGTCATTTTAGAATGTGTATTTTCATATTAAGAGTTCTTAAAAGTTCTCAACTCAAAGCCCAACTGTCAAAAGGATGCTACAATGTTTGAAATTATCAACTTAACATGCCCTCTTACTTCCTTCGTGACCTCCCACTACTTCATTTACCAAAATGATTAGGCAGATCTCGTTTTTTCTAGCATTAAACCTGCTCACGATCCTTTATAGATCATGGAGCAGACAGAGAGATGAAAGGACCACCTTCTCCTGCTTGCTTGATCGGAATCTATTCACATTTAGATAGTTGAAGTGCTACTTAACTTCACTTAGTAGTTGAAACTCGGATAGACATAGAGCATCCTCTCTCATACTTGCCAATTCAAAGGTTGATCAGCAAGGGAATTGGCAGGAACCAACCTTAGTTGCCTCTCGGTAGAGTGAGTCTACTTAGCGAACTGGCAGGACGCGGAGAACAGTTGATCAATATGCATATCGAGAGTTGATGGTTGACCGTCGCCCCCCTTGTCCTGCCCCAGACGGGGAGGCAAAGGGGATTGCTATCGTCACCCTTTCTCCCGGTGTATGTGAAAGAGAAAAAGTGACACTTTTTGGATTTTCGGTCTATGGTTGGTTGGGCCAAAGAATGAGAGTCAGCTTCCTTAAGTCTGTTCTTCCTCAGTAGCTCAGTGGTAGAGCGGTCGGCTGTTAACTGCCTAGTCATAGGTTCGAATCCTACTTGGGGAGATTTGATTCATTCAGAATTCGAATTGATAGTTATAGCTTTTCTGACTAGTGACCCCATCCTTCTCCTTTTAATACCGATCCCTTACAAGGTTTGGTAAGTATGTTATGAAGGTGAGAAGTCATCAAACTTCTCCGTAGTGCAATGATGTAAACTAGCCTAAAACAAAAAAGTGAAAGAAGCCCTCATACCCACTCCTCTTTCCCCACCAAACAAACAAGTAGTAGGTTGGTGGGCGTCAGTACCTCTATTTGCTAAGATGGATACCTACACCACTCAATAGTTCCAAATCTTTTTTACCCCATTGGAAAGAAAATGCTTCTAGCAATTTTTGACTTTCTTCTGCAGTCATACGACGATCTTCACAACCTTCCCCTATTGGCCGGCTGCCCGTGAAACACATTGGCTCCTATCGCATTTATCGATCGACAATGGTCTCATCATAGAAACACTTTCTATATGTTATCTTGAGATTCAAAGAAGCAAGCAAGTTTATAGGGCATATGGTTTATTTTTTGTAGGGCGAGCCAAGATCTTATGTTATTTGCAGGTCGTATAAATGAAATGATTGGAAAATCATATAGAATTTGGAGGTGCGTAGTGCCTTACGGGGCTGGCTCACAATACAACAATTATCGCTACTGATTCCAGATAGAATGTTGACACCGATGGAAAAGTTCTTTCTATGTATAGGGCAGTGAACTAAAAAAGTGTCCTTTATCAATACATAACATTGTATAAGTCAACCCAAGTCGCTTCTTCATCTCTGGGAATCCGATAAGGTACTTTTGGAACACGAATGGGCATATTAGATTAATATTATTATATTTAAGTAAGAAAACTACACTTTAATATATAAACATAAGAATGGAAGAGAAAGAAAGAACTTGATAAGAGCTTAGTTGGAACTCTTTACCGGGATCAGAGGGGCTATGCTCCCCTCTCTCTTTCTTAGTCACAGCCAACGGCATAGCAACACCTACTCTTCCTTGTAATGCAGCCTTCCTGGATCCATAATTTGGCTTCCTCGTTTATTGATTGCTTGCAATCGCCGCAACACCATTGAGTGAGCGTCATAGAATCCTCAAGGCGTGAAGTAGAAGTTCTTCGAACCTTGATTGTGTGTGTTCGTGCCCACTCCAATAGAGCATTTGGCCCTGTGAGCTTTGACTATGAAAGCTACCTATGTCAATCAATATAGCCACTAGAGGGAATGGAACATGTATATTCCTTCTCAGACAGTATTTTAAGACAAACATGGTTCACAAGGTGGATTTTCTATCTATTAGTTGACTATGGAGCTTCCTCATCCCGACCTATCTATATGTGAAAAGCTCTCTAACATAATCTTCGTAGTCGTAAGTCATGGGTTACAAGTTGTCCCCTCCTCAAACCACCCCGCAATAGATATATGGTTTACCAACCTCAGGCATGGACATAGACACCTGATCATTTTGATCGAGGACCAATTTTTGGAATAAAAAGGATAGAGACCGGACGTAGTCCAATCAGAAGGTCGTGCTTTAGAGAAAGACTTGTGTTCTATAGGAACAACTGCCTATGTTCACCTGGCTGCCCTACCTGTTGCAGAACCGCTATGAAGCATCCATTCTATTCAATTAGAAATAGCATCTATAACTACTAGTAGACAGTTGCTTCGAGGTCTCACAGGTCTTGCTTAAGCGAAAATGTAGTTGTGGAAGTAGTCTTGCCCACTTTGCCTTACACTCATAGAGATCTATAAGTATCCCTATTGTCTAAGTAGGTAAGTACGCTCGGCCCAGAACTAAACTTTAGCACTAAAGCCAGAGTCCTTCTTTTAATGAATGTTAAGGAAGAATATAATCCCTAAGTGAGAATTGAATGCCATCCCATTTCCTAAAAAAAAGAAATTTCCAATATACATGAATCACGAAAGAACCAATGCTGTAACTTGCTTCATCCGGCATTATAAGTAATCAATGTGATTTTCTTCCTCAAGAACAAAAGCTACACGAGGAGCGCCTTGTTTACTGATATGTTACTAAAAGACCAGAGGTGATGGCCTCTGAATTGTGGGGTATGGAAAGTGGGTGTTAATCAACAAGATCTTTATTTCATTTCAAGGAAAAAATTTAGGGTTTAGCCACCACTCAGACAGTAGTGAAAAATAAAACTAACTCTAGTCGAAAGTGCATGGAGGATCTTTGATTCCTCCTACCTTATGAGCCCTTACGAAATGCCATTTCGAATGATGGACAAATCATGGGTGTCGGCGGTCTAGTTAGAGCATTTTGGAGCGCCTGAGCGGGCAAAGTAGGTTGACCTGTGCTGAAGGGGAGGGAACAAACGGGCAATTGAACACCATAGGGCACAAACGAGTCACTAGTAACGACCTATATATATATCAGGAAAGAGGTGCCACTCCGACCCGGAATCCTGCGTGATGGTTGGTCACCTTACCAATAATCTTCTTAATGTTGGAGAAAATGAGGATCATTGACTTAAATTGGAATTGATACATAGACTACTTGGTTCTAGCTTGCCACCCTAGAAGGCAATGTATACACAAGTATAGACTATAGGTAACACTGTAGGGTACAGCCTTGGGTAGTCTTAGGGTTTTCCAAGATATGATATGATCGGGTTATTTATTAGAATTGGAAATAGCTAGACGAATAAGTAGGCTTTAAAAGGACAAATAAATTAGGCCTTCTAACTCAAAGTACTCTAGCTTAAGGAAAGACATGCAACATTGGTGATCAACGTATGGAATTTCCGCTATACCGTTCCGGGAAAACACTTGTTTTTTCACGTTTTTTCCTTCGCTATTCTTTCCTGGATTTTTTGTTGATGATTCTTCCCCTTAAAAAAGCTTTCCCCTATAAAAAATATGTGCCCCTTTTCTTTACGAAAAAGGAATTCATTGTTTGTTCTATGCCAGGAACCAGATTTGAACTGGTGACACGAGGATTTTCAATCCTCTGCTCTACCAACTAAGCTATCCTGACTATTTATTGTGCATCATCCTAGTAGAGTACTTGTATCTATGTCAATTAAAGGGACTAAAAAGGAAAAAATATTCTCAAATTGGACTTAGTAAATATCAGGATAATGATATGGGTTGTGAATGAGTTACTTAATAATAGGGATTACTTGCCTGTACTATAATATGTTCATTTGCATGAATGGGATAAGATCCAAAGAAGTCAGTTCGGATCCGTTTGTGAAAGAGTAGAATAAGAAAGATAGTGAATCTTGTTTGAACCATTAATGAACAAGAGAGGTTGGTACAATAGTTAGGAAGTAAAATAGGCTTTTTATTGGGCATAGAGGGACTTGACTTGAACCCTCACGATTTAGAAAGTCGACGGATTTTCCTCTTACTAGAATTTCATTGTGGTCGATAACGTTGGTGAATTAACAAAAACAGAAAGAGAGGTATTTGAACCTTCGGTAAACAAAAGCCTACATAGAAGTTCCAATGCTATGCCTTGAACCACTCGGCCATCTCTCCTACATAATCTTATTATTGACCAGAAACTGAGTGAATAGCGAGTTTGCGTATCACTAAAGTACGGGTACAACGGATCATAGGTTCCATAGGGAGTTTAACTTCCTTTCCAATTTCATATTTCTCAACAACAACTTCTCTCATCCGCACAGATCTATTCAAAATTCTGGAATCGTCCCATGTTTCTATTTCAATTGTATGGCGTGGCGTATACACGTTATGCAAATAGAACATATGGTTACTTTACTCTATTTTCTCATGGCTTGTTAAACCTTTCTTTTTTCTTTTTGGATCATATTCTCCATTTGAGACCATCTTAATTGCATTTCATTCTATGCCAAAATCTGGTATCAACACATGCCCCCCTGTTTTTCAGCAAAGCTGGAATGTCGAAAAATAATTTACACCGTGTTTGTTCTAAGGACGATGTCAACAATCAATTGGCCATTTATATTTCTCAAGACGGTAATTATGTATCAGCCATTGATTTTAACTTCTTGTTTACATTATACCTTGGAACTCATTACCACCAATTGGCTTTAAAGGGATGGGAATGAACCCGTTCCTTATAGCACTAAGGAAATCAAACTCTGAGAGGTCACACCCTGTTAAGCAAGTAACATCGGGATGATTCTAGTCCACTGATGCATCGGCCAAAGCAACACAGGCTGAATTATCCGTGTGAATGACTTCTACCTCATCATCGACCCACTGTATTAAGAATTGAAGCATGGTAGATGGCACACATTGGTTAGCATGAACCGAATCGCGGCCTAATATAACATTATAGTTACCTTGCACCTCGGCGATGAAGAATGTGGTGGCCAAAGTTTTTCTTCCCACAGTGAGTTCTAGGCACAT
Source organism: Triticum aestivum (assembly GCF_018294505.1). NCBI lineage: Eukaryota > Viridiplantae > Streptophyta > Magnoliopsida > Poales > Poaceae > Triticum > Triticum aestivum. The sequence goes on from NC_057797.1 coordinate 336,732,639, forward strand.
CACACATTTGACCTCTGTCTTTTCTTTACCCTCAAATCCATTAAGTACCATATTGGTCTTCATCAATGCATCATGATCTAACCCCACCTTCTTGAAGACTGAATAGGGCATAAAATTTACCACAACACCACCATCAATGAGCATCCTAGCAACCGACGATTCGTTAATATGACTTTTGAGGTACAATGGATTCAAGTGTTTCACTAGTTCTTTTGGCTTCTCAAAGATAGCGTTCTTAGGACCAAAATCCAGCTGGGCCACAACCCCTTCTTCACCTATAGCACGAAACTTGGCAGGTAAGCAATACACCATATTAATATCCATACCTTCCCAAACCGGCGTAGATTCGTAATCCACCATCTCATCTTCATCTCCTAATGTGTATATTGGGCTTAAACTTTCCTCAATTGAAGGTGATGTTTCAGGTGGTGTAGACGATGTAATAGGGGTCGCATCATCCTCTTTTGGTGGTGAAGGTGTTGTTGTAGCTAATGTACAAGCATCTGCATTTTCTTTTTGTTTAGGCCTCCACACTTGTTTAGTGAGTGCCATGGGCCGAACTCCATTGAACAATTTGTCCCTTTGCTTCTCTTCTTTCTGCTCTACCTTCTCGTGGTTCCTCATGCGTTGTAATCTCCTTTTCATGGTCTTAGTTAAACCGGGAGGACACCACTTAGGTTCGGTATATTTGGGTTCCCTAGGTTTGGCCTTGCTTGCGCTAGCCTCATGATCATTAACCATGGAACCCTGCTGAACAATAACAATATCACCATTAGAGTTAGCCAGATTACCAACAATCGGCTTTTTGATCTCCTTTTGCTTGTCACATTCTGAAATTTCTGCATTAGGTGACTTAATACGCCACACTTTTTTATTGGCCTTGTTTGGAGAAATTTTTGTTGGCCGATTAGCACCATAGCTAAAACGGCCTTGTGTGGGATAATAAAGCCTCTCATCCCATATGAAAAACATAAGGAGCCATTGGGGGCTGCCCCCATCCTCCATTGAAGTCTCTCATGTAATATGGCGCATACGGGGTTTGTGACTCCATGGTGTCGGTTTCCATGACCCATATGGCCTTGCATAGCATCGAAACTCTTGCTTCAGAGGTGATCTTGAACACTTTGAATGTGATGGCCGATTAGAGCTAGAACCGGCCGCTTGACTTGCATATTTGGATAGCAACATATCAAAAGTTGGCTTGATTTGCTTGCGCTTAGCTTCACTCTTTTCTCGCTTGCCAACTTCTGAATTCTTGGGCTTGATAAATTTAACATGAATATCTTCTTTTACTGGTGGTTGCCCCCTGAGTTCTGGATTTTTTATGGTGATCTTCAATACTTCCTTGCCATCGGGTTGCTTATCAAGCACAATCTTTCTTCCCAAGACCTTGTTGCCCTCCTTACTATTCCTGGGTTCACTAATAACGACATTATCTTTATTAGCGGATTCTGCTATGTTAGGCCGAATTAACATTTTCTTCCCTTCCAAGTCTATGGTGTTTATCGGGAAGGGTTGTTTATCAACTTGCGTCTTAGCAAAATTCAATGGTCCATCATTAATGGTGATTGTATCTGTCGTCAAAAAACATTGCAATCATTGGTAGCATGAGAAAATGAATTTTGGTACTTGCAATAAGCATGCCGTTTAAACTCCTCAAACAGCGGTATGGTGTGTGATATTCTAATCATCTTGTATTGTAAGAGAGCATCAAATATTTTATCACACTTTGATATATCAAAAGTAAACCTCATCTCCTCATCATGATTCTTGCGAATCGGCTTAAGAGCATTGCACATATAGGGTTGGCCTTTGAGGACCAAACAAATTCAGTAGTATAGACATCAACCTCATCGTCCGAATTATCATCATTGTGTTCAACCATATACATTCTAGGACGATCGGTTGTAGACCTATGGACCTCTTTACTTCGACTCTCTTGTGCCAAAGCTTTTTGTAAGACTTGATTAATACTCAAAAACTCACAACTTTCTAGCCTCTCTTTAATGTGAGTTTTCATACCATTAAGAACAAGATCCGCCAAGTCTCCCTCGGTTATCACTAAGCTATAACATCGGTTTTTTATATCTCTAAATCTCTTGACGTAATCGGTGACCGATTCATCATGTTTCTGCCTAACTGATATAATATGTGACAACTTTAGCTCATTATTGCCGCTATAAAAGTGATCATGAAAATTTTGCTCTAATTGCGACCATAAGAGAATTGAGCCATGTGGTAAAGCAGAAAACCATGAAAATGTTGTGCCAGTTAAAGACAAGGGAAATAAATGCACTTTCAATGCTTCTATGGAATCTACTTCACCCAACTGTGCTAGATACTGGCTCACATGCTCCCAAGTTGTTTTCGTGCCCTCTCCACTAAATTTAATAAAATCAGGAACCTTGTACCCTTGAGGGTACAAAACTGCATCAAAGTGTTTAGGATAAGGCTTTTGGTATACACGACTCTTTACTTTCTGCTCGTTTCTGAAAGTTTCTTGAAACATCTTATGCAAATCCTCCCTTAATTTGGCTAAAATTGGATCTGAGGTAGATGAAGATGTTTGTGGCAATGACATAGGAGCAACCTGAGCACTAGCTAGTGGTGCAACTTGTGGGATGGGCGCCGAACCATAATTCGGCGGAAAACCAGACATGCTTGCGCCTATAGGTGGTGTGTCAAAGTGATTCGGTGTTGATGCCGAATTGGGAACGCTCTTTATAGGATTAGGATATGTAGGTGCAGCCACAAGCTGGTTGGTTTGAGTAGGGTAAAAATTCAACGGCATATTATATTGTTGTTTCATAGGTGGTGCCGATGAAATAGGTAAAGTTGGATTATGGTTTTCAGATATACAAACAGTACCACTAGATGACGGAGGCATATTTTTCTGAGCATTAGCACTAGCCACAAAAGAATTGTATGCCATCACATTACCCTTACTAACAAGACTCTCAATTACAGCCACTTGCTCTGGAGAAAAACTTTACTCATAGTGATTTCATCTTGTTCATCAATGAGAGGAGGAAAATTGACGATTCCAACCAGAGTGATGTTGCCTTGATGGTCCTTTAAACTTGAAAGGAATGCTTCCAAATCCTCCTCCTCGCACTTCTTCTTGAGCGCCACAAAAGCCTCTTCACACTGCTTCTTGCGCGCTTCGTAGGCTTGGCGATGTTCATCCGGTAGTTCATCAAGATCGGGCTTAATGATGTTATCGGTGCTAGCTTCTGAGGGCTTGGGAATATTAGACATGGTTGATGATGATTATTGATATTTCTTCCCCAGCGTAGTTGCCAAAAAGTGTGTTCGCATACGAACACGTCACCGTGTACCTCCAATGCCGAGGGTGATGCGCCGTAGGTCACGTCGAAGGAGACTTGTCCGAAAGCGCGGTACACAAGCAATCCGGCGGGTGCCTTTCAGGACCCGAAACCCCACGCGCCCAGGGGGACCTCGTTTGGATGTGCAGCGGCTATGGGCTACCCTAGTTCGGTTCACCCGCCCCTAGAGCCTCGAGGATCATTGCCCTTCAACACGAAGAACGAGAGAGAAAGAACCAGGGAGAGATCTAAAACTAGGGTAAAAAGTAGATGGGTTTTCCGATTGCATGTTGTTCAATCAGCCGTCACCCCCTAGGTATATAAGAGGCGGATGGACTTCCCATACAAGAAAAGGACTCCAAATCACGTCCAAATCTTTCCAAAATTAACCGAACTTAGATTTAGGTAAGTGTGGAACATCAGTTTGATTTTTAGGTCCCACAGGCCACAACCGACCTCAGATGAAGATGAGCCCAAAAGCAAATTTGACTGGTTCGACGAGACGAACAACCATTGTGTTGAATGTTTTCCGATTTGAGGCCATCTTGAGGACCGAATCGCCTACGCAAAATAGGCTGTTACTCGCGCTACCAATCAGACACCGTGTCTGATGGGGCGCACCACTTTTGCCCCATGATGGGGTCGCACTCAGGTGGCTGTAACTTTTATATACGATCTCGGATTGATATGAATTTATATCCAAATCGACCATTTCAATGAGGTGAAGACAATTTATGTAGAATGTTTTCTCATTTGAGGCCTTCCTTTAGGCGTAATTGGCGGAACAGTGCTCTGGATACAAAATCTCAGTATTTCGAACACAACTTTGGCCTTCGAGATGAGATCAGATGGCAATGGCCCAAACTTCAAAGATGTTCATGTCGATAATGCAGAAGTTTTTCATGTAGATCACTTCTCCATTTTGGACCATCTTAATTGCATTTCATTCTATGCCAAAATCTGGTGTCAACAAACCCGAACCCTCTTCATCACCCGCGTGTGCTTCTCGCCCGAAATGGCCATTACCGCATTAATGCTCGGCTAGAGCGTACGTGACCTCTCACTGGTGCCGGCATTGAAGCGGTGCACTGGCCGAGAGAGCGCCGCACGCATCGCTTCCCGCTGCATGCGACTGCTGTAGCGACCCGACCTCAAATGGTCAAGTCTCTGTGCTTCAGTGTCATCCCTGGATCGGTAATGCTGACACACACAGTACTCGAAGGATTTATAACAGAGTAGCAATCACACACTTATTACATCGAATGTCTCAAAAGAGAACACATCATAATAAATATGGATTGAGGCCATCTAAAACGATAACATCGGAAGACTTGGAAGATAAAGTGAGTCCATCAACTCCAACGGCATAGCTGAGCGCATGAAAAATGACCTATCGCGTCTTACTCCTTGTTTGAAAAGTCTGCAACATCATATGTTGCAGCCCGAAAACGGGTCAGCACATGGAATATGCTGGCAATGTAACACAGTAGAGCAATGAATAGATAAATGCTATCACTACATGCATATATGGCTGGTGGAGGCTCTATGGTTATATGGTTTTTGCGAAAAGCCAATTTTTCCCTACAACAAAGGAATATATTTTATTTAACTATCATGGTAGTTGAAACATTGAGAATAGTACCCCCATCTCAATCCCAATTAAAAGTAATTATCATCCCAACAAATTAAAATAGAGTGATGAGATACAGTAGGATAATCCAAGCACTAGATACTCAAGATGTCCATAACCGGGGACACGGCTAACCATGATTCGTTTGTACACTCTACAGAGGTTTGTGCACTTTTCCCCACAAGACTCGATCTCCTTCGTTGTATTTCTCGCACTGTACGGTATTTGAGAAACGGATGACCGAGGCACAGTCTTTCAGAAGCATTAACTCTTTACTCTGGGTGGACATTTACACCTACTTTCCCTCTACATCTGCTAGCCAACACTGAAAGAGGTCACACAACATACTCAACTATGCTAGAGCCCATAATGGCTTGTGGCTGCACACGGAAGATTCTAGCATGAATAATCTTTTGATCCCTTTGAACCTGGGTGGCGGACCGTAGGAGGATCACACGGTATATCCTCGGGATCTCCTAGGACAACACTGGTATATCCCAGGTGCCCATAACAAGCAATCCAGCCAGATGTGTATTAAAGTTGCCACCTTAAGTTGAATCATTAATTAACAATCTCACATCTGTCATGGATACACTCAAACCCAATCCACTTCTACGAGCATAGCATAGAAATATAAGAATAACGTAGAAGTAACTCCCAGGGTTTGATATTAAAATAGGGCAATAGGTTCTACCTCATCATCTACTTCCCAATACCCACAAGTTAATCACATCCTAATCATGCAATGTTTGGGGATTGGAACTAATGCATAAAAACTGGGTATGAAAGAAGTATGATCAATGTGTTACTTGCCTTGCTGATGATCCGCAAAACCTAGAGACTCTTAGTAGCACGCTTCGAACTCCGGGTGTTCTATCGCAAACAAACAATAGCATACATAAGCAATCAAGCAAAGATGCACGGGTAAATCTCAAATAAGAAGATCTAACCAGGAAGTTCAACTGAAGAACTCTAGTTTGCAAAAAGGGGCTTCGAGACAAAGATCTAGGCGCTTGAATCGCCTGATTCCGATAAACGAGCGAAAAGATAAACTAAAACAAAAATTAGGGAAGAAATCACGATCAGAAATAATCGCGAAAAACCCTGGAAAAAGAAAAACCGATGAACAGGCTAACGAACGAACGTTCGCTGTCTATGAAAAATGGGTGAATGACGTTCGTTAAAATGACCATATGGACGAACGTCCGCTACTTAACTAAATCATAGAAAAACCAGAATAAAACCGATCTAAAGAAGAAAAAAGTCAACCTTAGGGTTTCTAAAAAAACCGACCGGTCAACGGTCAACGGCGGCGGCTCCGGCGAGGCGGCGGGGTTAGGGCGGCGGTGCGGCTAGGGTTAGGGCAGGACGCGGGCACGGGGCGGGCTGGGGCGGCATCGGCGGCTTATAAGGCTGGCCGGGGGGGGGGGGGGGGAGGAGTCCGGGTTGAAGCTGGCCCGTTAAGTCGGTTGCCTCATTTTTTTAAATAAGTCCTGACACAGAAAAACAAAGAAAATAAATACTAAACGAACTCCAATAATCCCGAAATAAATTTTCCCCGTCCTCTAAAAATATGCCGGACAAGGTGAACATTTATTTGGGCCTATAATGAAATTTTGAAAAACACGTATTTTCCTAATTCAAATAAAATAGCAATAAAACTCCAAATAAAAAATACAAATTGATTTTAATATCCCCCCCAATATTTCATTTATTTTGGAGAAGTCATATTATCTCCTCTCATATATTTTGATATGGAATATTTTCGGAGAGAAAAATCATTAAAAGCAAAATGATCTTTGTTTCAATATTTGATAGAAATTCAAATATGAAAATCGTGAAATCCCCAACTCTCTTCGCGGGTCCTTGAGTTGCTTAGGAATTCGACGATCGTGAAACAAAAAATGCAATAAAATATGATATGCATGAATGACCTATGTATAACATTCCAAATTGAAAATTTGGGATGTTACAAACCTACCCCCCTTAAGATGCATCTCGCCATCGAGATTCGGGTTGGCTAGAAAATAGGTGCGGGTGGTCTTTGCGTAGATCATCCTCTCATTCCCAGGTGGCTTCATCCTTGGTATGGTGGCTCCACTGAACTTTGCAAAACTTGATAACCTTACTGCGAGTAACTCGGCTAGCAAACTCGAGAATCTTGACAGGTTTCTCCTCATATGTCAAATCACTATCCAGTTGTATTGCTTCCAGAGGCACTGTATCCCTCAGAGGAATATCGGCCATCTCTGCATGACACTTCTTCAACTGAGAGACGTGAAACACATCATCAACTCCCGACAGTCCTTCGGGTAATTCCAACTTGTAAGCAACCTCTCCCATGCGTTCCAAAACACGGTACGGTCCCACAAATCTCGGGGCTAACCTTCCCTTAACTCCAAAATGCTTAACTCCTCGAAGTGGTGACACTCTCAGATACGCCATGTCTCCGATTTCATAGACTACCTCCTTGTGTTTTGAGTCTGCATAACTCTTCTGTCTAGACTGAGCTGCCTTCAGTCTATCTCGAGTCAATTTAACTTTCTCTTCGGACTTCTTAATCAAATCCGGTCCAAACAACTGGCGGTCTCCAACTTTATCCCACATCAACGGTGTTTTGTACCTTCTTCCATATAGGGCCTCGAATGGTGCCATCTTCAAACTGGCTGGTAGCTATTGTTGTACGAGAATTCTGCGTAAGGCAAATTATCAACCCAACTAGATCCATAGTCTAGTGCACAAGCTCTCAACATGTCCTCCAGAATCTGATTGACTCTCTCTATCTGTCCATCTGTCTATGGGTGAAAAGTTGTACTGAACTCCAACCTGGTTCCCAAAGTCTGATGCAGCTGGTGCCAAAACTTTGAAGTAAACTGTGTTCCTCTATCTAATACGATGGTCCTTGGAACTCCGTGCAGACATACGATCTTGGTCATATATATCTTGGCCAACTTCGCACTTGTATAAGTGGTTTTCACTGGGATAAAGTGAGCTACTTTGGTCAAGCGATCCACTACTACCCAGATTGAATCATATCCTGATCGGGTCCTAGGCAATCTGGTGATAAAGTCCATGCCAAGCTTATCCCATTTCCATTCAGGTATCGTCATAGGCTACAGTAATCCCGCGGGCTTCTGATGTTCTGCCTTCACTCTCTGACATACATCACATACGGCTACATACTCGGCAATATCCTTCTTCATACCAGTCCACCAGAAACGCTCCTTCAAATCCAACTACATCTTGGTGTTTCCCGGGTGTATCGAGTGTGGTGAATCATGAGCTTCCTGTAATATCAACTTTTGGAGCTCCGCACTATTGGGCACATATATACGGTCTTCAAACCACAAGGTGTCGTGCTCATCCTCACAAAAACCTTTGGCTTTGCCTTCACTCATCTTCTCCTTTATTTTGGCAATTTCTTTGTCATCCTTCTGAGCTGCTCGAATCTTTTCCAACAATGTTGACTGAACCTCCAATGCTGCAACAAAACCTTTAGGAACTATCTCCAAATGTAGCTCCCTAAGATCTTCTACCAACTCCTTTGGCATTCCTCCACTTACGAGGTTGTTAACGTAAGTCTTCCGGCTCAAAGCGTCTGCTACGACATTTGCCTTGCCTGGATGATAGTGCAACTTCATATCGTAATCCTTTATGAGCTCCAACCATCTCCTTTGCCTGAGGTTCAACTCCTTTTGAGTAAAAATGTACTTCAAACTCTTGTGATCCATGTACACATCACAATGATTTCCAATAAGAAAATGTCTACAGGTCTTGAGTGCATGCACTATAGCTGCTAACTCCAAATCATGCATGGCATAATTCAATTCGTGCGGTTTAAGTTGTCATGAGGCATACGAAACAACCCTTCTGTCTTGCATAAGTACTCCTCCAAGTCCTAAGCGAGAGGCGTCGCAATACACTTGGAAATCCTTGCGTATATCCGGCAGAATCAGCACTGGGGCTCCCCATGGTGATGAGCTCCGTTGAATGTAACCTTTCTCCAATAAATCCTTAATCTGTTTCTTGATCTCCTCTAGATCATTTGCGGGCATTCGGTATGGTCTCTTTGATATTGGCCCGGTGCCTGGCAACAACTCTATCAAGAACTCTATGTCTCGATCTGGCGGCATGCTTGGTAACTCCAGTGGAAATAAATCCGGGTAATCCTTCACGACAGGCACTTCCTCCCGAACAACTCCCGTGAGAGAATATACTTGGTTTCTCCTTGGTGAATGCCTGGATACATACTTGATCCTTTTTCCCTCTCGGGTGGTGAGCAAAATCAACTTACTCGCGCAATCAATGTTCCCCCATACATCGATAGCCAATCCATTTCTAGTATCACATCCAATCCTTGTGACTCCAAAATTATCAGGTCTGAGGGGAAAACATGGCTTCTAATGGTTAATGGCATCTGAAAACATCCTTGACTTGCCATATACTCGGCTCCTGGCGAACTTACTAACATGGGTGTCCTAAGTACCTTAGTGGGCAACTTATACTTATCCACGAATCCCCTTGATATGTATGAATGTGATGCACCAGTACCAAAAAGAACAATTGCAGTAAACGACTTAACCAAAAACTTACTGATAACTGCATCAGGCTGCTCCTCAACTTCCTCCATGTTCATGTGGTTCACTTGTACCCTATTGAAAGGGTTGGGCTTCTTCCCAGCGCTTCCATTGCCATTGCTGTTCTTCAATTCCGGATAATCGTTGGCGTAGTGCCCAGTCTTCCCGCACTTGAAACAAGTAATGTGACTTTGATCCTTCTTGGCGGGTGTGGCTGGGTTAGAGCGGTTTTGATTGTTGCTTGCTCCATTCCCATTCCTTGGGCCATTATGATTATGGGAAGTTCCTCCATTATGAGTGTGGCCTCCATGGTTATGGACAAGTCCTCCCGAGTTCGTGGTGAGACGAGGCTTCTGCTGAGCTCCAGAATTGTACTTCCCCTGTCCATACTTCCTCTTGCGATTCTCAATCTGCTGCTGCTTCCCTTCAATCACAAGAGCCTTGTTTACCAACTCCTGGTAGTTGTTGAATGTTGCCACCATCAACTGCATGCTCATCTCATCATTTAGCCCTTCCATAAACTTCTCCTGCTTCACGGCATCTGTGGCCACATCATCAGGGGCATAACGAGATAGCTTACTAAACTCATCTACGTACTGAGCCACAATACGATTTCCCTGGCGCAAGTTGCGAAACTCACGCTTCTTCATACTCATATCTCTAGTGGATACGTGGGCTGTGCAGAATGCTTGCTGAAACTGCTCCCAAGTGACATTGGCTATAGGAAAAGTGCCTGTGTAATTCTCCCACCATGCGACTGCTGGTCCATCCAATTGGCGTGCGACAAAACACACCTTCTACGCATCTGTGCAACCTGCGGTGGTCAACTCCATTCCTATCCTGCGCAGCCAATCATCAGCAACTATGGGCTCGGTGCTACTGGAAAACACCAGCTGTTGCAGCCTCAGAAAACGGGCTAAGTTGTCAATTGGAGGTGGTGGCAGTGGGTTATTGTTGTTGTCGTTGCCTTGGTTCTGAACTAACATCTACATCAAGGTATTCTGCTGCTGGATCAACTGAGTGAGCTCTGGTGGGAAAGCAAAACCGGGGTCACGTCTCGGAGGCATCTGATGGGTTTAGGGGGATGAGTTTAGAATAGAATGAGGTCTAGTGAGAAAGCACTACCCATATGCACATGAGACAAACACAATCATATCATATCACTCAATCAATCAAGCAAGGGCATACAAATAGTCTAGAACTATCGTTAAAAGTGCTCGTACTATTACTATATACATGGGGAAAAACTACTAGTCATATGGTGGTCATCTAGAAATATTGCTCGGTGGAAGACTCCATGATATCTGCTCCAACTTTGTCTTCATAGTCATCATCACTATCGTTGGGGTCGGAGTCGGTGTCGTCGATGATGATGTAGTTCACCGGACAAGTGGAATCGTCGTCCTCTCCTCCTGGCGCGGGGTCTCCCATGAAAACTCCTAGCTTCCTTGTTAGGTCGTCATTCTTCTCCACTAGTACAATGATTTACTCCTCATAATCGTCACGTGTAGCCTTGAGTTCCTCTTCTAGCTCGGCGATCCTGGTCATTGCCTTCTTCAAATCTATCATGCTTGCGCACATCTGGTTCTCCTGGCGACGAATGTGTTCATTTAACTCCTGGATGAATGCTGCAATGGATCTGTCCCTCCTGGTGCTGATCATCTCCCATTGCTCGTCTCGGCGCCCACATATCTGGTATATAGTGTCCTTCAACTCTTGTTTGTAGACTTCTCCAATACGTCCCATAGCAATGTGGGCTGCCATGCTCTTGCCTAGACTCCAGGTGGGTGCATCAAAGGAAAACTCTATAGGATCCGTAACTGGCATGAATGTCCTTCCTGGAACTTGAAATCGAATCATCCAGCGCTCCTCTTCTAGTAAAGTGGCATTGTAGGTCCCGGTGAAGCCTGGCATTCCAATGTTCAGGTACCTAGTGACTTCCTTCAAGTGTCATCCAAAAGGTGTGTCTTCATCCGGTTGTGCAAACTTGTTCCGCGTGTCTGCCATCCTAAAGAGTAGAAAATGGTGCCACTATTGTGACCCCTTAAACTATAAAAGGAGGCCCATGGCACTCGTAGGAGGATTAGAGGGTTGGAAAGTTAACAAACCCAAGCCACCATAGGCGCGTAGTCGCTGCGGCCCCGAAGCAAACCCAGCCGGGCAAGAGTACTACACACCACCACGTTCATTCCACCATCAATCCAATAAAGTAGGAGTAGGGTCTTACGCCTCGCCGCGGCCTGAACCTGGGTAAATCACTTGTGTGCTCTCTGTTGCACTACCATACGCTGGTCTGCTCTTTGTGCAACGCGTCGTCCCCCAGCCGAATCAACAAGGGGCCACCCGGTCCCATAGGTGGCCGCAGACATCTCGCGACATCTTTGGTGTGCCAGGTAGGGGGAGCGCTTGCGCGAACCTGAAAGTGTACGCTGCGCGTCATCTTCATTGCCATCTTCATCCTCGACAGCGCCATCGACCATGGTGCCCAAGAAAAAATCTGGTACCTCGGCCCATCCATCCACCTCAAAAGCTCTGCCGCACGCGGCCTATAACACCGCGGGGGATACGGAGGTGCGCGAGGACCTAGATGCTGCTGGGGGTGTGGTTGGAGTAGGTGGTGCCATTACCACATCCCCCGTGGCTGACACGGGGACCAGAGCTACCAGAAGAGAACAACATCAACAACATCTCGACGATCGGGCTCTACAAGGTGCGTGTGACGGGGTCACTCCGTCCATGCCCCCTCCTCCCACCGACGAGCACAGCCGCAGCAACGACGCTCGGTCCGGGGCGAGCCATCGCCTTCCGGTCGCACCCACCACGGGAGCGGCCGCGACACATGCGCCTCCTCCCAGACGAGCCAACCAAGCCGCTGCGCTCAACGGAGCCGCTGATCTTCGAGCACCACCGCCGCACGACCTCGCTGCCCTGGTGGTCATCCCATAGCAGCATGGGCGCGGGGCCGCCACCACCGCTGGCACCATCCGGATCCAGGCGACGGTGCGGTCGACGTCATCAACATCCTTGTCAAGCACGGCCATGAAGCCATGGCGTGAGCTCAGCTATTATTGAGGTTCCCACCAGTGGCCGAGCAGATGGATGAGTGGCATGCCACCATCCAAATCTTGCTTGGTTTCTCCGAATCAGGGGGATCATGACGAGCTTGCCCACTGCAACCTCCTCAAGCGATAGCAACCATCCGCGCTACTAGCCGTACGAAGGGGGCCGTCCCCATGGTTCAGTCCCCACTACGACCACCGGCGAGGGCGCAGCAGAATCAAGACCCCGACGACATCTCGATGGCCTCTTCTGACCCTCGAGCACGTCCAGGCCAACGTCAAACCCCGGAAGACAGGCAGCGGGAAGATGCGCGTGTCTTCATCGAACGGCGCCGCAATGACCCTCGCTAGACCGACGGGTGCGATGGCCTCAACGTCGACGAGCCTACGCTCGGTGTTGGCGGGTGCCTACCATTCGAGGTCGGATGCCCTGCCTTTACACAAGAGCTACGGCAAGTCTATTGGTCATTCGTTCGCATGTTCAAGCTAGAGATACCTGAGAAGTACGACAGGAGGCTGAACTCGGCAAAGTTTCTGAGCATCTACACCATCGCTGTTAAGGCTGCCGGGGGAAGAGATGAGAAGGTGTTCGCCAACTACTTCCCTTTGACCCTCAAGTCCAATGTGAGGTCTTGGCTGATGCACCTGCCGGAGAACTCCATGTCGTCATGGGCAGACCTATGCCATGAGTTCATCGGTGGCTTCACCAGTGGCCACCAAGAGCCCGGTAGGCCCAGCGACCTGCAGCTTCTCTAGCAGAAGAAAGGAGAAACCCTCCGTAAGTATTTGCAGATATTCAGTAAAGTTCAGAAAAATATTCCAAATATCCATCTGGCAGCCGTTATAGCAGCTTTCCAGTCCAATGGGCGCAACCGCCGCATTCGTTCCCAAATGAACGTGTGGTTGCCGAAGATTGTGAAAGAACTATATACACTGGTGGACAAATTTGCCTGGATGGAAGAAGGAAGTAGGTTGCCTGGAGAGTAGGATTGCATCAATGTTGATTCAGAAGTTGAAGATGAATCAACCAGTCAGAGGAAGGGCAAGAAGCACAGTAAAAAGCCAAGAGATAAGGCAGTGTTGATTGTAGAAGGTTCAGGCACACCTAGTACCGTCAAGAAGGCCAAGGCAGAGGCCCTCGGCAAGGAAGTTGCCATGTGCGTTGCCTGCCGAGAGGCCGCTGCCCAGAAAAAATTGGGAAAGGTGATGGGCCGTACTACAAGATTCACCGGACGAAAGGTCACGACATTCAGTAGTGTTATCTGGTTGAGCAGCTTGTCAAGAAGCAGAGGGCAGAGTACGATAAGTGTGACAAGGAGAAAGGTCAGAATGCTGCAGGTGGTAAGGGTCGGGGTGGTGAAGCAAATCACACCAGTAGACCCTTTCGGAACCAAGGAAAGCCCACCAGGGGCCAAGAGAAGGAAATCTATGATGATGCCAGTGATGGAGGGGATGAAGAGGAAACTAGTGAGCAGGAATTTCAGAAGGCCACTGACGCCCTATGCATTGATAGGGGTGCATCCTTGAACACCTCTCATCGCCAACTCAAGCGATGGGCACGAGAGGTCAATGTTGTGGAACCAGCGCCAGAGGCCTGGAAGCCACTCAAGTGGTCCCGCATGCCCATCATCTTTGACAAGGAGGATCACCCTGATCGCACCACTGCAGTAGGGTGTTTGCCATTGTTGGTCTCCCCAACAATTCGCAACCTCAAGGTTACAAAGATGCTAGTGGACGATGGGGCCTGGTTGAATCTGATTTCCCCAGCAGTTATTAGCAAGCTTCAGAGAGGAGAGGAAGAGCTAGAGGTCACCGGCACATTTCAAGGAGTTATTCCCGGCAGGAGTCATCCGAAGGGGAAGATTACATCCTCAGGGACATTTGGGGGAGAACTGAACTATCAGACTGAGAAGATTGTGTTTGATGTGGTTGATCTCCCCCTGCCGTACAATTGGATTCTTGGACGACCAGCCCTGTCCAAGTTCATGGCAGCATCGCACTATGCTTATAACACTTTGAAGATGCCTGGGCCACTAGGAGTCATCACTATCTCGTCAGATGAGAAGGATGCAATTATCTGCATGGACAAGATGTACCGGGATGCAGTCACAGCAGAGGCTGCGGCAGCAGCAGTTCCCGCCAAGGAAAGGAAATGAAAGAAGAGGGATTGTAGGACCTCCGGCAAAGAGTCCAGGAAGCGTGCCCCCTCTGAGTGCACGGCACCCGTTGATGACGTGTCGGAGTGTCCCAACAGCAAGAGATCCAACGTTACTGCACCACAAGTGAAGAAGGTCCCGACAGGGCTGGCTGGCGTTGATGGTACTTTCACTATCAGCGCCACCCTCGATGAAAAATAGGAAAGCGCGCTCATTGCCTTCCCGCGGGTGAATATCAATGTGTTTGCTTTGCAACCATCTGATATCCCCGGTTTTCCCAGGGAGGTAATTGAGAACCACCTTGCTATATGCCCACATGCCCGACCTGTCAAAAAGAAAGTACGGAAGCATGCCTTGGAGAGGTAGCAGTTCATTGCCGAAGGGATCAAGAAATTGGAGGCAACTGGTTTGGTTAGAGGAGTACTGCATCCTACATTGTTAGCAAATCCAGTAGTGGTCCAGAAGGCTAATGGGAAGTGGAGGCTTTCCATTGATTTCACAGACCTCAACAAGGCTTGCCCGGAGGACCCATTTCCCGTGCCGCGCATCAACCAGATCATGTGGATTCTACTTCAGGGTGTGATTTGCTCTCCTTTCTGGATGCATACTCAGGATATCATCAGATCTTCATGTCCAAGGAAGATGAAGAGAATATATCATTCATCACTCCATGTGGTACGTACTGCTTTGTCTGCATGTCGTATGGATTAAAGAGTGTCAGGTCCACTTTTGCAAGGGCAGTCCAGATCGGTTTTGAGCCACAGTTGCACAAAAATATAGAAACCTATATGGATGATATCATGGTCAAAACCAAGGATATGGCCACCCTTATCCAGGATTTGGAAGAGACATTTGCCAATCTGTGCATGAACAATCTGAAGCTTAATCCAGAGAAGTGTGTATTTGGTGTTTCCTCCGGAAAGCTACTTGGGTTCTTCGTGTCCCATCGGGGGATTGAAGCCAAACCCAACAAGATTAAGGCCACAGAGCAGATCCAAGTGCCAATGACAGTTAAGGATGTGATGCGCTTGACGGGATGCGTTGCCGCGCTGAGCATATTCATCTCCAAGTCTGGCGAGCGTGCGCTGTCATTCTTCAACGTTTTGAAGAAGGCGGGGCCTATGAAGTGGACCCCGGGAGCATATGCAGCTTTGCAGGAATTGAAAGCCTACCTATCATCTATGCCTACCTTGGTTGCACCCAAACCCCAATAGCCGTTATTGCTTTACTTGGCGGAAACCAACCAAGCGGTCAGTGCGGCCTTGGTAGCACATCGAGAGGTGGATGAGGCAGAAAGTGAACAGAGAACAACAGAGTCAGAGAAGGACCAGGACAGAAGTGAGCACGACAACAAAAACAACCCTAAGGACACGGCAAGGAAGAATGTGGTGCAGCGCCCAGTGTACTTCATCAGCTCCTTGTTATAGGGGGGTAGATCGAGGTACTCTGGCATGCAAAAGTTGATCTTTGGTCTCATTATGGCCTCAAGGAAACTACGCCACTACTTCCAAGCCCATGAGATCACGGTTGTCACTCATTTCTCGTTGCAAAGAATACTCCAAAACCTTGAGGCAACTGGCAGAATAGTGGAATGAGCTTTGGAGTTATCCAGTTTTGATTTGAAGTTTGAGAGCACTTCAACTATTCAGAGCAGGGCATTGGCAGAGTTTATTGCAGAATGGATGCCAACCCCTGATGAGGAAAGGACATTGACAGCCGTCCCCGGCAAGGAACCACCCCAAGAATGGATTATGTATTTTGATGGTGCTCTTTCCCAACAAGGTGCACGGGCTGGTGTGCTTCTTGTTTCCCCCTCCGAGGAGTACTTGAAGTACGTCGTCCAAATGCACTTTTCCCGGGAAGAAGCCACCAACAATACAACAAAGTATGAAGGGCTCCTTGCCAGGCTTAGGATTGCAGCAGAATTGGGAATTAAGAAGCTGATCATTCGAGGAGATTCACAACTCATAGTGAGACAAGTCAACAAGGATTACCAAAGCCCATTGATGGAAGCGTATGTCGAGGAAGTAAGGAGATTGGAGGAGCACTTTGACGGGTTGCAAATAGAGCATGCACCCCATGCAGAAAACAGCATAGCTGATCACCTGTCAAAGTGTGCTGCGCAGAAGCTTCCTATGGAAGCATGAACTTTTGTTCTCCATCTCTCTCAACCCTCCGTATCACCAGCCACAATGGCCCGGAAGAGGAGAAAGTTGGACTATGGTAAGCCTCTCCTGGCAGAGCCATCCGCTCCTGGCAGAGACCCTGCCGAAAACAACTCCTCACAGCCTGCCGGACCGGCCCCTCTAGCCGGGCCTATGGACCCTGCGAACAAGGCTAGTGCTCCCGCAGCAGAGGAGGTTTCACTGTACAGAAGGAGGGCCAACGGTGTGAAATTGAAGTGTGTTTGCCGGGAGGATGGAAAGGAACTGCTGGCTGAGATTCACAAAGGAATGTGCGGCTCCCACATTGGATCAAGGGCATTAGTTGGGAAAGCATTCTGACAAGGATTCTATTGGCCCACAGCCCTCCAAGATGCAGTTGAGTTAGTCATGAAATGTGAAGCCTCTCAGTTCCATTCCAAGAGAACACACCTGCCTGCCCAAGCCTGTTGGCGTCCTGGGAACGGGGGTACCCAGACTTGCCAGCCTACGGCCCAGGACGTGGCTCATCCAGTGGCCTGGTACGGCCCATCTTCATCAACAACCACTCAAGACCCTCGCGAGGGGCCAAGCCTCGCGAGGCGGACGATGCTAAGACCTCCTGGGGGAAGCCTCCCCAGGCTGGCTGCCGAGGAGCGGAGATATCTATGCAAGGTGCACCTCGCGAGGTCCACGTGACGCGAGCCATGACGACCAAGGCCAGGCGGGCGCCAGCAGGCGCAGGGTGCCAGTTTCCTCTTTGGTGCTAAAGGGGCAAGCGCATGCGACGAGTCCCGAGGCATCAGGCAAAGGTTTCTATATCGGTGCAACAAGACCAAGACCAGCAGGATGGTAGGACGGTGGTCATCGCGGAGCCCACAACGGCGTCACCACCAGAGCCTTTGGTAGGTGAAGACCGCCTTTTGTAAGGATAACTTGTACTAGTTGTCTCGCTTCGAAATTGGCCGTTGTGGGGTCCCTTCCCGCCTAAACATTTGGGAAGAGGACCAGGGCCTGTATAAATAGGACTAGCCACCGCCTTAGCAAGGGACGGATCATTGAGACCATCCTCACACACACAAGCTCATCGAGCTCAAGAACACCTCTCCTCAGGAGGCTGATCATCCCTTGTACTTGTTCATCCTCAACCTATGAGGCAATCCACCACACCACACTTGAGTAGGGTATTACACCACAACGGTGGACCGAACCAGTATAAACTCTTGTGTCTCTTGTTCCTTGGGTTCGGCGAGCTTGGCCTAGAGATCGTTGTGATAGTGAGCGAGAGAGAGAGATCTTCGTGCGCACCCCGGTGCTCAAACCTCAAGGGTTTGCTGGAACCCATGATCCGACAAAGCCCTTCAGACAATCCCTCTATCATGGTCATTTTCAATGTGGGGGCATGATATCCTTGGCCCCTTCCCCCGAGCAATCGGGGGCTTTGAATTTTTGTTTGTTACCATCGACAAGTTTACAAAGTGGCCGGAAGTGACTGCCATGAGAAAGGTGACTGCTCAGTCAGCTATCAAGTTCTTGAAAGAATCGGTGTGTCATTTCGGAGTTCCGGCAAGGATCATCATTGACAACGGCACCCAGTTCATGAGCCATGACTTCATGCAATATGTTCACACCCTCGGATGCAAAATCGCATTCGCTTCTATGGCACATCACCGGAGCAATGGACAAGCTGAGAGGGCGAACACTGAAGTGCTTCGTGGACTCAAGACAAGAACGTTCGATACACTTCAGAAGAACGATAGGCAGTGGATTGAGGAGTTGTTGGTAGTTCTCTGGTCCCTCAAAATGACACCTAACCGAGCTACCGGGCAAACTCCCTTCTCCCTGGTTTATGGGGGAGAAGCAGTTATCCCCACGGAACTCATTTACTGGTCCCCTCGAGTGCTTGCCTACGTTGAAGTAGCGCAAGATCAGCACCGGCGTGACGATGTTGTGCTACTTGAGGAGAACTATCTTCGGGCTGCTACGCGTGCTCCACACTACCAGCAAGCCCTGTGTCGCTATCATAACCACAGAGTTCATGCCCGGTGTTTTGAGGAAGGTGACCTTGTCCTTAGGCGCGTCCAGTCTGCCAAGGGTACAAACAAGCAGTCACCAAAGTGATAAGGCCCTTACCAGGTCGTACGAGTCACCAGACCTGGCGCAGTCCGTCTAGAGACCGGGGATGCCACACAGATGCAAAACTCATGGAATATTGAGCATCTCCGTAAGTACTACCCATAAGGTGCGTGGCTGCCGGGTAGCCCAACAGCCACCCTTTTGTAGAGGCCTTGCCTCAGTTGCATGTAACCCCTTGTACAAAGTCGGGGCGATGACCTCATGCAAGATAAATAAATAAGCGCTTTGGGGGGCCCCGATCGAGATCGCATGCATGCACGAGGACAGCCAGATCACTTCGTGAGCATTTACATATGCATATAGATAGGATTGCATCCTGCATTCCACTACTAGGAAAAAGCCTGGTAGTGGCGCACCTGGTTTGGCTACTAATGGCGCACTACAGGTGCGCCACTAGCACCACGCCATTAGAATTTTTTACTAATGGCGCACCACAGGTGCGCCATTAGTATCCCACAGGTGCGCCATCTCAAGTTAAATCACACTCTGTGGTAAAACTTCATGGAAGGTCACCCATCCTCACACTACTCCAGCCCGAGCACGCTTAATTTCGCAGTTCTATCCAACCCCAGCACCAGCTCACTTCACAAGCACTTGTTGATATATCTATCATATCAATCCTATTAAACCTTGTTGATGTCTAGGACTTTGTTCATGTTCATGAGTATGATGAAATTTCGAAAAAATATTTCAAACTTCCCGGTCATATTACGTATCATATTTTGAAAAAAAATTCCAATTTTTTTTAAACCAATTTTTTTTTCTGTTACTAGTGGCGCACCTATCAAATGGTGCGCCACTAGTAAGTTTGATTTTTTTTCATCCCCCCCCCTCTAGTTCTTAAAAGCCCCGTATCTTTCGTTCTGTTATGTTTTTGGGGATTTTGAAGATGTTGAACGGGGTGCCCTCATTCAATTCGGATGCAACTTTTCTAGTCGATGATTTTTCATATAAAAAACTTTTTAATCTGAGTTCGTATGCAAAAGTTATGCCCATTTTACTAAATTCAAGACAGATTTTGCAAATAAAGTCGAAATTCATATTTGTAAATTTTCCCAACAACTAGCCCACATATCACATGGGAAACTTATTTGTTTGACATTTCCATCATTTTCTTTTATTTTTTTAAAACTGAAAAGGCGGTCCCACCCGGGGGGTGCATTTAGCACCAGGGTTACTAATGGCGCACCTGATGTGTGGTGCGCCATTAGTAGTTTTGGGTTACTAATGGCACACCTGATGTGTGGTGCGCCATTAGTAGTTTTGAAAAAAAATGTTAGTAATGGCGCACCATGGGACAGTGCGCCATTACTAGTTTTAACTAGTAATGGCGCACTATCCCATGGTGCGCCATTACTAACAAAGTTTTTTATTAGTAATGGCGCACTGTCCCATGGTGCGCCATTACTAACAAAATTTTTATATTTTTTTCAAAACTACTAATGGCGCACGATGGGTGTGGTGCGCCATTACTATGTCAACTAGTAATGGCGCACTATCCCATGGTGCGCCATTACTAACAATTTTTTTAAAAAACTACTAATGGCGCACCACACACCAGGTGCACCATTAGTAATATATTACTAATGGCGCACCTGTATCTGGTGCGCCACTGCTATATA
Source organism: Triticum aestivum (assembly GCF_018294505.1). Lineage (NCBI taxonomy): Eukaryota > Viridiplantae > Streptophyta > Magnoliopsida > Poales > Poaceae > Triticum > Triticum aestivum. The sequence goes on from NC_057797.1 coordinate 336,753,286, forward strand.
GTAGTGGCGCACCACATACACTGTGCGCCATTAATGTCCATATCATCTATAGCCCTTTTCCTAGTAGTGTTCATTCTCATCTTCATGGAGTTTTAGGTTCTTGCTGTGAACTTGACTCCAATAAGGGACGAGAAGATTGCACGACACAACGATCCCTGGCAAGCCAAACAGATAAGTTTACCTCTTCTCCATTAGTGTTCTGTAAGCTATAACTTGTGCATAGAGGATCCTCACCGCTCTCTTGGAACTAGGGTGCTCCCATACTTGGCTCGAACGCTGCTTCAGCTTGGATGGTCACAGTGGCCCTTGGTGAAAAGGGAGTGGGTGGGGGCTGGCGCCTCAGTCTATTCCCCCTCAGACATGGTTCTCCGGTAGACGAAAAGGGTGCCTGCATGATATCTTGTCAGGGAAAACTCGTTTAATTACAGTAAAGAGGAACTCCATCTTTGCATGGACATATACATGCACAGGTTCCCAGCAAGGTTTATCTCTTTCATTGACTTGCAGATACAAGTACAAGCATTACATAACATAAACATGGATGAAAGGGATTACAATATTTTAAATAAAATTTAAAGGTTCAAAAAATATTTTAAATAAAATTTGGCAATTTCCTATAAGTTTAAGATAAAAAAAGACAAGTGCTCCATAATGTCATTTCCTGTCCCTCTCCTCCTAGGCACAGCCATCGAAGGCGAGGAGGACAAAAGGAGCGCCAGAGCTGAAGTCCAGTCCATTCTTGTCAGGCTCCAGGAGAGGTAGCCCAGAGGGAACGGAAGCACGAGGGAACGCCTTGATGGAGAGGACGGCGGAAGGCGGCCCCATCAACCACCATCACCAGCGCCAGCAGGACTCGGCAGGGCTAACGGAGCTGCAGCCCGAGAGGAAGCTTGTCAGGGTCTAGTGGAAGACTGCTGGAGGAGCCCGGCAGCACCATCCACACCTCTGCATCCAACTACCTGGCAAATCACATTGCCGGGGAAGAGGCGTAGATGCCTATGGTGGTAATGCCGCCTGATGAAGATGGTGCGACGACGATCAGCTGGAGTCAAAGTTGTCGCTCCTTCACCCGTTGCCGTCACCGTCGCCGTCACTGTCATCCTCGTCGCTTTCGCTCGAGGAGGAGCTTCCGCCATCGGTCGAGCTCTCCACACAGCACCCTAAGCGGCCTCCCAAGAATGTGCCCCTTCGAGAAGCTGTGGGCACGAGCGAAGGTCTTCCAGCCATGATGAAGATACATTACATGAGGGGCGGGGAAATCAACGTCAACCCACATGCTTCCATTCCCGCAGCCCCTCATGCGTAGCCTCAGAGCATGCGGTTGCTCGAGCTCCATCTCCCGCGGAAAGAAGGTTTGAAGACGAAGGTGACCACACAAGGGCTTATACAGCCTGATGATGAACTCTCGAGGTTGGTCCCCAATGTGGCCTTCCATTGGAGGAAGAGCCACCGGTGGGGGCATAGCCAAGAAGCTCCCTCGTCCTCCTCCTCCTCCTCGAGCACCACGGCAGCCTCGGTCATGCCCCCTCCTCGCTCCTCTTGCGGCGGGCTCCGCCGCCTCCGGATCCGGAGTTGGAGGGATACGCTGCCGAGTGGAAGCCCTCGTCTCCGCTGTCAAGACACTACTGCGCCCTCGCCCTCTCACCATGGCTAAGAAGAATGTAGGAGAAGAAGGAGAGGTAAGTGTAGAGGGGTACTGCCTTTGCCTCTCTTATAGAGGGGACGAGCCAGGAGGCTGGCCTCTCATGGTAAAGATGGTCGCCCCGCTCCTCCAATATGTCCCCTTCGGCACCCTCGGCAGCTTTGGGAATCAAGGCCGACCCTCTACTCCAACCATCAATGTTTGATTTTCAACCATGGCACTCCTCCCATGCCCTTAGCCTCCACCACCTACCACGCCCAATGCATGCGGGACACATGGCGAGGTGCGTGTGGAACGAGGGGCAAGTCGGGTAGTAGTTTCTGCCCCGTGATCTTGGTGCGAGGAGAATTCGCGGACCACGATCCTAGTTCTTCCACGACGCCGCACACAACGCGCGGGGAAACCAGAAACTGGCCCAGAATCAAGGCTGATGAAGTAGCAACAAAAAACTTAAGGGGCCAACCCCTTCAGCAACCATGCTTGTGAACTTATTAGGCCCTACCCCGACGATGCTTTAGCAGCGCGTTCGGGGCAGGCCCGGGGGCTTCTGTCGGTGCAACAAACCCTGGGTCTGTTGACCAACTGTGCACAGGCACAAGATCAAGATTGAAGCACTAGCTTAAGTCAGAGATTGAAGAACCAAGAGATTTGAACAACCAACATGCAGCTCAGAGGGACCAAGATCGAGCCTAAGGAGCAAGATATCAGCAAGAGAAGGGCCTCCCTAGCCGGGCATGCGAGCCCGCCAAGGGGCAAGGCCATCACTAGAAGCAAGCAACCGAGGCTCCCCGGCAAGGTATGCCAGGGCTTGCGGGGGCAGAACCACCCCACTAGCCACTCAAGTGCAACCCACGTCGTCAATCAGTGCGGTGTCAAGCCGCAAGATAATTAAGTGGCAGCCATTCACCACATGGAAGCCGTTTCCTACAGAAGAAGCCTACAGATGACACTTGTCCTACGACGTGTCAAGAGAACAGGAGCGGAGCTGGCAAGATAGCCCGGCAGGCCTTGACGGGCGACCAGTGATGTGACACTCAGCGGCGCATTTAATGCACCCTGTCAGCCCACAGAGTTAGGTATGATAGCACTGTTTGCTATCATATCAGTGGATAATGACCACTTTGCCACTGTGGTGACCCCTTAATCTATAAAAGAGGGGTTAGATGGTTGGAAAGTTGACAAACCCAAGCCACTATACGTGCATAGTCTTTGCGGCCCCGAAGCAAACCCTGCCGGGTAAGTGCACTACCCACCACCATGTTCATTCAATCATCAATCCACTAAATCAGGAGTAGGGTCTTACGCCTCACGGCGGCCCGAACCTAGGTAAATCGCTTGTGTGCTCTCTGACATGCTGGCGTACGCTGGTCTACTCTTTGTGCAACGCGTCGTCCCCCTACCGAACCAACAAAGGGCCACCCGGTCCCATAGGTGGCCCCGGACATCCCGCGACACGGATGGTGGAGCATCTGCACTCTTATTTTATTTTAATCTGTGATAAAGCAATCTTCAACACATTTGGCTCTCTTCGAGGGTTCTCGCATGTGATAATGGAAGTTGATTGCATGGAACACTCGCCACAATTCTCGCTTAATTCTGGCTCCTATCCTGTTAGAAATAGGAGCACACAGTACTATTTTCTATTTTTTTTGTTATTTAGCATGTAAACAGATCAGCAAACCTTGCGGCGCATCATCGTGCGAACCGAGCTTGCTGCACTTTGAATGTGACTGAGAGCTGGCTTGATGAAACAGCTCGCTTCCTTCTTATTTTGCGGGGTACCTCACTTCCTAGTGACCAGTCTCTTGGCTGATCGTCCTAAGAATGATTATATATGGATAAAACTCTCTCATTTACCCGCAAAAAATTAAGCCATATTAACCGAAAAGGAGGGATTATGGACTAGCACTACTTTTTGGTGTGTCCCATCAACTCGCAGAACAAGCAGACGCTTGCAGGAAAAGGTGAAGCTCGCTTACGGCCTCTTCATCTACCTCAAGCCTAGTGGCTCACAGGATGATGAGAAGCTTCTGACTAATGCAACCTACCCTGGCCCAGGCGATGGACATGCAACAGTTCATTCAGTGTCAAATTGCCAGAGGCATACACTATAGTGCCATCATTGTTCGACTTCATGAAGAGGTGAAGAGCCAAGCGCAAGGTTTAGTAGTACGAGTAGTATTACTACTAGTATAAAGGTACTAGGAACCACATGGTGGAGCATCTGTACTCTTATTTTCTTTCAATCTATGATAAAGTACACATTTATTCGGGAGAAGTGCGGAAAATGGCAGCCCAATAGTAGTCAGAGAAGGACCAGGACAGAAGTGAGCACGACAACGAAAACAACCCCAAGGACACGGCAAGGAAGAAAGTGGTGCAGTGCCCAGTGTACTTCGTCAGCTCCTTGTTACAGGGGGGTAGATCGAGGTACTCTAGCGTGCAAAAGTTGATCTTTGGTCTCATTATGGCCTCAAGGAAACTACGCCACTACTTCCAAGCCCATGATCACGGTTGTCACTCGTTTCCCGTTGCAAAGAATACTCGAAAACCTTGAGGCAACTGGCAGAATAGTGGAATGGGCTTTGGAGTTATCCAGTTTTGGTTTGAAGTTTGAGAGCACTTCAACTATTCAGAGCAGGGCATTGGCAGAGTTTATTGCAGAATGGATGCCAACCCCTGATGAGGAAAGGACATTGACAGCCGTCCCCGACAAGGAACCACCCCTAGAATGGATTATGTATTTTGATGGTGCTCTTTCCCAACAAGGTGCAGGGGCTGGTGTGCGTCTTGTTTCCCCCTTCGAGGAGTACTTGAAGTACGTCGTCCAAGTGCACTTTTCCTGGGAAGAAGCCACCAACAATACAGTAGAGTATGAAGGGCTCCTTGCTAGGCTCAGGATTGCAGCAGAATTGGGAATTAAGAAGCTGATCATTCGAGGAGATTCACAACTCATAGTGAGACAAGTCAACAAGGATTACCAAAGCCCATTGATGGAAGCGTACGTCACGGAAGTAAGGAGATTGGAGGAGCACTTTGACGGGTTGCAAATAGAGCACGCACCCCATGCAGAAAATAGCATAGCTGATCACCTGTCAAAGTGTGATGCGCAGAAGCTTCCTGTGGAAGCATGAAATTTTGTTCTCCATCTCTCTCAACCCTCCGTATCACCAGCCACAATGGCTCGGAAGAGGAGAAAGTTGGACTATGGTAAGCCTCTCCTGGCAGAGACCCTGCCGAAAACAACTCCTCACAGCCTGCCGGACCGGCCCCTCTAGCCGGGCCTATGGACCCTGAGAACAAGGCTGGTGCTCCCGCGGCAGAGGAGGTGTCGCTGTACAGAAGGAGGCCCAACAGTGTGAAATTGAAGTGTGTTTGCCGGGAGGATGGAAAGGAACTGCTGGCTGAGATTCACAGAGGAATGTGCGGCTCCCACATTGGATCAAGGGCATTAGTTGGGAAAGCATTCTGACAAGGATTCTATTGGCCCACAGCCCTCCAAGATGCAGTTGAGTTAGTCACGAAATGTGAAGCCTCTCAGTTCCATTCCTAGAGAACACACCTGCATGCCCAAGCCCGTTGGCGTCCTGGGAACGGGGGTACCCAGACTTGCCTGCCTACGGCCCAGGACGTGGCTCATCCAGCGGCCTGGTATGGCCCATATTCATCAACAACCACTCAAGACCCTCGCGAGGGGCCAAGCCTCATGAGGCGGACGATGCTAAGACCTACTGGGGGAAGCCTCCCCAGGTTGGCTGCCGAGGAGCGGAGATATCTATGCAAGGTGCACCTTGCGAGGTCCACGTGACGTGAGCCATGACGACCAAGGCCAGGCGGGCGCCAGCAGGTGCAGGGTGCCAGTTTCCTCTTTGGTGCTAAAGGGGCAAGCGCAGGCGAGGAGTCCCGAGGCATCAGGCAAAGGTTTCTATATCGGTGCAACAAGACCAAGACCAGCAGGATGGCAGGACAGAGGTCACCATGGAGCCCACAGCGGCGTCACCACCAGAGCCTTTGGTAGGTGAAGACCGCCTTTTGTCAGGATAACTTGTACTAGTTGTCTCCCTTCGATATTGGCCGTTGTGGGATCCCTTCCCGCCTAAACATTTGGGAAGAGGACCAGGGCCTGTATAAATAGGACTAGCCACCGCCTTAGCAAGGGACGGGTCATTGAGACCATCCTCACACACACAAGCTCATCGAGCTCAAGAACACCTCTCCTCAGGAGGCTGATCATCCCTTGTACTTGTTCATCCTCAACCTATGAGGCAATCCACCACACCACACTTGAGTAGGGTATTACACCACAATGGTGGACCGAACCAGTATAAACTCTCGTGTCTCTTGTTCCTTGGGTTCGGCGAGCTTGGCCTAGAGATCGTTGTGATAGTGAGCGAGAGAGAGAGAGAGAGAGAGAGAGGGAGAGAGAGAGAGAGAGAGATATTCATGCGCACCCCGGTGTTCAAACCTCAAGGGTTTGCTGGAACCCATGATCCGACAAAGCCCTTCAGACAATCCCTCTATCATGGCCATTTTCAATGTGGGGGCACGATATCCTTGGCCCCTTCCCCCGAGCAATCGAGGGCTTTGAATTTTTGTTTGTTACCATCGACAAGTTTACAAAGTGGCCGGAAGTGACTGCCATGAGAAAGGTGACTGCTCAGTCAGCTATCAAGTTCTTGAAAGAATTGGTGTGTCATTTCGGAGTTCCGGCAAGGATCATCACTGACAACAGCACCCAGTTCATGAGCCACGACTTCATGCAATATGTTCACACCCTCGGATGCAAAATCTCATTCGCTTCTATGGCACATCACCGGAGCAATGGACAAGCTGAGAGGGCGAACGCTGAAGTGCTTCGTGGACTCAAGACAAGAACGTTCGATACACTTCAGAAGAACGATAGGCAGTGGATTGAGGAGTTGCTGGTAGTTCTCTGGTCCCTCAAAATGACACCTAACCGAGCTACCGGGCAAACTCCCTTCTCCCTGGTTTATGGGGGAGAAGCAGTTATCCCCACGGAACTCATTTATTGGTCCCCTCGAGTGCTTGCCTACGTTGAAGTAGCGCAAGATCAGCACCGGCGTGACGATGTTGTGCTACTTGAGGAGAACTATCTTCGGGCTGCTACACGTGCCGCACACTACCAGCAAGCCCTGTGTCGCTATCATAGCCACAGAGTTCATGCCCGGTGTTTTGAGGAAGGTGACCTTGTCCTTAGGCGCGTCCAGTCTGCCAAGGGTACAAACAAGCAGTCACCAAAGTGATAAGGCCCTTACCAGGTGGTACGAGTCACCAGACCTGGCGCAGTCCGTCTGGAGTCCGGGGATGCCACACAGATGCAAAACTCATGGAATATTGAGCATCTCCGTAAGTACTACCCGTAAGGTGCAAGGCTGCCGGGCAGCCCGACAGCCACCCTTTTGTAGAGGCCTTGCCTCAGTTGCATGTAACCCCTTGTACAAAGCCGGGGTGATGACCTCATGCAAGATAAATAAATAAGCGCTTTGGGGGGCCCCGATTGAGATCGCATGCATGCATGAGCACAGCCAGATCACTTCATAAGCATTTACATATGCATATAGATAGGATTGCATCCTGCATTCCACTACTAGGAAAAGGCCTGGTAGTGGTGCACCTGGTTTGGCTACTAATGGCGCACTACAGGTGCGCCACTAGCACCACGCCATTAGAATTTTTTACTAATGGCGCACCACAGGTGCGCCATTAGTATCCCACAGGTGCGCCATCTCAAGTCAAATCACACTCTGTGGTAAAACTTCACGGAAGGTCACCCATCCTCACACTACTCCAGCTCGAGCACGCTTAACTTCGCAGTTCTATCCAACCCCAGCACCAGCTCACTTCACAAGCACTTGTTGATATATCTATCATATCAATCCTATTAAACCTTGTTGATATCTAGGACTTTGTTCATGTTCATGAGTATGATGAAATTTCGAAAAAATATTTCAAACTTCCCGGTCATATTACGTATCATATTTTGAAAAAAAATTCCAATTTTTTTAAACCAATTTTTTTTGTTACTAGTGGCGCACCTATCAAATGGTGCGCCACTAGTAAGTTTGATTTTTTTTCATTTTCCCCCCTCTAGATCTTAAAAGCCCCGTATCTTTCGTTCTGTTAGGTTTTTGGGGATTTTGAAGATGTTGAACGGGGTGCCCTCGTTCAATTCAGATGTAACTTTTCGAGTAGATGATTTTTCATATAAAAAACTTTTTAATCTGAGTTCGTATGCAAAAGTTATGCCCATTTTACTAAATTCCAGAGAGATTTTGCAAATAAAGTCGAAATTCATATTTATAAATTTTCCCAACAACTAGCCCACATATCACATGGGAAACTTATTTTTTTTGACATTTCCATCATTTTCTTTTATTTTTTTAAAACTGAAAAGGCGGTCCCCCCCGGGGGGTGCATTTAGCACCAGGGTTACTAATGGCGCACCTGATGTGTGGTGCGCCATTAGTAGTTTTGGGTTACTAATGGCACACCTGATGTGTGGTGCGCCATTAGTAGTTTTGAAAAAAATGTTAGTAATGGCGCACCATGGGACAGTGCGCCATTACTAGTTTTAACTAGTAATGGCGCACTATCCCATGGTGCGCCATTACTAACAAAGTTTTTTTTATTAGTAATGGCGCACTGTCCCATGGTGCGCCATTACTAACAAATTTTTTATATTTTTTTTCAAAACTACTAATGGCGCACGGTGGGTGTGGTGCGCCATTACTATGTCAACTAGTAATGGCGCACTATCCCATGGTGCACCATTACTAACATTTTTTTTAAACTACTAATGGTGCACCACACACCAGGTGCGCCATTAGTAACTAATGGCGCACCTGTATCTGGTGCGCCACTGCTATATAGTAGTGACGCACCACATACACGGTGCGCCATTAATGCCATATCATCTATAGCCCTTTTCCTAGTAGTGTTCATTCTCATCTTCATGGAGTTTTAGGTTCTTGCCGTGAACTTGACTCCGATGAGGGACGAGAAGATTGCACGACACAGCGATCCCTGGCAAGCCAAATAGATTAGTTGACCTCTTCTCACTTAGTGTTCTGTAAGCTATAACTTGTGCATAGAGGAGCCTCACCGCTCTCTTGGAACTAGGGTGCTCCCATACTTGGCTCGAACGCTGCTTCAGCTTGGATGGTCACAGTGGCCCTTGGTGAAAAGGGAGTGGGTGGGGGCTGGCGCCTCAGTCTGTTCCCCCTCAGACATGGTTCTCCGGTAGACGAAAAGGGTGCCGGCAGGATATCCTATCGGGGAAAACTCGTTTAATTACAGTAAAGAGGCACTCCATCTCTGCATGGACATATACATGCACGGGTTCCCAGCAAGGTTTATCTCTTTCATTGACATGCAGATACAAGTACAAGCATTACATAACATAAACATGCATGAAAGGGATTACAATATTTTAAATAAAATTTAAAGGTTCAAAAAATATTTTAAATAAAATTTGGCAATTTCCTACAAGTTTAAGATCAAAAAAAGACAAGTGCTCCATAATGTCATTTCCTGTCCCTCTCCTCCTAGGCACAGCCATCGAAGGCGAGGAGGACAAAAGGAGCACCAGAGCTGAAGTCCAGTCCGTTCCTATCGGGCTCCAGGAGAGGTAGCCCAGAGGGAACGGAAGCACGAGGGAACGCCTTGATGGAGAGGACGGCGGAAGGCGGCCCCATCAACCACCATCACCAGGGCCAGCAGGACTAGGCAGGGCTAACGGAGCTACAGCCTGAGAGGTAGCCTATCAGGGTCCAGCTGGAAGACTGCTGGAGGAGCCCGGCAGCACCATCCACACCTCTGCATCCAACTACTCGGCAAATCACATTGCCGGGGAAGAGGCGTAGATGCCTATGGTGGTAATGCCGCCTAATGAAGATGGTGCGGCGACGATCAGCTGGAGTCAAAGTTGTCGCTCCTTCACCCGCTGCCGCCGTCGTCACCGTCACTATCATCCTCGTCGCTTTCGCTCAAGGAGGAGCTTCCGTCATCGGTCGAGCTCTCCACACTGCACCCTAAGCAGCCTCCCGAGAATGTGCCCCTTCGAGAAGCTGTGGGCACGAGCGAAGGTCTTCCAGCCACGATGAAGATACATTACATGAGGGGCGGGGAAATCAACGTCAACCCACATGCTTCCATTCCCGCAGCCCCTCATGCGTAGCGTTAGAGCATGCGGTTGCTCGAGCTCCATCTCCCGTGCAAAGAAGGTTTGAAGATGAAGGTGACCACAAAAGGGCTTATACAGCCTGATGATGAACTCTCGAGGTTGGTCCCCAACGTGGCCTTCCATCGGAGGAAGAGCCGCCGGTGGGGGCATAGCCAAAGAGCTCCCTCATCCTCCTCCTCCTCTCGAGCACCACGGCGGCCTCGTTCGTGCCCCCGCCGCGCTCCTCTTGCGGCGGGCTCCACCGCCTCAGGATCGGGAGTTGGAGGGATACGCTGCCGAGTGGAAGCCCTCGTCTCCGCTGTCGAGACACTACTGCGCCCTCGCCCTCTCACCATGGCTAAGAAGAATGTAGGAGAAGAAGGAGAGGTAAGTGTAGAGGGGTACTGCCTTTGCCTCTTTTATAGAGGGGACGAGGCAGGAGGCTGGCCTCTCATGGTAAAGATGGTCGCCCCGCTCCTCCAATACGGCCCCTTCGGTAGATTTGGGAATCAAGGCCGACCCTCTACACCAACCATCAATGTTTGATTTTCAACCATGGCACCCCTCCCCATGCCCTTAGCCTCCACCACCTACCAGCCCAATGCATGCGGGACACATGGCGAGGTGCGTGCGGAACGGGGGGCGAGTGAGGTAGTAGTTTCTGCCCCGTGATCTTGGTGCGAGGAGAATTTGCGGACCACGATCTTAGTTCTTCCACGATGCCACACACAACGCGTGGGGAAACCAGAAACTGGCCCAGAATCAAGGCTGATGAAGTAGCAATAGAAAACTTAAGGGGCCACCCCCTTCAGCAACCATGCTTGTGAACTTATTAGGCCCTACCCCGACCATGCTTTAGCAGCGCGTTCGGGGCAGGCCCGGGGGCTTCTGTCGGTGCAACAAACCCTGGGTCTGTTGACCAACTGTGCACAGGCACAGGATCAAGATTGAAGCACCAGCTTAAGTCAGAGATTGAAGAACCAAGAGATTTGAACAACTAACATGCAGCTCAGAGGCACAAAGATCGAGCCTAAGGAGCAAGATATCAGCAAGAGAAGGGCCTCCCTAGCCGGGCAGGCGAGCCCGCCAAGGGGCAAGGCCATCACTAGAAGCAAGCAACCGAGGCTCCCCGGCAAGGTCTGCCAGGGCTTGCGGGGGCAGAACCACCCCACTAGCCACTCAAGTGCAACCCACGTCGTCAATCAGTGCGGTGTCAAGCCGTGAGATGATTAAGTGGCAGCCATTCACCACATGGAAGCCATTTCCTACAGAAGAAGCCTACAGATGACATTTGTCCTACGACGTGTCAAGAGAATAGGAGCGGAGCTGGCAAGATAGCCCGGCAGGCCTTGACGGGCGACCAGTGATGTGACACTCAGTGGCGCATTTAATGCACCCTGTCAGCCCACAGAGTTAGGTGTGATAGAACTGTTTGCTATCATATCAATGGATAATGACCACTTTGCCATTGTGGTGACCCCTTAATCTATAAAAGAGGGGTTAGATGGTTGGAAAGTTGACAAACCCAAGCCACTATACGTGCATAGTCTTTGCGGCCCCGAAGCAAACCCTGCCGGGCAAGTGTACTACGCACCACCATGTTCATTCAATCATCAATCCACTAAATCAGGAGTAGGGTCTTACGGCTCGCGGCGGCCCGAACCTAGGTAAATCGCTTGTTTGCTCTCTGACATGCTGGCATACGCTGGTCTACTCTTTGTGCAACGCGTCATCCCCCTGCCGAACCAACAAAGGGCCACCCGGTCCCATAGGTGGCCCCGGACATCCCGCGACACGGATGGTGGAGCATCTGCACTCTTATTTTATTTTAATCTGTGATAAAGCAATCTTCAACACATTTGGCTCTCTTCAAGGGTTCTCGCATGTGATAATGGAAGTTGATTGCATGGAACACTCGCCACAATTCTCGCTTAATTCTGGCTCCTATCCTGATAGAAATTGGAGCACACAGTACTATTTTCTCTTTTTTTGTTATTTAGCATGTAAACAGATCAGCAAACCTTGCGGCGCATCATCGTGCGAACCGAGCTTGCTGCACTTTGAATGTGACTGAGAGCTGGCTTGATGAAACACCTCGCTTCCTTCTTATTTTGCGGGGTACCTCACTTCCTAGTGACTAGTCTCTTGGCTGATCGTCCTAAGAATGATTATATATGGATAAAGCTCTCTCATTTACCCACAAAAAATTAAGCCATATTAACCGGAAAGGAGGGATTATGGACTAGCACTACTTTTTGGTGTGTCCCGTCAACTCACAGAACGAGCAGACGCTTGCAGGAAAAGGTGAAGCTCGCTTACGCCCTCTCCGTCTACCTCAAGCCTGGTGTCTCACAGGATGATGAGAAGCTTCTGACTAATGCAACCTACCCTGGCCCAGGCGATGGACATGCAACAGTTCATTCAGTGTCAAATTGCCAGAGGCATACACTATAGTGCCATCATTGTTCGACTAGTATAAAGGTACTAGGAACCGCATGGTGGAGCATCTGTACTCTTATTTTCTTTCAATCTATGATAAAGTACACATTTATTCGGGAGAAGTGCGGAAAACGGCAGCCCAATAGTACTATTAAAAAATATCAAAGATATAATGATGTTATCGATCAACCATGCTCGAGTATATCTTAGCCTCCGTGCGAGCCCGTCTGTGTGTTCTCGTTCCTCATCTCTCTCAAGGAACGACGGGCTGGCAATTTTGCCATCAATTGAGATCGGTTTGCTCACACTCCGATCCCACTTGTCAGTGATATGCCAAGAGGAAGTGCGTTGACTGACTGGCCATATGCGTAATTGGTTTTTCACATTCATACTACTCCTCCCTCCATCATAGTTTACAGAGCGTGCTTCATTCTCATGCACTTCTCTCCATGCATTTCCACCACCAGAGAGATTTTAGATGCATTTGGTTTAATGCTCAATTAATTAGGGTGTGGTAACCGCAATCAAGTCCGCAATTTTCTCTTGATGTACTACCTCTGTCCTAGTTTATTGACCCCGTTTGTATTTTGTTCCAAATTTTGACCATATATTTAACTAACAAAATGTCCATGCATGTCACAAAAAACTATATCTTCAGAAACTATTTTCAAATACGAATCCAACGATATAATTTTTTAGACATGCATTAACATTTTGTTAGTTAAATATTTGGTCAAAATTTGGCACAAATTACAAATGGGAGCAATAAACCAGGACGGAGGTAGTAGGTGCGTACGCGGAGTGGAGTAAGTGCATGCATGTGTGTACCTAGGGTGGAAGCATTGCATGCATGTGTTTACGCATTATTTCCTCTAGTAATAGACGCTCTGCTATAACTATGAATGCTATTTTTCAGGCCGATTGCTAGTCGCCTTGGTCCCAAAGATTGTTGAAGCGCTCTCTATAAACAGTGACGGAGGGACTAGTATGAGCGGATTCAAAGAAGAGCGTATTGCTGGTTGCTTCTTTCGAGCAACTTACAGTGGGGAAGGTGCGGATTATGATTTGACTACGCATTACTCACTATTAGTGTGGCGCAATAACCGAGTTGAGTCTCCCATGCGGTTGTGCACTACTCCCTCCATTCTTAAATATTTGTCTTTCTAGAGATTTCAATGAGTGACTACATACGAAGCAAAATGAGTGAATCTACACTCTAAAATATGTCCATTTGAAATTTCTAAAAAGATAAATATTTAGGAATGGAGGGAGTATAATTTTGTGCATGGCACATGGACACGAATGTCGAAGAGGCTTCTGGCAATGCTATCAAGCTACCAACATTTGTTTACATAATTGACGTACTATACAAATAATTTTCCAGCGACAATTGTACAATGCTCTGAGCTTTCAGCTTTTGTTTTTTGTGTCTTGCCATCCATGCTCTTTCGGAAAAAAATAAAAAACTAACTTCCTTGCTAATGCATCTTAATGATTAGCATATCAGAGCTAATATTTACATCACAACTGAAGACAAAGTTGTGAAAAGGTGTTAAATTAAAATTGATCCATGCTTTCATTGGCAGCAACTTCCCCCCAGCCCTGTCTAAATCAACAAGGCATGTTGGGAAAAAAGTAGCTGTCAGGAGCATGCAACATTCCGATCATTTTGTGCAGTTCCACTAAAATAGAGTTGAGCATCCCTATTCCAAAGAAATTAAGTGTGATTACAATAACAGAGGACTATTGATGAAACAATAAACACACAAAATAGAAGCCGATCACCTTTATAATATCTCTTAAGAGTAACTAGTTGGAGAAAATTAAGCAAATATTTGGAGAAGATTAGGCTCGGAATTGGATAAGGAGGATAGAGCAAAACCAATCTACCTTTGTGCAGTCGCACTGAAATGTAGAGACGTTGCTCGTGTGACATTTTATTACAACTGCACAAAACACTCTTAAGAAAAAAGTGATTTGTGCAGTTCACCAAAAGGTCGCAATAACAACGAGGTGAAATGGATAGCCTTGTTTGCAAAAAAGAGGTAGAAAGTAAACAATTATTGGCCAATAACAGTTGATGACACATATGACAACAAAAAAAGCATATTCCTTGTCCTAAGGGAAGATAACTAAAATGGTGTGAAGATGAGATTGCAATATGGAAAGTACACCGGACGAGCTACGTTTTGGGTAAATAACTATGGAAGATCCACATACAAGATTTTCCACATGCAGAGATGTGGGAAGAAGGGCAGTGGAGCAAGGCCGGAGTGGATACCTGAAGGAAATATGCCCTAGAGGCAATAATAAAGTTGTTCCTTATATCATGATAAATGTTTATTATTCATGCTAAAATTGTATTAAATAGATACTTAGTACATGTGTGAATACATAGACAAGCAGAGTGTCACTAGTATGCCTCTACTTGACTAGCTCATTGAATCAATGATGGTTATGTTTCCTAACCATAGACATGAGTTGTCATTTCATTAACAGGGTCACAACATTAGAGAATGGTCTGATTGACTTGACCCATCCATTAGCTTAGCACGATGATAGTTTAGTTTGTTGTTATTGCTTTCTCCATAACTTATATATGTTCCTATGACAATGAGATCATGCAATTCCCGAATACCGGAGGAACACTTTGTGTGCTACCAAATGTCACAGCGCAACTGGGTGATTATAAAGGTGCTCTATAGGTGTCTCCTATGGTGTTTGTTGAGTTGGCATAGATCAAGATTAGGATTTCTCACTCCGATTGTCGGAGAGGTATCTTTGGGCCCTCTCGGTAATGCACATCAATATAAGCCTTGCAAGAAATGTGAATAATGAGTTATTTGCGGGATGATGCATTACAGAACGAGTAAAGAGACTTGCCGGTAACGAGATTGAACTAGGTATTGAGATACTGACGATCGAATCTCGGGCAAGTAACATACCGATGACAAAGGGAACAACGTATATCGTTATGCGTTTTGACCGATAAAGATCTTCATAGAATATGTGGGAGCCAATATGAACATCCAGGTTCCTCTATTAGTTATTGACCGAAGACATGTCTCGGTCATGTCTACATAGTTCTCGAACCCGTAGGGTCCGCACGCTTAGCGTTCGGTGATGCGATATTATGAGTTATGTGTTTGGATGTACCGAAGGTAGTTTGGAGTCCCGGATTTGATCACAGACATGACGAGGAGTCTCGAAATGGCTGAGACGTAAAGATCGATATATTGTAAGCCTATGTTTGGACATCGGAATGGTTCCGAATGAGTTCGGGCATTTTCTAGAGTACCGGGAGGTTACCGGAACCCCCTGGGGAGTATATGGGCCTTATTGGGCCTTAGTGGAATAGAGGAGAGGAAGGGAAAAGGTGGGAGGCACGCCCCCTAGCCCAATCCGAATTGGGTGCCCCCCTTTCCTTTCCACTCTCCTCCCCTTCCTTCTATCCTACTCCTACTACTTGGAAGGGGGAATCCTACTCTCGGTGGGAGTAGGACTCCCCTAGGGCGCGCCATAGAGGGTCGGCCCTCCCCCTCCTCCACTCCTTTATATACGGGGGAGGGGGGCACCCCATAGGCACACAAGTTGATCATTGATCCCTTAGCCATGTGCGGTGCCCCCCTCCACCATACTCCACCTCGGTGATATCATCATAGTGCTTAGGTGAAGCCGTGCGACGGTAGCATCATCATCACTGTCATCACGCCGTCATGCTATCAAAGCTCCCCCTCGACACTCAGCTGGATCAAGAGTTCGTGGGACATCACCGAGCTGAACGTGTGCAGATCGCGGAGGTGCCGTACTTTTGGTACTAGGATCGGTCGATCGTGAAGACGTATGACTACATCAACCGCGTTGTCATAACGCTTCCGCTTACGGTCTATGAGGGTACGTGGACAACACTCTTCCCCTCTTGTAGCTATGCATCACCATGATCCTGCGTGTGCGTAGGATTTTTTTTGAAATTACTGCGTTCCCCAACAATACCTGGGGGTCATCGGGATGTAAGTAGGAGATCGACGGCTGGCGGGATCTGCCCGTACTGCTGCAGCGAGCAAGTGGCGTAGGCCCTACCGCGCCTGAGGTTGGTCAGAGAGAACAACGGGTACAGAAAATCGGGACATGCTGCCTCGGCACCATTGAACGGAGAAACGATGCACATCTTCCCTTTCCGCCGGCAGACGGGATGAGGCCAGATCAGTCGCCAACGGTGAGAGAGAGAGGCCATCGCCGCCTTGTGTGAGATACTCTAAAGAGCGATAAACCCCAGCAGGCAGGCTCCATTGTATATAGTAGAGTGGACTACCTTTTTCTCCATGAAAATTGTTTTATATTCTATGTACGTGTCATTGAGCGATACAACTTTATTTAAAAATAACGTGCCAACGCATCAAGTCGAAGTTTGTTTCGTGCACGCGTGGTACACGACCTCCGTAGGTAAACAACCGCTACACGCGCTCAAATTAGCACATGGACTGCCATTTCGTATAGAAATGAGCTCCACTGTGTACCTGCGCGGGTGTGGCTGGGCACGAAGCATGAGTACGTGCACCTATTCCCTTCGTGTACGTACATCACCTATGTGGGGTTGTGTAAGAGATACAAACGTAGAGAGATATAGTGTGTGGGTTCGTGCGTGTTTTTTTTTGGGGGGGGGGGGGAGGGCGTGAGAGATAGACGAGGAATATGTGTCGATGATATTTCAATAAAAAAAGTAACATATGCAATGTGTGTGAAACAGAGGCCTGGATATATTATATATATAGAGGGGGCGATCCACGAGAAGAGAGTGGAGGTATCATCGACGTAAGGTATCCATAGAGTCGAAGAGAGGGATTATGTGTGTGTGTGTGTGCGCGCGCGATTGATAAAGAGTGCCATCGAATTTGTGTGTGCTATGTCAAAGATATAGGGTGGCCGACCTACTGGAATGTGAGAGGGGACAGGTGCAGTTTGTCTCTGTGGCATGGATACCTACCTACAACGCTCGACTATCGGTGTGTGTGGGGGGTGGGGGGAGAGAGACCTAACTATAGAGGTACAATGCTGGTATATGTGTGGAGGAGGAGAGAGACCTACCTTATGTATTGAGGAAGATCGAGCGGCATCCATGCATATGTGTAGGAGAGGAATAAGGTTGGGAGAGAGACAGAGCTACAGTGTCGGAGGGGTTGGTGGTGGAGTTGCTTCTCACAAATGGTGGGAGAGGCCTGCTAGACAAACGTAGGGCACGCCTGCAATATCAATAAGAGAGGGGATGCCTGCCTATCTGTGCACGTGCGTGTGACAGACGGGTCAGGAGGCATGCACGAATGATGAGGGGGACGATATGTCTGTGGTAAGCAGACGTAACTACATAGGAAGATCAATCGTCCTTTATCCAAGAAAGGAGAGGCATAACTTGTGAGCTACGTTGATTGATGCGTGGGCAAAAATAGTTAAAGTCGACCTAGGTATATGTAGGGAGATCGATCGGTATACATGCATGTATATGTTAGAAACAAATATGGCCCAGGGAGAAGGATAGAGAGAGAGGGATGCAGCTAGGAGGTGATGCAAGAGGCATACTATATCAAGGGGGAGGAGTGTGCGAGTACGAGATCGATGAAAAGAGGGGCGGGAGTGAGGCATGGACGGTGAGAAGAGAAGAGGGAAAGCTTGTCTTTTTGGTAGGTACACCTGGATAGTGATGCATATCAATCGGTGTGTGCCGTAAAGAAGGAGCTGGGGGGCCTACACACACCATGGGTGAACGACCTAAATTGAAAAGACGATTTTGCGTGATGGAGCTAGAGAATGCTGAGGGGGGTGAGAAGGAGGCGGGCGTGTGCATGCACGAGAGAAAGTTAGCAGTAGCTACAAAGATAATAGGATTGTGTGGGTGTAAAAGACGAATAGAGATCATAATTCGTTATAAAAAGTGAATTCAGATATTTGAAAAAAATTATCATAGTGTTTTAAATCGAGGCATGTGTGAATATATATAACGGTGATACACATGGTATGGTTATGGACATGTTATACTACAATTTTTGGACATCGAAATGATGCAAATGATATGGCCTTTGAAAGGTACTGAAATTCCCATCTTTTTCGTGTATTAATGTTTTTCAAATTTTACATATTTTTGAGTAGTTTTGAAAATACCGAGATGCATTCAAAATAGACGAACAATAATTATATATCAATTTTTTAACCATTTCTCGGAATAGCGCAAATGATATACCGTTGGAAAGCTACTGAAATTTACAAACGTTTTTTTAGTTTTTTTAAATTATGCATAGTTTTGAAACAGTTTTGGAAACACTAAATTTTAGATCTATTAAAATATGATCATTGATGTTCTTTGGACCTCGGAATGATGCAAATGATATGGCGTTGGAAAGGTATTGAAATTTAGCAAATTATTGTGTTTTAACATTTTCCAATTCTTCACAGTTTTTGAACAATATTCAAAATACCAAGATTTTTCATGTTACAAGGAAACATAGTATTGTACTTCTATGGAATATGAGTTTCGTACTGCCCGACAATAAAGAACTTTCTATACTTCTCAAAGTGATTAAATTGTACTGCCAATAATTGTTTTTCCAGAGAACTCAAATTCCCTCCACATGTACCTTGTACTTCTGTGGAATATGAGTTTCATACTGCCCGTTAATAATAATAATAATTGTACTGCTCGAAATAAATAAATTTTACTGCTTGGATTTTTTAAAAAAGAACACAACTTTGCCTTTTACTTCTGTGGAATACAAGTTTCGTACTGCTCTGCAATATTTTTTTGTATTACTCAAAATGATTAAATTGTATTGCTCGTAAATTATTTGACATAAGTCAGTTTTGTTCGACATGTATCTTGTACTTGGGAATATCAGTATCGTACTTCTTGATCTTATAGGGTTTGTACATCTCAATTACACAATTTTTATTAAAGCTAGTTTTGCATTTTTATTTGCACTGCTTCTTCAAGATATTCTGTACCTCTACTCTTCACTACAGAGAACCTTTTTGCACTTCCCTAAGCTTGCTAATTCCACACCTCCAAGTAGCAGCTGCAAAAGATGAGTACCAAATTAGCATAAAGGACACCATGTATTGCTATTTGAAACTACTCGGTACTTCTCTCACTGTAACTATGGTACTGCCTCCCTAGCAGGAATAATTCTCAGCAGGTACTTCCTCGCTCGCATGTTGTACTGCTCTGAACTTCTACCTAAATATTGTATGTACTTCCCATTACTGCTACCTTTGTACTTCCCGTAATTCTCGACTCAGCAGGTCAAAATTTCATTCAATCTCCTCGCCGCCCGCCGGAGTAAAAAGAATGCCACAGAATACCACAATGAAGAGAAGTACATTTTACCCTCACACCTCTCGCTGGAGAAGGATCTCGTGCTTGTGCTCGACGTTGGAACCCGTAATAACCCCGCACCAGTAGAATACGAGTTTCGTACTGCTCTGCAATAATATTTTTTTGTATTACTCAAAATGATTAATTTGTATTGCTCGTAAATTATTTTACATACGTCAGTTTCCTTCGACATGTATCTTGTACTTCTTGGGAATATCAGTTTTCGTACTTCTTGATCTTATAGGGTTTGTACTTCTCAATTACACAATTTTTATTAAGGCTAGTTTTGCATTTTTATCTGCACTGCTGCTTCAAGATATTCTTTACTGCTACACTTCACTACAGAGAATCTTTTTGCACTTCCCTAAGCTTTGCTAATTCCATAGCTCCAAGTAGCAGCTGCAAAAGATGAGTACCAAATTAGCATAAAGAACACCATGTACTGCTACTTCAAACTATTCGATACCTCTCTCAGTGTAACTATGGTACTCCCTCCCTAGCAGGAATAATTCTCAGCAGGTACTTCCTCGCTCGCATGTTGTACTGCTCTATACTCCTACCTAAATATTGTATGTACTTCTCATTACTGCTACCCTTGTACTTCCCGTAATTCTCCACTCAGCGGGTCAAAATTTCATTCAATCTCCTCGCCCGCGAGAGGAGAATAATACAACCTGGAGAGGCCGGTCGTGGAGGCGGCGGAGAGGAGGAGTGCGTGGAGCGAGGACTGTGTGGCCGGGGCGAGCGCCGGGTAGACGAAGGCCTGGGAGCCCGGGAAGATGAGGCGGCGGAGGAGCCCAGCGGCCATGGGCGCCGCGGGGTGCGCCGGGGAGAGCAGCAGGTGCGTTAGGCGCATCACGAGGGCGTACGTGTGGGAGGCGCAGAGGGCGTGGAACATCCGCTCCCCACGCGACCACGCCTTGTTGGCCGGCAATGCCAGGTCACCCAGCAGCGCCGTCAGCGGCGCCGGGTCCGCGCCCAGCAGTGCCGCCGCCTCCTGCTCTGTCCTCGCCACCGGAGGGGAACCAGGGGCAGCCTCCTCGGGGGAAGAAGGTGGTTAACCGGGGAGGGAGGTGCGCGCGACGGGGTGGGATGACTCGCCGGGGGAGAGAGAGGTGCACGGCGGGGGTGGGATGGCTCGCCGGGGAGGGAGAGGTGCGCGCGGAGGGGTAGGGAGAGGACGGGATCAGGGGTGGGGAGATGGCGGCGGGATCGGGGGATCTGTTTTCATGATCCGGGCAGGTGTTGCCTGGTCGGGTCGGTCTCCGATTCAAAACTACCTTATATAGGGGCTTGCGTATTGTAGAATAGACCCACCCTATATATATAAACATAGTTAGTGATGATGGTGTGCCTTCCATCCTTTAATATAGGTCGTCCGATTTATATCTGACGGATAGGAAGGAAACTATGGCAATTTTGTAAAAAGATACCCACACCCCTCTCCACATTTGCAAATAAGGCCTTCCCTCATTCATCCTTTTCTCCCACAAGATAAACTACTCATACAAATGCATCTTGATGTTCCGTGCAACGCATGGGCATCTTGCTAGTGCTACATATAATATACAGAACATTGATTATGAAGGAAATATGCCCTAGAGGCAATAATAAAGCTATTATTTATATTTCCTTATATCATGATAAATGTTTATTATTCATGCTAGAACTGTATTAACCAGAAACTTAGTACATGTGTGAATATATAGACAAACAGAGTGTCACTAGTATGCCTCTACTTGACTAGCTCATTGAATCAAAGATGGTTAAGTTTCCTAGCCATAGACATGAGTTGTCATTTGATTAAAGGGATCACATCATTAGAGAATAATGTGATTGACTTGACCCATTCCATTAGCTTAGCATTCGATCGTTTAGTATATTGCTATTGCTTTCTTCATGACTTATACATGTTCCTATGACTATGAGATTATGCAACTCCTGAATACCAGAGGAACACTTTGTGTGCTACCAAACATGACAACGTAACTGGGTGATTATAAAGGTGCTCTACAGGTGTCTCCAATGGTACTTGTTGAGTTGGCATAAATCAAGATTAGGATTTGTCACTCTGATTGTCAGAGAGGTATCTCTGGGCCCTCTCGGTAATGCACATCACTATAAGCCTTGCAAGCAATGCAACTAATGAGTTAGTTGCAGGATGATGCATTACGAAAACAAGTATAGAGACTTGCCAGTAATGATATTGAAATAGGTATTGATATACCGACGATCGAATCTCGGGCAAGTTACATACCAATGACAAAGGGAACAACGTATGTTATTATGCGGTTTGACCGATAAAGATCTTTGTAGAATATGTAGGAGCCAATATGAACATCCAGGTTCCGCTATTGGTTATTGACCGGAGACGTGTCTCGGTCATGTCTACATAGTTCTCGAACCCGTAGGGTCCGCATGCTTAACGTTCGGTAACGAGTGGTATTTTGAGTTTATGTGATTTGATGTACCAAAGGTAGTTCGCAGACCCGGATGACATCGGGGATATGACGAGGAGTCTCGAAATGGTCGAGACGTAAAGATCGATATATTGAATGACTATATTCGGACATCGGAAAGGTTCCGAGTGATTCGGGTATTTTTCGGAGTACCGGAGAGTTACGGGAATACGGGAAGAAGTATTGTGCCTCAATGGGCCAAGTGGTGGAAGAGAGGAGGCACGGCGCGCGGCCCCCTTAGCCCAAACCGAATTGGACTAGGGGTCCGGCCCCCCTTTTCTCCTTTCCTCCCTCTTCTTCCTTCTCCCCTTCACCCTTCCTTTCCTCCTCCTAGTAGGAGTAGGAAAGGGGAGTCCTACTCCTACTAGGAGGAGGACTCCTCCTCCTGGCACGCCCTACAGGGCTGGCCGGCCTCCCCCCATTGCTCCTTTATATACGGGGGCAGGGGGCACCCTAGAACACACAAGTTGATCATTCATCCCTTAGCCGTGTGCGGTGCCCCCCTCCACCATAATCCACCTCGATCATATCATAGTGGTGCTTAGGAGAAGCCCAGCGTCGGTAGCAACATCATCACCGTCATCACGCCGTCGTGCTGATGAAACTCTCCCCTGAAGCTCTGCTGGATAGGAGTTCGTGGGACGTCATCAAGCTGAACGTGTGCTGAACTCGGAGGTGTCGTGCGTTCATTACTTGGATCGGTCGGATCGTGAAGACGTTCGACTACATTAACTGTGTTCTTATAATGCTTCCTCTTACGGTCTAAGAGGGTACATTGACGATACTCTTCCCTCTCGTTGCTATGCATCACCATGATCTTGCGTGTGCGTAGGATTTCTTTTTGAAATTACTATGTTCCCCAACAGATTATAATTTGGGATAATGTGTGGCTTTTGCAGCTTAGGGCTAAATACTTGTCATAATGTAGGGGGCGGGGCACTATACTTTGTGTGATGAACACGGTGTATGTATGGAACATGGTTTAGATTATGAATATCTAGTTAGTACATCAAATGTACCATTATTTGGAATCAACATCAAGTTTATTAAAAAAATTGAATTCGAGTTCATATAGTACACATAATTCATATCTATCTCTATAGTAATCATGTGGTGTGTTGTTAAGGTAATACATGAATGATGGTTTAAGTTGGCAACAATCATGATTGTAGATTCTTATTCAAATAGAGAAATGAATTCAAATTTAATTCAAATTGCAGCGGTAGTATAGACATTTGGAATGCAATAAATGTTGGTCTGAGTAGGTTACGTGCATTATACAGCCAGCAAAAAAATTAATTGGACATAACATGGATTCATAGCTTTGAATAGCATTTGTATAGTAAAACAGGAGAAGACTCTCTCTTTGTGTGGTGTGAATAGTTTTTTTCATTATTTTGTTGAGGGAAGTGCGAATTGATTTGGTATGTACAATATTACACGTTAGGCTTGTCCCTAAAATTCAACCCGTGCCTTGTTATATCCCGAAAATTCAAATATCGTGCTCCCAAAACCCACGCCTTGCTATCCCGAAATTACAATGCACGCAAAAACTCCCTCCAGCTGCCAAATCCCGACACGCGAATTCCCGCTTCTAACCCTGAGCCAAAAGGCCCACTAGTTCAAATCAGTGGGGGTACTTTTGTAACACACCCTACATTTTGGACAAGCACGTCCCTGGTTCCCCCACCCATCGCCTCCTTTTCGCCATTTGAGATCCTAGGCCGCTATAACCTCTCTGCTCCAGCCGCGAAACCCCACCCTCCTCTGTCCGCCACCTCACCGCTGCCTAGCCGGAGCCTCTTCCCTGACGACACCGTCCACCACAACAACTCGACATCCCTCATCCACCTCCCCGGATGAGGATCCCTCGTCCATCTCATCGTCCCACGGGTTCAGCCGCCCTGTCCTCCATATCCAAGGAGCTGCTCCGACGGTTGCCTCGTCTATCGCGGCTGCTCCATCCCCACAGCGCCACCTTAAGCTGCTCCACCGAAACCGCAACATCCTCATCGACTCCTCGGACGAAGCCGAGGCCTACTCGGCGCTAGCAAAGAGGTTGTACACTCATCGCATCGTACCTTCTCCTTAACTC
Source organism: Triticum aestivum (assembly GCF_018294505.1). Taxonomy (NCBI): domain Eukaryota; kingdom Viridiplantae; phylum Streptophyta; class Magnoliopsida; order Poales; family Poaceae; genus Triticum; species Triticum aestivum. The sequence goes on from NC_057797.1 coordinate 336,777,463, forward strand.
GACCTCCCGGCGCCAACGGTGCTCCATCCCGCACCCCATGGTGCGTCTACCTCGAAGTCGGCGTCGCGGGCGACATCTCCACGGTGACTCTCCCCCAGTGTGAGGCCCCTTCGGCGGCAGTGTCCATACCAGCCAGATCTGCTGCTGCTACTCCGGCTCTCGTTTGCTCGCTCGCGCTGCTGCTGCTCCGGCTCTCGCTCGCTCGCGTTGCTGCCCTACTTTCCCCCTCGCTCGTGTTGCTGCTCTACTCTCCCCCTCGCTCGTGCTGCTGCTCTACTCTTGCTCTCGCTCGCGCTGCTGATGCTGGTACACAGGTTGCTGCAGCTACACGAGTTGCTGCTCTACACTAGTTGCTGCTCCTCCAGGCACTGCTGCCCCGCCTGCTATCTGCTAATGTGTTCCCCATTGATCACCTGCTGATTTAGACCACTGTTTCTCTACTACTAGTGCTTGAGTGGCCTAAACTACATATGAAATGACTCTCTGCTACCAGTGTGTTCAGTTTCGACGGTAACATTCAGATTCCATAGTAAATTTTTGTTTCGATAGTTAAGTTCAGAGTCAACAGGTTTTACCCCATCTGTTGTAGTCAGGTGTTTTTTGGTGATGTAAATTTTACATCTATCACTTTTTGGTAATGTATTTTACATCATCTATTGGAGATGCTATTAGAATCCCACTTGAGATTAATGATGTCTATCTTGTACTACTTCAGCCTCGACGTCTTACGGCTCACTGGAGCTGCTCCAACGATGGAACAATCCATCACAACAGAGCAATGCCCTAGACGCCGCCTACAGATTCCTCAGATCTTCCTCCACACCTCCGACAACCACCTCTACCTCAACTACTTCAGCGACCAACCCAATGATGCTGAGGTCGACACGGCTACAGCAAAGAGGTTGTACACTTGTCGCATCACTTATTACTATACATTCATATCAATCCATTAGGGCTACTTTGGTTCAAAGGAAGAACTTAAGGAAAAACATAGCAATAGGAAATTTTCCTATGGCACTCTACTATTCAATTATTCGTGCATTTTGTTGAAAGGAATGGAGCAAAACATCCACCTGGACCTACTTTTCAAAATCCTATGCATGAAAACAAGACCAAGTGCATTAGTGGCAGAATAACATTCCAACTGTACACGCTTTCATATGGTTTCACTTTAATTTGGCCATGTTTCTTTCCATTCCTCTGCTCTTCCAATTCCTGTGAACCAAACACCCAAGTTGACAGAAATCCTGTGTTTACAAATGCTCTATTTCCCACGTGCATTCCTATCCTATTTCTGTGTTTTTCCCATACATGCGTTTTTAGAATCCTGCAAGCCAAAGGAGCCCTTACAGAATTACTTCAGTTACGGGTAGGTGTCGAAGAAAACTTTGTGTGGTTTGTCCTACTCCTACCGCGACGTCGTCCATGTCACCTGAGCTGCTCCATTGATAGAAGCATCCACCAAACCAGACATCATGACTCCTGACTATCTTTCACCGCCTCTGATCTCATTCCCTGCCGCCGGCACCCACCGCAATGGCATCACCATCATCGACCCAGCATGAACCTGAGGAGTATACGGGTCCGCAAGGGAGGTCACACTCTTTTGTTTCTACTTATGTTATGCATTGCTTAATATTACCTGCTAGTTTATCGTCCTGTTCACCTCTTAGACTCCAAGTCAGGCCCAAATTAATGTTCAAACTTGAGTTTTAAAATGAGTTGTGGGTCATATATCGAGGCAGCAATGAATAGTATCTCTGTCTATTATCTGGTTCACCTACGGTATGCCTATGTTGTTCATCTTGGGTGGGAAACAAATAGTAAAGCAATCATCAACTGTCTTTTTATTAAATTAGAGCTATCATTAGCCTGCTATCATTATTTTTGGATCCATCGACTGGTTGTTACCATCACCCTAGATTTCTGCATGCTCTCCTTACATAATCTCACTATATTTTTTCATATGCATGTTAGATATTGTACACAGCCATGCTGAACATGTAGAGAAAAGAGAAGAGTTTTGCATAGCAATACAATGTCATGCAGACATCTCTCAATGGTGGGTTCAATGGCAAACCCTGCCCCCTCCAAATAGTAGTCTAGAGGAAGATATCTGTTCTAAGGAGGATTTAGACACAGCTGAGCACTCCTATTTACCCCCCAAGGTGTTTGCTCTAACTTGGCATCATGATGTTAGTCATATCATGCATATGTTGCCTTGCACTGCCTACTTTCGACATCATATACATCATCTGCTTAGATTAGACATGTTCTGTAATGCCACCTGTTTAGTTTCTATAATATATATGGGAATTTTGCAGTCTCATCTCTTTTATCCAGCCATAATATATGTGAAATATGCAATGCCATCCTGTTTAACCAGGCATCATATATTTGAATGATATCTTGCCCATCCTTTTCTTATTACATTTCCATTTGTCAACAATGTTTGTACATTAAACTACTCTTCCTGTGAATTAGCCATTTGAGTGGGTGATGGAAAAATCTGGAGTTAAAACAAGGTCTTCAGAGTAGACAGTGCTACCTGTCGAAGCAGATCTCTTGCTGGGTCCCGATAGCTCCTCGGAGATGGATTCAGAGACAGATGGCCAGTCCTATTCCCCAATTGAGGTGATGCTCTAACTTGGCATGGTTATACTTCTCATATCATGCATATGGTGTCTTGCATTGCATAGTTTAGACATCATATACACAATATACAACACCATGTTGTTAGTTCAGACATCATATATGTGAATGCCCTCTGCTTAGCATATAAATCACATATGTGAATTAAATCATGTGATCCTGATTACTTAGATAACATGTATGTGAATTATGTCATGCGAACCTATTTGCTAAAGACATCATATAATTATCTCATGCCATCCTGTTTAGTTAGTCATCATATCTTTGAATTATGTCATGCTATGCTATCTAGTTTAGATAGACATCATATATGTGAAATTATGTCATGCTATCCTTTTTAGTTAAACAATATACATGTCAACTATTTCAAGCCCTCTTTTTCCATACTATCTACTGCATCTGTCTCTCATACAATGTATGTACATTCAACTATGTTTCCTGTTTATCAACCATTTGAATTGGAGCGGGTGATGGCAGTATCTAGCGGAGTAAATACACGGTCTTCAAATAAAACAATGCTACCTCTTGGTGGAGATAGCACCCTGGTTGTACATGCACGAGAACCAACCCTACCACACATAACCCAGACTCTGCAGATTGTACCCCTACTGTGATGGACAGAGAACCAGCTTCACCCAATCTAACCCCAACCATAGCAGATAGTAACCCAGTTCCTGTTGACACAACACCATCTCCACCATAGAGCTCCCAAACAAGAGCAGTTAGTAAGGCAGCTCCAGTGCCTAAAGCGTCAGTACTACCATGGCGAACCCCAACTCCACCAGTTAGTACACCTATTCCCGTGGAGGAAGCATAACCAACCATTAGTAGTTTAGCATCTATCGCATTTGATGTTGTTAAATCCTATGTGCGTATCTTCCCATCATGGAAATATTATACTGAAGATGAAGGAAAATGCGAGTTGCAGGTGTTTATCCAGGAGTTATGTGTAAGTAATGTTATTCATGGCAATTACTTTGCTTTGTCCCATACATTCTACCTCCATGATGGTTACAATACAACACATTTTCCCATTTTTCTCTATAGAGAAGGACCGATTTGGAAACTCAGGATGAGGTAACCTGTGCTAATACCTCTGCTATCTTCAAGAATGCTTTGTGGCAGTATCAAAATTACCTGAAGAAAACGTACTTCACTGGCAAAGAAACTCGTCAAATTCCCTTACATTCTCCTGAGACACATTTACTAGACGATGACTAGAAATGCCTTGTTATGTACTCATTTCTAAGTACCACAAACAAGGCATTTCTAGTCATTGTATGTTTATGAGCTCATTTTTTATTTGTAAGTACTATAGCTTGCATCTTATTGTACTCTGTTCATGTAGAACAAGTGCTTAAACCTGGAAAATAATTGTTCTCATTTAAGATTCCATTGCTATCGTGCATACTCCTTTGCTCTTGTATCACTATATTTACTCATGCAAACATATTTTTAAATTGAAGGATCCAACACTCCAATGGCACAACAGATATGTTTAAGCATGTTTCTTTAACAGGTTTGCTCTTATAAATAGCTCTGCTGATTTCAATTTCAATTGTGTATAGAGTTGACTTCTCATATCGTGCACATTACTAGCATCACAACAGAGCCAATAGTGTTGTTGTACATGTAGACCCGTGGTACCCATCTGAAATCTTGTTGTGCCATGTAGTTTCCCACGCTTTGTATTCTTTCAGTGCTCCTTTGTCTTGAACTGGTATGATTTGAACAGTGTCTCTATTTTGATTTGGCAAGACAATGCAGTGACCATAGGACATATATATATATATATGTTTGTTTGATGCTTTTGTAATGTACTACTTGGCAATAGAAGACTTGGTAGTTTAATCATGTCCACCTTACTAGTGAACTGGTTCATCGAAATGAGTTTCATATACTAGTACATGCTAAACCTGCTATGTGTGTGCTTGTTTCTTCTTTTAGAACACTGACAAAATATTGGGGAAGAGTGCCTTATTAAGCAATGGTAAAGGAAGTAATGCAGATAAGGTTTAGGATAGTGAGACATCCTTGTTGGTCTCCAACAAAGCTGATAAAACTTCTAAGGAAAACTATCTTGAAGACAGTAAGACAACCGCAAAGTCCTGTCTTGGTTTAGTGTTTGAGTTATTGGCCACTACCGCTCGCACAAGCTATTCAAACTCAGTGTCTGAATCCGTTCGGTTTCTTGAGGCTCAACTACAAGCTGAAAGACATCGATCAGTTGTGCTGTGATAAGAAGCAAAAGGACCGTGGAAGTCCCTGGAGCATTCAGATGCATACTTTCTGATGCAACATCAAGCGTTGGAGGATTTTAGCACCAAACAGGACAAAAGCTAATAAGCTTGCTAAGCTTATTGCCAGAATGGTGGATACCCAGAATAATGTTTCTTGAGCTCTTCTGAAGTTGTTTTAGTTATGGACTTGTTTTGCTGCCACGTTTATTTGAACTAGTGGCCAATTTAGATGCCAGCGTATGTAATATGCTGCTTTGTTCGCTATATTTGCCTTGTTTGTGAACTTTGATGCCCAGTGGATGTAATATGTGTAATAGCTATAATAGCCTAGCGTTAGTTGCTTGCTTATTTATTTCCTTTTTGTCTTGTTTAGTTGTTTGCTTGTAGTCACTGCAGTTCTTTTTCCGCGTTTTTCTAGTGGCCACAATAACCTATTTTTTTATAAATAGGCCACAATAGCCATGGCAACACATGGAGTGTTGTAACCATGGTCCTGCTACCTGCTGTAGTGACCATGGGCCTCCTACAGGCCGTAGGATCCATGGGCCTTCTACGGGCTGTAGGATCCTTGGGCCTTCTATGGGCCGTATGATCCATGGGCCTTCTACGGGCCGTAGGATCCATGGGCCTTCTACAGGCCGTCTAATCAATAGGCCTTCTATGGGCCGTATAATCATTTCGCCAAACATGGGCCATACAATTCGTGGACCAATAATGGTCCGCAAAATGGGCCGTAAACGTGCTAGAGTGGAAATCATCTGTTTATGGCCCGAACATAACGGACCATTAATAGGTCGTATTTGATGATGCTATGAAAATAGCCCAACGGGTTAACGGGCCACAAACAGGCTGACTGTAACCACAGGCTTAATTTGGCCCACAAACAGAATATGCCAGTAACGGACCTAACTAACCGAATTCTAGAAATGAGCCCAAGAATAAATGGGCCCTTAGAAGGTCAAAAGTTAACACGGGATGGAAACGACCGACAGAATAATGGGCCATTAATGGGTATAAAGCGTCACAGTATTCATTATGGGCCAGTTTCATCTTGGGCCTTTTAGTGGGCCCAGAGTTACCAAGGGCCTCCTATGGGCCAAAAGATGTCATGGGCCATACATGGGCCGGAAGTTACGATGAGCTGGAATCATATTGGATAGTCCAGATGACGCTACTGGGCCAAATTCCGGTAGGCCATGATGGGCCGTGAGTTAGCGAGTTGTAAATGTGCTATATGCGAACATGCCGTTAACAGGCTTTCCATGGGCCGGCCTGCTACCTTTTGACCAAGTCAAACGGGCTGGCCTTTTCATTGGAATGGGCCTTTGTTGGGTCATGCCACATGTTGACGTATCATAGGCGCCTTCGGTCCAATTAGTGGATGACATCTGTCCCAATGGTGAGCTGACACATGGTTCCTCTGGCCATTGAGAATTTTACACGTGGAAAATCCCCATTGGTCCGGGCTATTAACAGGTTATTGGATCCAAACCGGAACCCGATAGCTTAACGGTGAGCGGAAAGACGAGGCGATATGTCGCTAGAAGGAGACGAAGGTGTCGGTGCCATCATACTCCGACCTAATGCCCTGTCACCCGCCTTCTCCGTCTTCCCTCATTTTTTCTCCATCACCATCACTCCAGGGAGATGCCGGGCCCCCAGCCCGACACCTTCCCCGGAGAAGTGGCCAACGGCCAAGACGGCCAGGGGACTCGGGGTGCGGCCCACCCCACCTTGGCGGGTAGGAAGGCACCCCTTTCTTCAACATCGGCCCCGGTTCCGTTGGAAGGGGCAGTGCTGGGATTACCAATGACCCCGGGCCCTGCATCTCGGACGGGCATCGGAGGCTCCAAGAACCTGGTCACTAGGCCGACGGGCTAAATTGGCACGTGGCTAGATCCTACACACCCTAAACGGCCGGCGGAGGCAGAGGAGACAAGCATTCCACCACAATGGGAAAGCTTGATATCTCGTGCACCACCGACGGCTCGCCCACCGCACCTCCTCTAGACCTAGACCATACTCACTCCCCAAGCATCGGCACGAGCATTTGGCGTCACGGAGCATAAGCTATGGCACGGGGCCTAGCCCTTTCGGCATGATCAGTAGAAAGCAAAGGATGGAGGAGGAGGGATGTGTGGATGAATACCTCCGCTCCTCCCCGCCCCTCATTTTATAGGCGGTTCGGGAAAGGAGTCGATCCCTCGATGGGTAACCGCCGCCCTCCTCCGCCAATCCAAGAAGTTCGGGCCCCTGCCTTGATGCTCTCCCACACCACACACCTCCGTTACCTACCCCACTTGATGCATGAAGCATACGTGGCTCAGGATAAGTGCGTGGTGGGGAGAGTGAATTGGTAGTTACTCTCCCGTGTGCTAAAGTCATTCACGGGCCATTACAAGATTGACCCCACCACGATTGGAGTTACGTGATGTGCGGAAGAACTGGAGACTGGCCCAGACACAAGTTAATAAGTAAAGAAGATCTCAAGGGGCAAGCCACCTCAACGCCCCTGCCTGTGCACTGGTTAGGGCCTACCCCGACGATGCCCGACAACGCGTCCAAGCCAGGTCCGGGGGCTCCTGTCACTGCAACAAACCCTGGGTCTGTTGCCCTGACTGTGCACATGCCCAAGAGCAAGATTACAACACCAAGGTCAGATCAAAGCATGAGGGATCATTCTTTGAAGGATCAAATTGCAGATCAAGAATACCAAGATGAGATAGAGAGACAACCACTATGGGAAAAACCTCCCTTGCCGGGCAGGCAAGCCTGGCAAGGTTGAGGTTACCCCGGAAGCAAGCCTCCAAGATCACCCCGATAGCCATGCCGAGGCTCGCAGAGGCAAACCACTCCACCACACCACCTCACAGCGACGCACGTCGTTGATCAGTGCGGTGTCAAGCTCCTAAGTGACTAAGTGCCTGCTTCCTGCCACATGACGGCCACTTCCTACAAAAATACCTCCAAATGACATCCGTCCTGAGACGTGTCAAGCAAGCAGGCACGAAGCTGGCAAAGCAGCCCGACAAGGCCTGTTGGGCATGCTGTGATGTGACACTGAGAGGCGCATTTAATGCACTCTGTTAGCCTGCAGAGTTATGTATGATAGCACTGTTTGCTAACTAATCAGTATGTAAAGACTGATTTGCTGCTTTGGTGACCCCTTCATCTATAAAAGGAGGCCCATGGCAACCGTAGAAAGGATTCGGACCCTCACACATTCATACGCGTGTAGCCACTCTCGCCCCAAGGCAACCCTGCCTGGCAAGACTGCCACGTTTTACACCATGATCCACCATCAATCCAGCAAAGCATGAGTAGGTTTTTACGCCTCACGGTGGCCCGAACCTGGGTAAAAACTGCTCATGTGATCTCTGCCATGCTATGTTACGCTTCTCCGCTCTTTGTGCAACATGCCCATCCCCCCGCCGAACCAAAAGTGGATCATGGCCCCATAGGTGGCCGTGGTATCCCACGACATGCATGATGAAGTATTATGGAGGGGGCAAACCATCCCAACATTTTGTGCAGTTCCCATTGAAATCAATCTGAGCATCCCTAGTTGCATAAATACAAAAAAGTGATTAGTATGAACCAAAATGTACTATGAATTTATACTTTAAATATTCACATACATGATCCATGCAGAGCACATTTTTAAGAGAATGGGACCTACCAGAAAGAATCCTAAAACAACATTGTATTGGCCATCACAGAAACAAAGATGGAGATCTGTGAGTACTTCTGAGCTGAAGTTAGTTTGTTCTTGTGGGTAACCATCCTTCAAGTTCTCCCTTATGATAGGAAGAGACTGGGCTTCTTTATCCTGGCATAATCGGAACTAGGCACTTCACATGCTCCATATTATTCTTCAGAGGAGGAGGATCCTGTTGTACAAAGACAAGAGAACAATTAAATGCTAGCATCCATATTTGCTTGACAAAAATAAAAGGAATTATTTAAAACAACCACTACATTAACAATGGGAGTAACTGATGAAATGTATAGTCACAAAGAGATGCATCCTCATTATCCTCAGAGGAAATGATATGATACCAAAGACAACAGCTCAAATTGAACTATATTATTACTTCATTTTATCATTGCCTATAACGGCGGCAAACCAGTGCCTCATTTTATTAGCAGCCTTACATTAACATGCGAAACAATACCACATTTTCATGAAAGTAGCTAAACAGTGGCACAACACCAATAGAGATGACCAAGCTCAATCATATGGATGAAAATCGTGGGCCGGTACCAACCTCTGTCGGAAGGCTTATTGTGTAGAGCTGATGGATGAAGCACTTCTCGGGATCCATCCATTATTATCTACTGTGGTTGCCATACTTACTATATACCCCTCAATAAATTTAATATTTCCAACATCTTCAAACAAGATCCTCGTTTGCACAACTAGATATAATTACATATTACATTAAGAGTGTCATCAAATCATAGTGGCAAAAAATTGCTCGTTCCAGCCGTAGCAACAAATTAGGATGCAAAACTATATCATTACTTGTGTCATCATAGTTCTAGTGCTTCATTACAACACCGGTAGTTGATTTTTGTTCTTCTTCTTCTTGTTCTTCCCCTTCATCACTTGGTTCAATAACAGACAAGCTTCGCATTCAATGTGAGATTTGGCATGTTAATTAGGGAGAACAAGTATAGCACTAAACAACAACATTAATTTTCTGATGACAGTAGCAAAACAGAGGCCAACAGTATTGGCCTTCTTCCACACTTCACAACTCACACGAGGAAGAACTTAAACAAATTTGCCAACATGGATAGGAAGTCTGATCTCCTCTTGTGCACTTCCACTAAGATCAAGCAATCAAGCGACGTTGTCGGTGTGACATTTTAGCTGAACTGCAGAAAACACTCTTAAAACAAAGTGTTTTGTGTAGCGCAATAAAAGGTCGCAATAGCAACGGGGTGAAGTAGATAACCCTGTTCACACAGTGATGCTAAGGAAATAATTGTTGGTCAATAATGATGGATGACATAGAAGCCCACAAAAAGAAGCATCTAACTTATCTAAATGGGAAAGAAAGCAAGATAGTGGCATTACTCAAACAGTGGCATTGATTCATATTAACAGAGAGATTATATTAATAATAAAATTTGTTAAACATGTAATTCTATTATAACTGTGGCATTGCTTCAATTTCTGACGCCATTATTAGATTAACAACGGCTCAAGAGTTCTATCGGATAGTTGACACCAGCACGACCACTGGTCCAACGAGGTGCTATATAAACGGTTTTTAACCCCTTTTCACGACGACATTTTGAACCATCACCGAGTGAGTGCGTGGGATAGGGGGGTCCTTCCCACACGACCCAGAAACCGTTAGGGATAGGCCCTCCGGTCACACACGCTGGGCAAAATGAGATCGTGTTCGACGGGCGAACGATCAAATAAAATTATACAAGCCCAATCGGTTCCGGTCGTAAGTACATCCCACACAGTCAGTCTCGGACAGATGTTTCCATTTGTTATGTACATTCAACACAGTCAATACAAGGAATATGTTTCTGTTCTTATGTACATCTCACATAGTCAATCCAAGAAGTACATTTTCGTTTGTATGTACATCCCACACAATCAATCCAGAGAAAACGTTTCCGTTCGTATATACAGCCCACCCATTTTTATGTATAGCCTCATGTGTGATAGGTGTAACTATCACACACACTCTGCCTCAGTTAACCGTTTGCTTTTATTCAACTACATCACATGGTTTTATGAAGAAAACTGTATGGCATTGGGCTAACCATGACAACCGCTTTTACTGCTAGAACCGTTTGCAAAGTTCCATGACCAATTTAGCAGGTTTATTAGTTTACAATTAATAATTCTAGTATTACGAAAATTCACATTTCATATCGAACAACTGTTTGCCAATTTCATATCAGGCACATAAATATATTTTAACATCATAGTACGATAGCTACCTTAAAACAACACAGTATAGCATATAGCTAGTTCACCTTCATAAGAACAATATTATAACATTATATTCATTTCCCTAATTGAGATCATCCAGGCTCGTCTTATCCACCTCTGCTTTCAGTTCAGTAAGAAACTATTTTGCACTGACCAACTAGGAAAGTGCCTCCTCCTTCGCGAACACTATCTTAGCAAAGTATAATTTAAAAAATCTAAGCTCACTCTCCAAAGCTTTGCTAGGCACATCTTCAAAGACTGAGGCCACTCTTGATCAACTCACTTAAGGTAAGAATACTTCCGTTCATCCTATAATATTTAAAACTAAATTAGTAACAATTGTAGGGGAAATGGGTTTCTAGCAACAAAGAAAATCACCAAATACATATTTTGAAAAACTAAAGAAGCAGGTTAATTATGACATATCTTCTCAAAAAGATCAATGTGCAAATGAATTAATTGCTACTGAAACAACAACCAAATTCAAAAACATCAGAAGCTATAATTAACTACAACAACGCTACAAGTTCTTAGTCATGTACTATAAATAACAAATGTCAGGACCCCGACTCAATGCCACATCGATCTAGCATGTAACACCTCATATCATTTTGCGGCCTCACGCACGGTATTCCCACGGGTGTCGTCTTACCTTTGCCCGGGACCGTTTGCGTCTTTTGGCACACGTATATGATAGTGTCGCTAGCATCCATATGATAAGGAGCCCGGGCTGACATGGCTAGTCGTAAACCCAAAGTGGCACAAACCTACAGGGACAGGCATCCATGACCCAGCATCGAACGTGTCGGTCATCAGCGAGTGAATCCAGGCTGTAGCACTGGGCTAGCAGGACTCCGGTGAACCGGGCTGTAGCGGGCTAACATGACTCCGGTATTCATCGCGTGACATTTCCCTGAAGGGACAGACACAGGAACGACGAAGGACACATGCCGGCCAGCCTAAGTGTTCCGGAGCAGTAGCAAGCTACCATGGCTCAATGGAAACACCAGGAGACATTTCCCGGTAAGAGAGGCTACCAAGGATAAACAACTAGGTTGTCAGATCCCACACATACCAAGCATTTCAATAACATACACACAATATGCTCGATATGTGCAAATACAACATGGCATCACAACATGACTCTACAACTCAAGTATTTATTCATTAGGCTCCGAGGAGCGAGATATTACAAACAGGGGTCTCATGACCCAACATTCAGAGCATACATATCAAAGCACAAGCGGAAGCTATCATGTCTGAGTACGGACATCTATAAATGAAAAAGGCTGAGAAGCCTGACTATCTACCAAATCCTGCTGAGGCACAAGATCGTAGCTGAGGTAACAAGCTAAACGTCGAAGTCCACGTGGAACTACTAGTGAGACTGAAGTCTCTCTGCAAAAACATAAAATAGGCAAACGTGAGTACAAATGTACCCAGCAAGACTTACATCAGAACTAACTACATATGCATCATTTTCAACAAGGGGATGGTGGGGTTTAACTGCAGCAAGCCAGCTTTGACTCGGTGGCTATCCTAAACTACGACTGCAAGCGACTCTTTTGAGGTGGCGCACACGAGTCCACATATTCACCATATCAATACACCACTATGGATCTGCTCCCGTCTCCCTACGAGAACGCCATCCATAGCACTCACGCTTATCTTGCGCATTTTAAAGTATCCACTTTCACTTGTCTATGAACTGATATAAGCAACCCAGAAGTCCTTTACCGCGGACACGGCTATTCGAATAGATGATGTTAACCCTGCAGGGGTGTACTTCTTCATACATGTTTCCACCACTTAGCGTCTGCACACGACATGTGCTCGGCAGACTTCAAGCGAAAGCCGACGTGGGTGTAGACCACGACCTACCTAAACACCTAAGTCTCTAGTCCAGGTTTATCACCTATTCGGGTTCCATCCATGAGGAGATCCGGCCGGAGTTTCGCTCACAGCCCCAAACGATGTGAACAGGGTTCCGTGACACCAAACGGGTGCCCGGTTTACCCGGCCACGTGCCTACCGCATCACAGCCCACCCTTGCGGTCAGCGCTGTCCACGGCCTCCAGCATACTACAAACACCAGAAACTACTTGCAACTCCTGGACAGAGGACAAGGGTGATTAAGAAGTCGAGCGGGGTCATATTTCAGGGCCCGATGTATGGTAGTAGCTGAGTCATGGATCACAAACACAGAACTCAGTTCCTAAGGACGGCTTCAATGAGACAACCCACCATGTACTCCTACATGGCCTCTCACCGCTACCTTTACCAAATCATGTTCACACACTTAGCTCTCAATGGTAGGACATGTTCACACACCTCTGATCCATTCCCGATGAATCAGACCTGACACAACTCTAAGCAGTAGCAGGCATGACAAACAAGCAAGAATGAGTAGGCACAACAGGGCTCAAACAACTCCTACTCATGCTAGTGGGTTTCATCTATTTACTGTGGCAATGACAGGTCATGCAAAGGATAAAGGGGTTCAACTACCGCAACAAGTAACAGATGAATCGTTGTTGTCCTAATGCAGTAAAAGAGAGCAGGAGCGAGAGAGTGGGTTTGTATCGGAATGAACAAGGGGGGTTTTGCTTGCCTGGCACTTCTGAAGATAGCATTGAGTCTTCATCAGTGTCAACGATCACATCATCGGTATCACGTCTATCGAGAGGGGACAAATACCGGCAACATAGAAGGGAACACAATCAATGCAATGCACAATATGATGCATGATCATGACATGGCAAAATGAATGTGTTTTGAGCTAATGCAACTAGCAACAGATTAAATGAAGTTGGTTTGAATACAAGATTCAAATTTAAACTCCATATGTGATTATTCAAATGCCATTTAATTGATTTGTGCTCAACAGCAGCTATAAGTTGTTCTAACATGCATGAAAATGGTACAGATGGATTCCTTGAATTTTTCTGATAATTTTTCATATATAAATTATTTAATTTGGAGTTACGGTTGAATTTCTATAATTTTTAGAAGTTTATACAATTTTCTGGAATTTTCTGAATAAAAACAAATCCAGAAAATATTACTGCGTCATCCTGACGTCATGATGACGTCAGCAGGTCAACGTGGCACAGTCCGGTCAAACTCTGACCGGTGGGTCCCGAGTGTCAGTGTCTAACTAAACTAACCTAGCTTAGTTAATAATAACCTAACTTAATTAGCCGGGCGGGGCCCGCATGTCAGTGAGAGAGAGAGGGGTCAAACCGGCCAGTGGGGTCAAACCCGGGTCAAACTCGCCGGAGTTGACCCGAGGCTCGTCGCCGGCGAGGCCAGGGACGGCGGAGAGCGTCGGGATTCGCCCTCCGATGACCAAAAGAGCGGCGGAGGGGCTCTACGGGATGCCCAGGCTCGCGCGCATCTAACAGGGCAAACGGGAGAAGCTAGGGTGGCCGGAGGCGACGACAATCATGACGACGGTGGCGGCCGGAGTTCGGGTGGTGGCGGGTTTGGCGCTACGAGCGGTGGTTTAGCGCGCTGAGGGCACTAGGGAGAAGCTCTTGCTCCTCCGCATCCAAAGGAACGGACGGGAGGCCGCGAGGTGGCCGGAGTTGAGCACGGCGTCGACCTCGGCGGCGGCCGGAGCTCGGGCGAGCTCGGGGTCGGTGTTAGGGAGCACGGCTGGAGGCAAAGGGGGGTGTTACGACCTCCTGGGGTTGCACTGAGCACGGCCGCGTGCTCGGTTGCAGCTCTAGGCAACGGTGGCTACGGCGGTGACATGGCCGGCGGCGAAGAGCTCTCGGCTCCGGTGGATATTGGCGCTAGCAGGAGAAAAAGTGCCAGGGGAGGGAGGGGATCGACGCAGCAGCTCACAGCGGATCGAACGAAGGGGTTGGTGAGCTCGGGGGCGTCCTCGTTGCTGCTAATCGAGCGGCGGCGATCTCCGGCCATGGCGATGAAGACGGTGGTGATGGCGGCGTTGCAGCGCGTCCGTGGCATCGTGGCTTGTCGAGGAGGTCGGGGACGTCGAGACGGAGCTCGCAAGCACAGCCAGGGGTCGAGGGGGAGACGGTGGCCGCGGCGTTACGGTGGCGCGGCTGCGGCTGCGCTCGGGCGAGTGAGAGAGAGGAAGCAGAGGAGAGAAACAAGGGAGAGGGAGAGAGCGAGGGGGTCCAGGGGGTCAGGGCGGCGCCGAGGAGATGACGCGCGGCGTCGCGGTGGCCAGGCGATGCAGACGAGCAGGGTGGTGGCGTGGCGAGCTCGGGCGCGTGCGCCGTGTCCCTCCTCTGCCTACTGGCGTGAGGAGGAAGGCGACAGGGAGGGTAGCGGTGGCGGGCTGGGCCGCTGGAGGAGCTGGGCCAGGTAAGTGGGCGCCAGGTAAGTGGCTGGGCTTCTCTCTTTTTTTTATATATCTGTTCTGTTTTCTATTTAATTGCCACTGAATTCAAATTCAAACAAATTTGAAAACAGTGCCAAAACTCCCCTGGATAATTTTATGTCACTTAAGGTCTACTCCTCATAAACATAAAATATCTCAGGACATTTGAAAATATATTCATTATATATTATGAATATAACTCCAAATTCAAATAAAATATTGATTTAAAATCAGAGCCCAAATAATTCCTTAGAAATGTCCCAAAATTTTGGTTTGATTTATAACTCTTGCCAAAATTGTCAGAGCTATTTCTAGGGCATTTTGGATTTACTGATTGCAATTTTAGGGTTTCTTGCCCCTTTATTAAAATGATTTCCGAGGCTTTCAATTTCCTCATTTCAACTTTCGGAATATAGACATGATGCACACATGAAGCTAGCCTAGAGCATTACCAGAAGCTAGGGATGTGACAACAAATTGAACATTTTATGAGGAAGCCAAATATAACTGCAACAGCATAGCGACATTGTTTGGATGACATCAAATTGATACTAATAGGTGTGTACATGCACAAATTTAGTAACATAGAACTAATATCACTGAGGCTGTCCACTATGTATGCCAAAACCGGTGTTAAGACAACTGTTGCTATATTTGGCACCGGTGCCCTGCACTGGCGTGCCGATGGAGCGGCCAAAAATCAGGGAACCATACTCTGGAGCACCTAGTTGCTTTGATGCCCTGTTCCTTCGTGCCATAAAGATTTAGTATTTTACTTCTTGGCTGCTCGTATGTGTGGACCAAAGTTGGCTGCACAAACTGTTGAAGTGGTGCCAAATAATTTTCTAATGGCACCGCTGATGAGATGGCAACATTTTTAGATACTATGTACAAACTGTGACATTGTCTTAACATCCATAATAACATAGCATAGGGACAATGTCTGAATCACATCTATCAAATGATTTGTAAAAGCGAAAGTGCGGCTAACCTTCTCTGCACATGCCAGAAACTTCCTCCCACTGTTGATGACCCACAAGTATATGGAATCAATTGTAGCCTTTTCGATAAGTAAGAGTATCGAATCCAACGAGGAGCAGAAGGAAACGACAAGTGGTTTTCAGCAAGGTAATGTCTGCAAGTGCTGAAATTGTAAGTAGCAGAGTAGTTTGATAGCAAGATAATTTGTAACGAGCAAGTGACGGTAAAGGTAACAAAAGTGTAGCAAGGTAGCTCAATCCTTTTGAGGCAAAGGAGAGGCCAAAATGGTCTCTTATAATAAGCAAAGCATTCTTGAGGGTACACGCGGAATTTCATCGAGTCACTTTCATCATGTTGATTCGATTCGTGTTTGCTACTTTGATAGTTTGATATGTGGGTGGACCAGTGCTTAGGTGGCGCTCTTACTTGAACAAGCCTCCTACTTATGATTAACCCCCTTGCAAGCATCCAAAACTATGAGAAAAGTATTAAGAATAAATTCTAACAACAACATTAAACTTTTGGATCCAATCTCTCCCTTCCGGAATAGCGCATAAACTAGGGTTTAAGCTTATGTCACTCTCGCAACCCATCATCTAATAACTACTCGACAATGCATTCCCTTAGGCCCAAATATGGTGAAGTGTTGTGTAGTCGATGTTCACATGACACCACTAAGGGAATCACAACATACACACTATCAAAATATGGAACAGATATCAAGTTCACATGATTACTTGCAACAAGATTTCTCCCGTGACCTCAAGAACAAAAGTAACTACTCACAAATGATAATCATGCTCAAGATCAGAGGGGTATTAAATAGAATATTAGATCTGAACATATAATCTTCCACCAAATAAACCATATAGTAATCAACTACAAGATGTAATCAACAATACTAGTCACCCACAAGCACCAATCTATAGTTCCGGTACACATATTGAACACAAGAGATGAACTAGGGTTTGAGAGGACATGGTGTTGTTGAAGATATTGATGGAGATTTACCTCCCCAAGATGGGAGAGTTGTTGGTGATGATGATGACAATGATTTCCCCCTCCGGAAGGGAAGTTCCCCCGGCAGAATCGCTCTGCCGGAGGGCAAAAGTGCTCCTGCCCAAGTTCCGCCTCAAGACGGCGGTGCTCCATCCCGAAAGTCATCTCCTTATTTTTTTTTCTAGGTCAAAATGACTTATATATCATAAGATGGGCACCGGAGGTGGGTTGGGCTGAGCACAACCCACCAGAGCGCGCCTCGGGGGCCAGGCACGCCCTGGTGTCTTGTGCTCACCAGGTGGCCCCCCTCCAGTGGTTATTTGCTCTAGCATTTCTTATTTATTTCACAAAAAATCCTCATGAAGTTTGAACTCACTTGGAGTAGTGCAGAATAGGTAGCCTTACGTAGCTTTTTTGGGTCCAGATTTCCAGCTGACGGAATTCCCCCTCTTTGTGTGTACCTTGCATATTATGAGGGAAAAGGCATTAGAATTACTCCAAAATGCATTATTATGCATAAAACATTATAAATAATAGTAGGTAAACATGATGCAAAATGGACGTATCAACTGTCCACAGATTCAAACACAACTAACTTCACGCATGGAGATTGATGGTCACAATGAGCAGGCAGATCTTCAGCCACCCCACTCCATTCGTTGCAACTGATGGTCCTAGGGAGCTACAAGAGAAAGAAATGACTCAAATCAACCGTCGGGTTAAAATCTTTCATTCCAAGTCATGACCCATGAGAGAGAAGATAGGCATACCCGGGTGGTGGGAGATTCGAGTCGGAGGAGGAACCGCTGGAGAGGTCATTAAAGAAGACCATGGAGACCCCAGCGGTAGGGTGCGAGACGGCGAGAGAGAGAAAGCAAGCGAGGAAGTAGCTATAGCTTTGTAAGGAAGGAGGTAACATGGGTAGTGTGACTTGTGGTCGGGAAGTAAAAGGGGGGTAGATATTTCGGCGATAGGCCAAAATTTTTGAAATGTGGAGGGAAACTTTGCTCGCCGTGCCGCCGGACACCATTCACTTTGAATGATTGTGTGCATACCAAACGATTCTTTCGCTTTACACGCATGGGATGACTTTGATTATTAAAATTTTGGTGGAAATTTCCCTAGGTATTGTCCTCATCCACGTCATTGCATAATTTAACATCACTTGCTAATTTGGGCACACAAAAGAGCGTATAACACACATACCACACTTACAGAATCGAGCAATTTTAGTAATTAAATAGAGCCAGTTGACCTAAATATTGCTCTAACAAAAGATCAGCATTAAAAACAAAGCCTAAGTATGCATAATATTAACAAAGCCGTCGCCACGCCGGCCTATGCATCGCCGGTGTGAGATGTGATGTCGATGAATTGTCCTGGTGACATGCCCCCGTTGGTGGACTCCGCGTCCCCCTACTGAAGTCAACATCGTCCTCGTCCTTGGTGCCACCCTCAAGGTTGTAATACTCATAGTAGTGGATGCGCCAGCGCTCGTGTTGGTACTCCACTGCCGAATCATCGACGGGCAGAGTCTTCCCTGCCTCGACCTCGGCCACACGCAACTCCTCCTCCCGGCTGTGAAGACCCGAGATCGATGCTCCAGACGCCTTCCATGTTTGCGTGACCGCCGTGTGTTTTCTTTGTTTATTGCATTCATCATGTCATCATCTGCATTGCATCGACACTCCATTGTCGTTATTGTTTTCATAAAACTTGCATCTGCTAGTAGTTGTCGCTTCTTGTCTCGGTTGACCTTCTCTCAGATCAACCGGACCGCTCTCTTCTCTCTCTTTTGTGAGTTCATCAAACCCCTCACCTTCGTTGACCGTTCTGAGACCAACCGGGTTTTAGATTCCCTCTTGTCAAACCGTCTAATCCCTCTTTGCATAGTGCATCGAACCACTTCGCAACCATGTCCGAAACTTCTCCGAACCCTAGGCTATTTATTCTCGACCGCTCGATTACGATCAGACGGACTGAATACCCCCCTAACCTAATCCACCAGCATATATAACCGGGCAACCCAAAAATCTAGGAAAGTTGTCCCATCCTTCCTCCTTGCCGCCGCCATGCTCCAGCTCCCACCTCGGGATCCATCCCGATCCACCTAGCCCCTCCTTCGATTGCCCCAACCGACTAACCCCCACCTGATTCCTTTGCCTCCAAGCCCCGTCACCTCCGGCTTCACCCACGCATGCCACCATGCCCGAGAAGGAGCTCCCTTGCTTGTACCCATCTCCTGCATCGTCGGACCAGCAGCTCCATCGCGCCTCTATTTTCCTTCTGCCCCATCTCTCTGCCGTTTTGATTTGTTCCTCCCTCGTCTCACATCTCTCTCTCTCTCTCTATTACAGGAAGGCCGCCAAGGCCATGGGGCTCCACCCGACGCCAAGCCACCTCCTTAGCCCTATAGCCTCCTCCCCTCGCGCACCCGAGCTTGTGGATGCCCGGCGCCCCACATGCTTCACCGGACCCGGACGCCGCCGTTCCCATTTGCCGCCTGCTCCTCCTCGCCCTGCAGCCACCGCATCAGCTGCTCAAGGGCAAGCCATGGCGCCCGTCATACCTCCACCAGTGCCGTCACTCGAAGGTCACCGAATCCGTCTCTAGATGACTCCTTCAACCTAATCCGTGACCTGAGCGAGCTCTAGCCAATGAGCCCGCCTCCCCGTGCTCCTTCACCTCGCCTGGTCGTTCGAGGACCGGCGCCACTGTCGGTGACCACGAGGCAGGAGACCGCCATGGATGGACGCACAAGTCCGCCTTCCAGTGTCCATGTTGTCGCCCTGCCAATCAAGTCCCCCTGTCGAAGCCCCGCGCATCTCCCTGTTCCTTCTCCTGGAATGAGGCGATGAACAGCGTAGCCAGGAGCGTTCACGCTGACTGCCAGGGTGGCTCGCGGGGTCCTAGCTCCAACAACTGCGCCACATCTCCAGCCCAGATCTGCTACCTCTCCACCCACTGGGCTCAGCCCATGGTGATTAGCCCAGTCCGCCCAGCAGTTTCATCATGTATTGTTTTTTTCCATGTCTGCGAATTGTCCAATTATTCAGAGAATTACAGATTTGCATAAAAGCCCTTGCACATCATGCATTTAATATCTCATTAACCGTGCATCATATGTAAAAACTTCAAATATGTAAAATGCTTAGAATTTTATCTAGTTATATAATATGCCACATTCATCCATGTTAAAACGTTCAACTTGTTGTTTGTTTAAATTTGAATAAATAACTTGCTAAAATGGTTTATTTCATAGCTAAATAATCGTAGCTCCAAAATTAATAAACTTTATATGTAAAAGGCATAGAAAAATGCATAGATTAACTTGGTGCACTTTATTTTGATGTTTAACAATATTAAAAAATGGTTTAGGGCAGAACAGTACCAACTTTGAAATATGCATATGGGGATTTACCAAAATTGTTGTTCGATGTTCCGGCCTCATTCGAACTTGCCTAAATAGTTAGTTTAATTATGCTTCATCTCTTGCCATGTTTAACAACATTTAATATTGTTGGGTAGATAAACAAGAGTGAACTAAATACTTGCATGTGGTGTTTCTTCAATATGTAACTCGTTGCATATTGAGCTCCACTTAATTTGTAGTATTGTTTGATGCTCTTTGACATGCCATGCCTCATTAAACCGGACATGCATCATACTTGACTATGCATCATGCCATGCTTATGCTTGTTGGTTTACCATGGTGTTTGCTTCTTTCCGGTTGTGCTTCTCCTTGACAGTTCTGGTTATGTTCCGATTGTGAGGATCCGTTCGACTACGTTGGTTCGTCTACTTCATGGGCTCGATCTTCTTCCTAGCGGGATTTCAGGCAAGATGACCGTCACCTTGGATCTCACTACTATCTTTGCTATGCTAGTTGTCTCGATGCTATCGCTATGTCGCGCTCCCTACCACTTGTTTATCAAGCCTCTCAAATTGCCATGATAGCCCCTAACCTTTTCACCCTTCCTAGCAAACCATTGTTTGGCTATGTTACCGCTTTGCTCAGCCCTTCTTATAGCGTTGCTATCTGCAGGTGCAGTTGCAAGTTGTTCCATGTTGGGACATGGATATCATGTGATATCATAGTATCTCTTATTTAATTAACACATCTATATACTTGGTAAAGGGTGGACGGCTCGGCCTTATGCCTGGTGTTTTGTTCCACCCTTGCCACCCTAGTTTCCGTCATACCGGTGTTATGTTCCTTGATTTTGCGTCCCTAACACGAGGAGGGGTATGGGACCCTCTTGATAGTTCACTTTGAATAAAACTCTTCCAGCAAGGCCCAACATTGGTTTAACCATTCGCTTAATAACAACTAAAACTTGCATAGGGACTTGCCAACCCCGTGGATTTTTAATCAACCCCCCCCCCCCCCCCCCCCCCCCGGGGCTAGTCCTCCTCTGAGTGTTGGTCCAAACCGAGTAGACTGCGGGGCCACCTCAGGGAAACTCGAGCGTTGGTTTTACTCGTATGATGTCTCATCCGGTGTGCCCTGAGAACAAGATATGTGCAGCTCCTATCGGGATTTGTCGGCACATTCGAGCAGTCTTGCCGGTTTAGTTTTACCATTGTCAAAATGTCTTGTGCACCGGGATTCCGAGTCTGATCGAGTGTCCCGTGATGGAGGATTGTCTCAGCGGATCATGAGCTTGTCATGGGCTAAGTTGGGACACCCCTGCATGATTTAAACTTTCGAGAGCCGTGCCCAAGGTTATGTGGGAGATGAGAATTTGTTAATATCAGGTTGTAGAGGACTTGAAGTAAACTCATTTAAAATACACCAACCGTGTGCTTAACCATGACTAACTCTTTTCGGGTGAGTTTGAGAAGAGAACACGGTTGGGTAATGTTTGAACGTAAGTACTTCAGGATCACTTCTTGATCATTACTAGTTTGCGACTGTTTGCGTAGCTTCTCATCTTACTCTTGTACTCGTAAGTTAGCCACCATACATTGCTTAGTGCTGCTGCAACCTCACCACTTTACCCCTTCCTTACCCATTAAGCTTTGCTGGTCTTGATACCCATGGTAATGGGATTGCTGAGTCCTCGTGGCTCACAAATTACTACAACAACAGTTGCAGGTACATCCAATGCGATGGTCTGATGCAAGTGCGATGCTTGTTTATTTGGAGATCTCCTTCTTCGATAAAGGGATAGGTTCCGGGTCGGAGGGGGGGAACCTGGGATTAGTAGGGTGGATGTCGTTCTTCTTTTTTGTCTGATTTAATCTGTAGTCGGATCCTGCTCTTCTGTATGATTGTTGCCATGTATTGATGTATTATTGTATGAATGATGCAACTTGAGGTGGGTGTAAGCCTTTATCTTGTATTCTCACCTATTCAGTACATGGTATGTTGTAATGATATCCACCTTGCTATGCGCTCATCACATGATTGGGATCGAATCACATCTTGGGCATTACACCAGCGCTCCTCGATCTCCACCGCCTCCTGCATCTCCAACTCCTGCTCAGCGATCTCATGAGGAAGCAGGTGCTCCATGGCCACCGCCGCCTTTTCGGACGTGGGTTGCAAGCTGGATTCCGAGGTGGCCTGGAATATCTTGGTGTGTGCGTCCTCGATCTTGGCATGGATGGCCTCGACCCGGGCAAGGGTGACATCAGCGGCACGGACGACAGCTCGAGCGCTCTCGGCGTTTGCAGCCACCGTCACAGCAGCTGCTGCAGCCATCTCGCCTACTACAGCTGCCCTGTCGGGTGCCAAAGCGCCCTCTCGGCGGATGCATCCGCGCTCAATGCGGATGCAACGACACTCTCGGCGTAGGCGGCGGTGCTCGGGGAGGATGCGGCCACCATACGGGCCGTCACAAAGAGTTTGCACGGTGTCATCTTTGCAAGAAGGGGTTGTGGGAATGGGGATCGAGATTCGTGGATTCAGGGTTTTCGGCACTGGAGCAGACGAGTCAGCGAAGCTTAAGGAGGAAGACTTAAATAGACCCATGAATTTTCATCGCAAATGATTTCTACAAAAAAACTGTGTGTGATGTTGTGGATATTTTTTTTATTTGCTGTGAAAGAAGAATTTGGAGTAAAGTGGCAACCGATGGTGTTTTAAATGTACGAGAAAATTTCTAGTACTAGTACAACTATCATGTCAAAATTTGGAAAATTTCAGGGGTCATTGGAGCTTTTAAGACATTTAAGTGATTTTCAAGCCATTTAATGACTGTAAATCAAATTTGAACTACATGTACATGCAACAGCTAACCATAACGGGTTGAAAAGTCATTTTTGTGTACTTATGTGCGAGTTAATTCCATGTGCAGTAAATTGGAAGGAATTTTCAAACATATTGGTCTCACGGCTATGACACAAAGCATGGAGTGCCATGACATTTAAATTCCAAATTTTTTTAAAAAGATCAGAAACACATGACACCTTGCTTGATGTGATGTCATGCCACTAAGACGATATGGTAAAAAAGTTGGCATGTTTAGCAAAACTTTGGACACACACCCCTCACAAACCGGAGCAACTCAGTAGAAGGCTCGTGGTTCCGAGAGGGGACAATGCATGTTTGATGATGAACGGTCGATTGCTTCCTCTTACGGCCTTCAAAAATTTTCTACAGTTAACGTGCACTAATACAACTGTCATTAGAAAATTTGAAAAATTCCAGGGGTCATTTCACCATTGAAAGACTTTAAAGACATTTAAGTGATTTTCTAGCCATTTAATGACCGTAATTCAACTTAGAACTACATCTACATGCAACAGCTAACCATAACGGTTTCAAAAATCATATTTGTGTACTTGTGTGTGTGTTAATTCCATGTGTAGTAAATTGGAAGGAATTTATGAACATATTGGTGTCATGGGCTGGGCACATGCATGGAGTGCCATGGCATTTAAATTCCAAAAATTAAAAAAAGATCAGAAACACATGAAACCTTGCTTGATGTAATGTCATGCCACCATGATGATGTGGTAAACAATTTGGCATGTTTGACGAAAGTTTAGACACACACCCATCACAAATCGGAGCAACTCACAAGAAGGCTCATGGTTCCGAGAGGGGACCATGCATGTTTGATGACGAACGGGCGATGCCTTCCTCTTACGGCCTTCAAAAATATTCTATAGTGAACCTGCACTAATACAACAGTCATTTGAAAATTTGGAGAATTTCGTTGGTCATTTGACCTTTCAAAGACATTTAAGTGATTTTATAGCCATTTAATGACCGTAATTCAAATTTGAACTACATCTACATGCAACGGCTAACCATAACAGTTTGTAAATCATATTTGTGTACTTGTGTGCGAGTTAATTCCATGTGAAATAAGTTGGAAGGAATTTTCAAACATATTGGTGTCACACCCTGGACACATGCATGAAGTGCCATGCCATTGAAATTCCAAAATAAAAAATAATATCAAAATCACATGAAACCTTGCTTGACGTAATGTCATGCCACCAAGACAAAAGTTTGGACGCACACCCCTCACAATCCGGAGTAACTCACTAGAAGGCTCGTGGTTCCGAGAGGGAACAATGCATGTTTGATGATGAACGGGAGATAGATTCCTCTTATGACCTTCAAATTTTTTCTACAGTTAACGTGCACTAATACAACTGCCATGTGAAAATTTAGAAAATTTCAGGGGTCATTTGACCTTTTAAAGACATTTAAATGATTTTCTGACCATTTAATGACCGTAATTCAAAGTTGAACTATATCTACATGCAAGGGCTAACCATAACGGTTTTCAAAATCATATTTGTGTACTTGTGTGCGAGTTAATTCCATGTGTAGTAAATTGGAAGGAATTTTCAAACATATTGGTATCACGGCCTAGACACACGCATGGAGGGCCATGTCATTTAAATTCTAAAAAATAAAAAAAGATCAGAAACACATGACACCTTGCTTGATGTAATGTCATGCCACCAAGATGATGTGGTAAAAATATTGGCCTGTTTGACGAAAGTTTGGACACACACCCCTCACAAATCGGAGCAACTCACTAGAAGGCTCGTGATTCCAAGAGGGAACAATGCATGTTTGACGACGAACGGGAGATAGCTTCCTCTTATGGCCTTCAAATTTTTTTTTCTACAGTTAATGTGCACTAATACAACTCTCATGTCAAAATTTGGAAAATTTTAGGGGTCATTTGACCTTTTTATGACATTAAGTGATTTTCTAGCCATTTAATGGTCGTAATCCAAATTTGAACTACATCTACATGTAGCGGCTAACCATAACGGTTTGAAAAATCATATTTGTGTACTTGTCTGCGAGTTAATTCCATGTGCAGTAAATTGGAATGAATTTTCAAACATATTGGTGTCATGGGTTGGACACATGCATGGAGTGCCATGGCATTTAAATTCCAAAAACATAAAAATTGATGAGACGATGTAAATATCTGGTGTTCAAAAAATAAAATGTAAAGATCTGGCAGGTCAATCGGACCCCACACGATTGGCACTCTATATCGCGCCTTGAGGTTTGGAAGGTGAGTGGCGCGGGTTATTAATTAGACATGGTTCTGTATTGGAAATCGTCAGCTATTAAGTGCACACATGGCTTTTGCTGCGGGAATTGTGTGTTATTCAAACTACAGTACTCATAAATTCCGGTGACCGGCGTGTGTACTATTCCCGTCGATCTAGATTTCGGCCGCCAATAAATACTACCTTGCTCACATCCTCCCGCCTGCATTCTCATCTACATCCTCCTCTCTCTCGTCCTCTACCTCTCAAATCTCTGCCATGGCGCTGCCGATATGCCCACATGCCGACGAGGAGGCGCCGCCCCTTGAGGATGCTCAGTCAAAATGACTTAACAAAATAAAATGCATCCATGAGACCATGACCAGCAGCCCTTGCCTACGGTAGCTCTTGGCTCCGCCTGAACTCGTGCAGGTGTTCGTCCAAGCGGTTAACACACTCATGGTACATCTGGAGTGCGGTCTCAAGCTCCAAGTTGGCTATTTCATCGGAGATCACTAGCTCGAGGATGCGATGGCCATGTTCCTCTACTATGCCCAGGTGGACACCTGGGCCAAGGAGGAGGTTGAGCCTAGCGACCAGCGCGTTGGCATCGAGCAGGCCGCGGACAAGGCGAACGGCGCGACCCATGCAAACAGTGTGGCGTGCATCTGGTGCAAGCACGGTGCGGCCAGCCTCTGGTGCAATTATGATGCAGATGGCCTCTGCCCACTCCTGGTGAGGAATGTGGGTACTGACGGGACGTGTACCCAGCTACGACGCCCTGTCACAGCAGGCATGTGCCAATGCATCCGCTCTTGGTATGCGACACGCCGCGCCTCTCGCTTTGTGGTGCTCCAACGATCTTTCTGTGCGGCGAGCTGTAGCCTATCGGCGCGGACGCGCCTAGCTTGCTCTGCGGCACGCCATCAATCTTGTTGTGCGGCGAGCTACAACCTCTTGGCGCTGACATGCCTATCTTGATCTGCGGCGCTGAAGCACCATGCGCCAAGGGTTTTGCTCAACCCTGGCGATGAAGCGCAGCACGACATCGTCCATCACATTGTCGAGGAGCGCCTTGGCCTCGACGGGCCGTGGCGCCTTCTTGTTTTCCTCGTCAAGGAGGTTGATGGCAGTGACAGTGCTTTGGTGGGTTGGCATGCTTGGAAAAGATGGATGTGCTAGAGGTTGCGCTTGTTGCCACCGTGCATCGCATGCCCCCTAGGTTTATGTGCAATATCCCTGGGTGGCGGCGGGAAACCGATGAGGAAATGGCGGGAAACGGTGGCGCGTTCGTAAAATGCCATCAATTAATGGAAACTTAGCATAGAAGGAACATCGAGCTAGCACGACGCGTGCGGGCACATTGCTCGTCCAAGGCTATGATCCATATACTTGTGTGCCCAACAGATCACACTATTCATAGTAAAGAATATTGTTCCATTTATCCTAGTAGAGCAGTGGTGACAAGCATCACAAGAAGTAGATGATGATCAGATACCGTTTATCCTAGTTAGTTAAGCATGTAATAGTTTGCTTTGGTGTGTGGAAATGTCATGTGTGTACTAGCCACCTATGTAATTGGATGTTTGCCGCGTATCACACACATCTTGTTTACATGAAACATTTCTGTTCTCTTGGATCAACACAAACATTTTATCGGAATGAACTATACGCCCTCCAATGCACACACCTTGATCTGGCTGAAACGTTTCTGTTGTGTTGCCTAATCGAAAACAGTTCATCCGAGTGAGCCGTATGTCGTATATCACACACACCTTGATCTGGCTGACTGTTTGTTTTGTGTTCCTAATCACAAACAGTTCATCCGAATGAACGGTATGCCACATATCGCACACACCTTCATATGGCTACCTGTTTTTGTTGTTCCACCTCATCACAAACAATTTATCCGAGTGAACTGTATGCCGTGTATCACACACGCCTTCATCTGGATGCCCGTTTCTTTTGTTCCACCTCATCGCAAATACTTCATTGAACTGAACTATATGCATTGCGTCGCCCACGCAACTAAAATTTGAACCGTGTTTTATGTATCTGCCACCGCAAAAGTTTTGCATCTTTTTTGTTGGTTTTTTTACACCACCGTTTCTGATTAATGCATCGCACACAATTTCGTCGAAGGTCTCTGATTGTAGTATCGTGTTAGCAGCATCCTACAGTAGTGCATGTGCATCCACCAACGTATAAAGGGGTGATGCATAGTCTGTTGCAACAAACAACCAAGGAGCATATTTTTGTTGGTCCCATTTTTCTTTTTTCAGACACCTTTCCCAATGTGAGGGCAGCAAATCTAGTCCTGCTCAAACTCTATAGCCTTGTCCCCCACCCACAGAAAGATTAGTTCCTTATAGATGTGTGTACTGCATTTGTCATTGTTTTCCCTTTTCGACCAACCACTACAAAAAAAATACACTTCCATGATGATACGTGTTTGTCACAGTAGGTCACATTTTCTGTCATGCATGTACATCTATGACGATTTAATGACAGAATCAAGATAGTCATACTTGTGCCGTCGTAGAAGTGTTCCGTGACATTACCAAAATTATCATCACGGAAGTGTCCACTTCCATGATGATAAATCGCGCGTCATAGAAGTGCTTTCGTCAAGGGTGACCGGCATGTGGCATCGACCGTAACGGGTCGCTGTTAAGCTATCGGGTCCGGTTTTGGATCCGATAACCCGTTAACAGCTCGGACCAATGGGGATTTTCCATGTGTAAAATTCTCATTGGCCGGAGGAAACACGTGTCGGCTCACCGTTGGGACAGATGTCATCCACTCACTGGAGAGGAGGCGCCTATGATACGTCGACACGTGGCATGGCCCAACAGAGATCCATTCCAGTGAAAAGGCCGGCCCGTTTGACGTGATCAAAAGATAGCGGGCCGGTCCTTGGAAAGCATGTTAACGGCTTGTTCGCACATAGCCCATTTACAACCCGCTAACCCAGGGCCCATTACGGCCTATCAGAATTAGGCCCAGTAGCGTCATCTGGGCTGTCCAACATGATTCCAGCCCATTGTAACTTCCGGCCCATGTCTGGCCCATGACGTCTTTCGGCCCATATGAGGCACTTGTAACTCTTGGCCCATTAACGGACCGTGGTGAAACTGGCCCGTAATGAACACTATATCACTTTATACCCATTAACGGCACATTATTCCACTGGGTCATTTCAAGCCCATGTTATCTTTCAGCCTTCTCAGAGCCCATTTGTTCTTGGGCTCATTTCCAGCATTCGGTTACTTACGGCCTGTTACTTGCCTTTTCTGATTATGGGCCAAATTCAGCCCATGGTTTCAGTCGGCCCATTTGTGGCCCATTAATCCATTCGGCCGTTTCCATAGCGTCATCAAATACGGCCGATTAACGATGGCCCATTATGGTCGGCCCATGAACAGACGTTTCCAACTGTAGCCCGTTCAAGGCCCATAATGTGGTTCATTGTTGACCCATGTTTGGCCGATTGATCATACGACCCGTAGAAGGGCCATTGATGCTACGGCCTGTAGAAGGCCCATTGTTTCTACGACCCATAGAAGGCCCATTGTTTCTACGACCCGTAGGAGGCCCATGGTAACTACAGTAAATATTTATCCCATGGTTAGTGTGGCCTAGTTTTAAAAAATAGGTTATTGCGGCCATCGTTAAAAAATAGGTTATTGTGGCCTAGTTTTAAAAAAAGGAGTATGGACCATAGCTACGGAATTTAACCTGAGAACTGTTGGTCTTCAGCTTTAAACGTCGAGTTTTGGTTCGCTGTGGTGGCCTTCGTGCTTTGGACACTGCAGTTGCTTTACAAACTGCTCGTGTGGGGGTACTCTGTGGTGGACATGGTGCTTTGTCAAGTAGAAGTGGGTTACTATCCACTGGGGTTGGGGTTAGATGGGTTGTAGCTAGTTCTCTGCCCAATGGTGTACGTGTGCAATCTGGAAGAGTCTCGATTATGTGTGGTGGGGCTAGTTTGTGGGCCAGTACAACCATGGTTCTATCTGCATCAATGGGTAGCATTGTCTTTTGTGAAGAATGGGTTTTTGCTCCCTTAAATACTACCATCACCCCCTCCAATTCAAATGGTTGATAAACAAGAAAAGAAGTTGAACGTACAGACATTGTATGATAGACAGATGTGGTAATTCACATATATGTTGTCTAACCAAACATGACAACATGACACAATTTCACATATATGATGCCTAACTAGACATGATAGCATGACACGGTTTCAGATATATGATGGACAACTTAACATGATATAATGGCATAATTCAACATATGATGAGTATCTAAACATGATGACATGAAAAAACTATACGATGTCTTTCTAAAATAGGTTGGGATGAAATAATTCACATAAATGTTGTCTAAGTATACAGGATGGCATGATATAATTGACATAATTGATTCATATACTAAGCAGCTGGCACTCACATGTATGATCTCTAAACTAAGCAGATGGAATTCAATATTGTGCATATGATGTCTAAACTAAGCAATGCAAGAGACCATATGCATGATATGAGAAATATTAACATTGCAACTTAGAGCATACACCTCAGGTGGGATATATGACTGGTCATCTGTCTCTGAATCCTCCTCTGAGGAGCTCCCTGTAACCATCGAGATATATGCTTCAACAGGTACCATTGTCTGCTCTGAAGATCTTGTTTTCACTCCTGATTTTTCCATAACCAGCTTAAATTGCTAATACACATGAAGAGTAGTTCAATATACAAAGATTGTCGACAAATGGAATACATCATGAAAAAAAGATGGCATGAGATAATTCACATATATGATGCCTGGCTAGATGGTGGTGCATAATTCACCTATATGACAGGCTGAAAAACATGGCATTGCATAATTCAGATATCTGATATAGAAAGCAAACACGAGGCGTTCACACAAAGCATGTCTAATCTAAGCAGATGGCATGTCAATGCAAGACACAATATGCATGAAATGAGCAATATAACCCTGCCAAGTTAGAGCATGCACCTTGGGGGAGGGGGATACGACTGGTCATCTGTCTCTAAATCCTCCTCTGAGGAGCTATCTGTTACCAGCAAGAAATCTGCATCGATAGGTAGCACTGACTGCTCAGAAGACCTTGTATTCACTCCAGATTTTCCCATGACCGACTCGAATGGCTAATGCACAGGAAGAGTAGATGAACGTATAAACATTGTTGACAAATGGAATACATTATGAAAAAATATGGCACGATACAATTCACATATACGATGACTAGCTAAACAGGATGGCATTGCATGATTCACGTATATGATGCCTGGCTAAAGAAGATGGCATTGCATAATTCCCATATACTCCCTCCATTCCTAAATGTTTGTCTTTTTAGAGATTTCAAATGGACTACCACATAGGAATGTATATAGACATATTTTAGAGTGTAGATTCACTCATTTTGCTCCGTATGTAGTCACTTGTTGGAATCTCTAAAAAGATAAATATTTAGGAACGGTGGGAGTATGATATAGAAACCAAACAGGTGGCATTCACACCAAGCAAATCCAAACTAAGCTGATGATATATAAGATGTATAATGTAAGCAATGTGAGGCACCATATGCATGATATGACCAACATCAGCATGTCAGGTTAGAGCAAACACCTCAGGTAGCAAATAGGAGTGGTCGGCTCCCTCTTAATCCCCATATGAACAGTTATCTTCTTCTGGAATACAATCTGGAATGGCGGGAGGGGGGCACTTTGCCCACCATGGAGCGACGTCTGCATGACAATATATTCCCACGCAACGGTCTTCTCTTTTTTCTACATGTTCAGTACGATTGTGTACAATAAATGACATGCATAATAAAAAATCAGATAGATTTTGTGAGGCCTAAGGGGTGCATGCAGAAATCAAGACTGATGGTAGCAAACGAGTGGATAGGTCCAAAACTATTGATAGCAGGTAGATTATAGCTTCAGTTTAAAAACACAGACAATAGATCATCTACTGTTTGTTGCCCACCCAACATGAACCACATAGAAGACCCTAGATGAACAAGATAGTAGATAGATACTATTCGTTGCTTCCTCGGTATGAGACCTACGGGCATTTTAAAACTCAAGTTTGAATGATAAAGTAGCAGGTAATAATAACCGATGTATAACGTAAGCAAATACGAAAGACTGTGACCTCTCTTCCGGAACTGTGTAGTCCTCAGGTTCATCTACTCAGTTGATAATGGTAATGCAGTTGGTGTGGCTGCCAGCAATGGGGAAGATGATCTGAGATGGCAAAAGAAAGTCTGTAGGGGGAATCTCTACTACAGTGAACGGTTCCGTCGATGGTGCACCTCAGGTAGAATGGATGATGGCACGGCAGGAGCAGGACATAACACATAGAGTTTTCTTTAACGCCTATCTGAAAATGAAGTAAATCTGTAAGGGCTCCTTAGAATTGGAGGATTCTATAAATGCAGGGATAGGGAAAACACAGGAATATTATAGGAATGCACGTGCAAAACACAGCATTTGGAAACATAGGATTTCTTTCAACTTGGGTGTTTGGTTCACATGAATTGGAAGAACATAGGAATGGATAAACATGGTCAAATTAAAGTCAAACCATGTGAAAATGAAAAAATAAGAATCTTATTATGCTAGTAATGCAATTAGTCCTGTTCTTCATGCATATTAATTTGAAAAGGATGTCCAAGTGGATATTAAATTTCCTACGTTTTTTCTTTGAAACAGACACCAAAGGAAAAAAATCCTCCAGTTTTGCTTTGCTCCACTCCTTCTAACCAAATGCACGAATAGTAGTACCATAGTAGTTCCATAGCAAAGGATCCCTGAGGGATCGACATGAATGCAAAGTAAAAAAGTGATGCAACGTGTGTACAACCTCTTTGGCATAGCCTTGTCGACCTCTGCATCATTGGGTTGGACGTGGAGGATGGTGATGCTGGTGTGAGTGTCGGAGGCGGGGAAGAAGATCTGAGGCCTCTGGAAACGGCGCCTAGGGTACTGCTCCGCTGTGATGGACGGTTCTATCGTTGGAGCAGCTCCAATGAGGTTTACGGCGGCGAGGCTGAAGCAGGGCAAGACATACAACGTTAATCTAAAGTGGGACTCTAATATCATCTACAATAGATGATGTAAAATACATCACCAAGAAGTGCTAGATGTAAAACGCATCAGCCCCGCCACGGCCACTCCGACAGATGTTGTAAATAGTATTCACTCTGAACTTAACTAAAGAAACTAAACTTTACAATCGAAAATGAATTTTACTGTCGAAAGTGATTGAACTAGTAGCAAAGCATTGCAATAGATGTTTAGGGCATTCGAGAACTAGTAGCAGAGAAGCAGTGATCTAAATTACCAGATGCTCGAGCAGGGAACGCACTCGTAGAGAGCAAGTCATGCAGCAGCACCGCGAGCGAGGGCTAAAGCAGCAACTCCTGTACCTCCTGGAGGTCGTGCAGCAGCAGCAGTAGCGCGAGCGACAACAAGAGTAGAGCAGCAGCACGAACGAGAGCAAGAGCAGAGCAGCAGCGTGATCGACAGCAATAGAAGAGCAAAGCAGTAGCACGAATGAAAGCAAGAGCAGTGCAGCAGCGCGACCGACAGCAAGAACAGAGCCGCAACATGAGCGAGAGCCGAAGTAGCAACAGTAGCAGCAGCAGCGCAAGCGAGAGCCAGAGCAGCTGAAGCTAGTGCCGGTGTGGAAGTCACCGCCAAGGAAGCAACGACATGGGGGAGAGACGCCATGGATGAAGTGGCCGGCGATGGCGCCGTCGATGGAGACCCGCCATGGCTACTTGGTATCGAGCACCGGCAGCCCCGTGAGATCGAATAAAAGGTAAAATGCAGTAGTGAGTGTAGAACCTCCTTGGTGGTGCCGAGTTGGCCTCGGATTCATCGGAGGAATTGGTGAGGGTGCTGCGGTTTTGGTGGGGCAGGTCAAGACGGGGTTGTGGGGATGGAGGTGGCGCGATAGACGAGGCGAACTTTGGGGCAGCTCCTTGGAGGTGGAGGACGGGGCGGCTGATCTAGCGGGACGGCGAGATCGACGACGAATCCTCATCCGGTGCGGTGGACGACATCGTCGGGGAAGAGTCTCCGGCTGGGCGATGGTCGGGAGGCCGACGGAGGAGCGTGGGGTTTCGCGGGTTTTGGTGGCCTCGGTGTACGAATGGGGGGGACAAATGGGAAGGTAGGGGGAGCCATGGCTTAGGGACATGCTTGTCCGAAATGTAGGGTAAGTTACAAATGTACCCCCACCGGTTTTGACACCGCGATGTCGAGCCGACATTTCTGGCTGAGGGGTAGAAGGGGGGTTTTGCGTGTCTGGGCTGCGGGACTGATTTCAAATGAGGAGGGAGTTTTCGCGCGCGTCGAAGTTTTGGAATAACAAAGCACAGCGCGGGTTGAAGAGGTGGGAGTTTCAAAGCAGATGAGACAAAAGATACTCGAGCATGTAAATTTCGGTATAACAAGGCGCAGATTTCTTGTTCGGCAGAACAAACTTAACGTGTACAAAAAAACAATTCATACAAGACACAAGATAGTCATGTCCCATTTTACTATATTGCTATTAATGTCATTGAAAAAACTACAAGAAAAATGTAAAAAAATCAGGAGAACAAGATTACCATGTACAGTACCAAATCGATTCGCACTTCCCTCAACAACAACGAAAAACAAATCAATTCCCACCAAAAGAAAGAGTCATTTCCCTTTTTATATGATTACAAATGCTAGGATGTAGTCCTACATTTTTATCTTCCATCATATATGAACATTTTACACCACCCTATGAACATATATATTGTCGTCTACCCTATGGACTAAATTTGAATCAATTTTCCTTATTTGAATACGATTGTTGTCAAGTTATACAATCATTTAAATGTTATCTTGATAACAAAAAACATGCATATAGAAGTAATCATATGTCAATATAAACTACATGTAAAATATGATCTCCAATTCAAATATTTGTATCCATTTTATGTTGAATTCAAATCATAGTACATTGGTCTAGGTGGCGAGATGTTTGGGATAATCTAAACCCTGTTTTCATATGTATAATTTTTGGCTGAGTTGGGACAAGTTTTGGTATAAGCTTCTTGCAAAACCGGAGATTCTCTCAACAAGCCTCATGGTTCCGAGAAGGAATGTGTCACCTTTGTGTGTGAAAGGATATACGCTGCCTCGCCCCTGATTTTCTTTACAAAGGCAACATAGAACTATATGAGTGCCCTGTTAAATTTTGGAATTATTCAGGGTTCGTTTGGCCTTTTTCTACATTAATTGAGTTTTTGGACATTTAATGTGCATAATCCAAATTTGAACTGCAAGCACATGCTCAGGTGCACCAAAGTTGGTTGAAAAATCACATGTGTGTCCATGGGTGAATTTCTAGGTCCCATGGAAGAAACGGGAATGAAATTCAAACATCTAGGCATCGTGACTCGGCCGAGAACATCGAGAAACTTGGTTTTTAAATTCATGTTATTCCAAAACTCGCCTGGAAATCATGAAACTTGGCATGGTGTCATGTCATGGCACTAGCATGATGTGGTAAAAAATTGGGCCGATTTGGAACAAGTTTTGGTATAAGCTTCTTGCAAACCGGAGCTTCTCTCAAGAAGGCTCGTGGTTCTAAGAGGGAACGTGTCACCTTTGAGTGTGAAATGATATACGCTGCCCCCCTTGAGTTTCTTTACAGAGGCAACATAGAACTACATGAGTGCCCTGTTAAATTTTGGAATTATTCCGGGTTCATTTGGCCTTTTTTATACATTAATTGAGTTTCTGGTCATTTAATGTGCATAATTCAAATTTGAACTACAAGCACATGCTCCCATGCACCAAAGTTGGTTGAAAAATCACATGTGTGTCCTTGGGTGAATTTCTAGGTCCCATGCAAGAAATGGGAATGAAATTCAAACATCTGCGCAACATGGCTCGACCGAGAACATTGAGAAACTTGGTCTTAAAATTCTTGTAAATCCAAAACACGCCTGAAAATCATGAAACTTGGCATGGTGTCATGTCATGGTACTACCATGCTGTGGTAAAAAAAATTGGCCGAATAGGAATTTTTTTGGTATAATCTTTTTGCAAACCAGAGCTTTTCTCAAGAAGGCTCGTGGTTCTGAGAGGGAACGTGTCACCTTTGAGTGCGAAACAATATACGCCGCCCCCCTTGAGTTTCTTTATAGAGGCAACATAGAATTACATGAGGGCCCTATTAAATTTTGGAATTATTCCGGGTCCGTTTGGCCTTTTTATACATTAATTGAGTTTCTGGTCATTTAATGTGCATAATTCAAATTTGAACTACAAGCACATGCTCCCATGCACCAAAGTTGGCTGAAAAATCACATGTGTGTCCTCGGGTGAATTTCTAGGTCCCATGCAAGAAATGGGAATGAAATTCAAACATTTGGGCATCGTGGCTCGGCCGAGAACATTGAGAAACTTGGGTTTAAAATTCTTGTAAATCCAAAATACGCCTAAAAATCTTGAAACTTGGCATGGTGTCATGTCATGGTACTACCATGCTGTGGTAAAAAAAATTCGCTGAATAGGAACAAGTTTTGGTATAAGCTTCTTGCAAACCGGAGCTTCTCTCAAGAAGGCTCGTGGTTCTGAGAGGGAACGTGTCACCTTTGAGTGCGAAACAATATACGCTGCCCTCCTTGAGTTTCTTTATAGAGGCAACATAGAATTACATGAGTGACCTGATAAATTTCAGAATTATTCCGGGTTCGTTTGGCCTTTTTTATACATTAATTGAGTTTCTGGTCATTTAATGCGCATAATTCAAATTTGAACTACAAGCACATGCTCCCGTGCACCAAAGTTGGTTGAAAAATCACATGTGTGTCCTCGGGTGAATTTCTAGGTTCCATGCAAGAAATGGGAATGAAATTCAAACATCTGTGCATCGTGGCTCAGCCGAGAACATTGAGAAATTTGGTTTTAAAATTCTTGTAAATCCAAAACACGCCTGAAAATCTTGAAACTTGGCATGGTGTCTTATCATGGTACTACCATGTTGTGGTAAAAAAATTGGCAGAATAGGAACAAGTTTTGGTATAAGTTTCTTGCAAACCGGAGCTTCTCTCAAGAAGGCTCGTGGTTTTGAGAGGGAACGTGTCACCTTTGCGTGCATAATTCAAATTTGAAATACAAGCACATGCTCCAGTGCACCAAAGTTGGTTGAAAAATCACATGTGCGTCCTCGGGTAAATTTCTAGGTCCCATGCAAGAAATGGGAATGAAATTGAAACATTTGGGCGTCGTGGCTCAGCTGGAAACATTAAGAAACTTGGGTTTTTAATTCCTGTAAATCCAAAACACGCATGAAAATCATGAAACTTGGCTTGGTGTCATGACATGGCACCAACATGTTGTGGTAATTTTGTTGTCCGATTTGCGAAGGCACAAACATTAACAATCAACAAAGTCATTTTCGAACAAGTGTTGTCACGTTACAATCGGAAACACAAGTATTATTGAAAACCATGGGCGTTCTATTTACCATTTACGTGCCGCCACGCGTCCCCTTTTTTTATTAGCTAGGAGGTGTCGTGCAGGGTAGCTATTTGAGTACGGGAGGCGTGCGATCAGACCCCTGTGCGTGCTTATCGGGAGGAGAGCCCTTTGACCTACATCTACTGTCCACCTCTCTCCCAAGGTCTCCATTAATGGCGCCTGAGCCTCTGTTTAATGGCGTGGCTATGTTTCACTCGACTAAAATTTAAGAGAGAAAAAAGAAAATCTAAAAAGAAAATTTTCCATGGATCTTGATGTAAGATCCGACGGTCCTATATAGCATCTACTATGACTTATAGCAAGACTGATGAATATATAAGGACG
Source organism: Triticum aestivum (assembly GCF_018294505.1). Lineage (NCBI taxonomy): Eukaryota > Viridiplantae > Streptophyta > Magnoliopsida > Poales > Poaceae > Triticum > Triticum aestivum. The sequence continues at coordinate 336,815,014 of NC_057797.1, forward strand.
ACGATGGTGCATAATAATTGTCTTACATAATTAGGAAGATAATTAAAAAAGCCACATGCGGCTACGCCGAAATACACAAGGGCAAAAGAAGAAGGAAGACAACGATCTGGCTCACTGATCTCTACTTTCTTGATGCGTTGCAGCAGGCCACGGGAACTAGTCTCCACGGCGAGCGGCGATGAACTCTGTCGTGTCCGGAAGACCTTGCATGAGGGCATCCATGAATTCCTCCACCATCCTTTGGCGCTCAATGCGGAGCATGTAATTCTCATCCATAAGTTTCTTGACGATGATGCGGGTCCTCTTCAACAAGGCACTGGTCTCCTCCTGCTGCTCTGCACTTCGGATGATCTTCGCCCTTAGCAGGTCACGCTCATACCGGAGCCTCTCATTGCCCTCCCTTAGTTGACGGATGACGATGGTAGCTTGTTCAAACGAGGGTTTCATGTCGTCATGCAACCTGGCCCAGCCGGAGATCTAATCCATCTGGCTATGGACGATCACATGCATGTGTCTGTAAGAGTCATCGCCTGCCCGCAAGACATTTTCCCAGGCTGCCGCGGCATAGCAGGACATCTTTGCTGCATTCGCGGCGCGGCGGGACATCTCTGCTACTTCCGCGGCGTGGCCGGACCAGTCAGCTGCATCGATGGTGCGGCGGGACCTCTGTGATGCTTCGGCGGCGCGGCAGGACCTCTATGCTGCTACTTCCATGCGGCGGGACATGTCAGCTGCTTTCGCGGTGAGGTGGGTCATCTCTCGTGCTTCCGCTTCCATGCTCGCCTCTCCCTGGTGGTAATCTCTCGACCCAAAACTCACGCTAGCCATGGCAGACGCAAGGGAAGGATGTTGAATGACTTGTTTGTTTTCGTGGATGAGGGGCTGAGGAGGAATGTGCAGTCATCTTGGCATAGTAGTATTTATAACCGAGTACTAATACGCTCCTAAGTGGGAAACCATTTAGGTTGTGATCGGTGTGAACAAGTTTGCAATTAAATATAGTGTGGTAGTAGTAATTTGGAATGTGACGAGACGCAAGCTCAAAATTTATTGATGGTTCTAGTTTCAAACCATTCCCGGATGGCGTAACATGGGCAGTGTTAAGCCTTAGTGATGGCGAGGCGCCGAGAAATTAGGATCAGAGGGAGTACTACTAGTAGTAGTACTACTTTGATATGTCGCGTCAACTCGCACAAGTATGCAACACTTCCTGAACAAACAAGCATATAAGCTGTTGTACTTCTTATAAGCTTTTATACTTCTTACCCAAAGTTTTTTTAATATCCAACAGACACAAAATATCCGTTCGATGTTGGAAATTACTTTAACTGTTGATCTGATGTCGAAGTAATTGTTGCATCGCCACCAAAACCCACCATCTCTTAAGCTAAACTAGACCAAGCTAACCCCTATATTAGCATATTACTAAGATAAACAGAAGGCACTGTAGAATCATTTAGGACGTGAGTTGTCAATTTAAATGTGGAGTGACACTAGCTTAGCCCCGGCTAGCAGCTTGCGCGGAACTATGAAGAAGGTCAGCTCCTGCACGGCGACGTCGCCGGGATCCTTGCTGCTTTTCACCTCCGTTTCCACCTTAACGGCGTCGGTCCTGCCTTTGGGCTCCCCTGGCGGGCCGTTCGCCCACAGCTTGGCCACGTAGTGCGGTAGTGGGGATGACCCCACTTTGATGCAGACGACCGACATGGCTATAGGCATGCCGATGTCGAGCATGCCGCCGACCAAGAAAAATGCGCGACCGTCCTCCTCCGCGAACAACAAGAGTCGTGGCTCCGACAACAGCACTTGTAGCTGGAGCACCTTGCCGTATTGGATCCTATGTACGGGCATGGGATGCACGGTGCTGATGTGGTGGGAGAGCGCCGGCGGTGGGCCGACGTAGCCGCAGACGGGCACAGGGTATTTGCAGCGCGTGAGCGGACACATGCTTTGGTGATCGGCGAGATTGTGGTAAGTGATGTAGAGCCCACTACCTTCGTGCGGGCACTCCACCCTCATCGAGGAGAGGATGGTGTCCACCACCATGTTCCGCACGTCGAAGACACTGCCGCGCTCGCACTTCTAGCACTGTCCCTAGTTCCCGGGGCGCTCGACGCGGCAGTACACGCTGGCCAGGTGCCCTCCGTTGCACTACACAAATCAATCGAACAACACATCAATCAAGAAACCTGCACCTTGCTCGATCAGCCGAACGGACGAGGTGTATTCGAACCTCATACACTGTCGGCTTCAAGGGGCGGAGGCACAAGGGGCAGTGGAGCAAGGTGAGGTCCATCGAGGCCATAGAGAGCTCCATCGTCGGGTCCTGTTCCATCTGCATGATCTCGCCCTCCTCGTGCACAACCATCTCTCGCTTTAGGGCCGGGGCATTACAAAGCTTTATCGTCACATATTCATACTACTGCAAGGTGCATTAAATCAACACATGCAAGTATCAAAAGGAGAGTCATGGCATGCATGCATGTGTTGTAATTAATGCATCGGTAAACGCAAATTATTGAAATATATCAAGTGCAGTGCTTTGATGTGTCGCGTCAACTCGTACAAGACCGAGAAGTTTGATTACAACAACATCCTCTCCCTCGCGGACTGATCTCCGACGCCTTAACTGCACCTGCCTTTGGCTGCATGACAGGTGGGTCACCCACCTGTTGGGCCCACCTGTAATACACGCAAAGGCAGGAGCAGTAAGTCATTGAAGCTGTGTCCCTCCCTCGCCCATGAGCGTGGTGGCTAGCAAGACTAGGAGAAGCTTTCGCTACATGCTCCCCCCCCCGCACGCGGTGGACATGTAGCAGTTCACTCGGTGTCAGATGGCCAGAAGCATACTGTAGTACTCCTCCACTGTAGTAGTACTCCATCATTGTTCGACTTCCCGAAGAGGCGAAGAGCCAAGCGCAGCCCGAACGCTCGTCTGGCAGTTTCATGTGTAGAGTAGTCTAGGATAGTGTGTTCATGCGTGTAAGCTTAAATTCGTTGGGGCCAGCTCCATGCTTTTTTATTAAAATAATCTTCTGGCCCTACCAGTCATCTTGGTGATTGTAGTTTGCACGCTCATCTGGTCAAGATAGGAATATATATTTTAATTTGTGGTGGGGTAAATGTTAGAGGTTGCAGCAAATATATTGTATACTGCGTGTCTTTCAGCCAAGTTTAGAGGCAACGATGTGGGGCCAGTGCTATGATGTGTCATGTCAACTCGTACAACGAGGAGAAGCTTGATTTTACCACTACACGCCTTCTCCCTCGCCCATGCATGCGGTGGCTCACACACGAGAACATGCTTTTGCTTATAGTACTACAATAAGCTATCCCTCCCGCTCGCGGTGGACGGACATGCAGAAGTGGATTCGATATAGTAGAAGCAGCAGTAGTAACATCATTATTCGTCTTCTCAAAGAGGTGAAGAGCCAAGTGCAACCCGAATGTGGTAGTTGCGATCCTTGGAGCGCGCATATAGCCAGGCTCTTGCATGAGACAAAATTCCTATGTGAGCCCACTATTGTAGTACTTGCTAGTATAGCCCTGTAAACCAGAAAGGAGTATTTGCCTTTCTAGAGATTTCAACAAGTGACTATACTACATCGAGAGGGAGTACATATGGAGCAAAAATGAGTGAATCTACACCGTAAATAAATACGTAGTTCTCTCGATTTTCTCTCCTCTTTGGTCATGGTGCACAATATTGAGTATACTAGTACTGACTAGTCTCTTTTTGACATGCATTTATGTTTTTTTAACACAGTACAGACGCAAGCGCTCATATACACGTGCATACACTCACCCCTATGAATGCACACACGCACACCTACCCCTATGAGCACCTTCGAAAGACTAAGCCGGCATACTCCCTCCTTTCCGGTTTATAGGGCTTATCTCAAAATTTTAGTTTTCCCATGTTATAAGTCTCAATTTGGTTGTTCCCTGTCGGTGTCAAAACTGGCGGATCTCGGGTAGGGGGTCCCGAAATGTGCATCTAGGCGGATGGTAACAGGAAGCAGGGGACACGATGTTTTACCCAGGTTCGGGCCCTCTCGATGGAGGTAAAACCCTACGTCCTGCTTGATTAATATTGATGATATGGGTAGTACAAGAGTAGATCTACCACGAGATCAAAGAGGCTAAACCCTAGAAGCTAGCCTATGGTATGATTGTTGTTCGTCCTACGGACTAAAACCCTCCGGTTTATATAGACACCGGAGAGGGCTAGGGTTACACAGAGTCGGTTACAATGGTAGGAGATCTACATATCCGTATCGCCAAGCTTGCCTTCCACGCCAAGGAAAGTCCCTTCCGGACACGGGACGAAGTCTTCAATCTTGTATCTTCATAGTCCAGGAGTCCGGCCGAAGGTATAGTCCGGCTATCCGGACACCCCCTAATCCAAGACTCCCTCAGTAGCCCCTGAACCAGGCTTCAATGACGACGAGTCCGGCGCGCAGATTGTCTTCGGCATTGCAAGGCGGGTTCCTCCTCCAAGTACTTCATAGAATATTTTGAACACAAAGGTAGTGTCCGGCTCTGCAAAATAAGTTTCCACATATTGCCATAGAGAGAATAATATTTACACAAATCTAATCTGCTGACGTATTCCGTAGCGTGACATCACACCACGGCCAAGTCTTTATTCGAATCATTTTATTGTCCCACCTCAGCGCGTTTAGCTAGGCGGTTTCCTTGGCACGTCTTGTTAAAGCAGAGATCGTGTCCCCTTATTCCGGGATTCTCATAAATACGGGCATGGGTAACCTAGTCGTACCCGTTGGTATGTTTTCTCGATCAAAGGCGAGTCCCAAACGGTCACGGGGAGGGCCCTTGGTATTCAACCTCTTATAAAGAGACCAAGGCCTTACTCCTTTCTTTCAATCTCAAACGAGTTCGCCCTTCGCCTCGAGTTCCAACACCCAAGGCTCCAGATTTCAGGCGCTTCGGACCTTCGACAATGTCCAGTTCCGACCTTCGAGGCCGATGGATGCCCTCCTCCGTCACGGAGGAGGACGTGCTGAAGTTGAGAGAGGCCAGGTTCTTGACCGGCGAAATCTAGCATAGGCTGCCTGCTCAAGGGCAGGTCATTCCCACTCCCAAGCCTGGTGAGAGTGTGGTGTTCATGTCTCACTTCCTTCGGGGGCTAGGCTTCCTGACAGATCCCTTCGTGAGGGGGCTCATGTATTATTATGGGCTGGAATTTCACGACTTAGCCCCAGAGTCCATCCTCCATATTTCCTCATTCATCGTCATGTGTGAAGCCTTCCTCCGTATTACTCCTCACTTCGGACTATGGCTCAAGACCTTCAAAGTAGAGCGGAAGAAGATCGAGGGATGGCACGCGGAGTGCGGAGGTGCTTTTATAAGCAAGAATGCTGGTGCTCCATGGCCCGAGGGCTCTTTTCAAGAGGAGTTCAGCTTATGGCAACGAGAGTGGTTTTATATTACCGCTCCCAGGGGCCCCAAGTGGGTGGCGCCACCTGCCTTTCGCCCGGGTCCCCCACCATAGCTAGCGTCATGGGTTAATAAAGGACTGGACTGGGGGCCGTCCAAGGACGTGCCCTTGTTGCAGGGCCGCATTCGAGATCTCCTAGAAAGAGATATCAGTCTGGTCGTGGCGGCACAGGTTATGCTGATTCGCCGAGCTCTGCCCTGCAAATGTCTCCCCTAGGCCTGTGGAAGTTCAATCCGGAGGGACCACGAGCTCTCCAACATTTTATGGGCGCGACGCCCGTGGAGATGTACAAATTGTTCTACGGATCACAAACAATGTGTCCGGACTTGACCGAGGACGCATGTCTGAGCTACAACCGCCCGGATGCTCAAGTAAGTAGCCTTGTGCCCGGACTCGCAATCCGCATATTTATCATAAAATTGCCCTTAAAAGAGTTGTCCTTTAAACAGGAGTGGATAGCGAAAGCAAAGCTAATCAGGTGTCCGGCCCCCCTCCCCGAGACCACGCCGGGTCCCGTGCTAGTCAGGATGTTGGAGGTTGTGCCTTCGGAGGAAAGCGAGGGAGGGGACAAGGAAGCTACGGCCTCCTCGAAGGAGGTTGTTTGGAAGGGAGGAATCAAAAATTCCTCTCCTGAGGGGAAGAAGAGGACCGCCTCTGAAGACCCGAAGACCATGGCCTCAAAGCGGGGGAAGAAATCTTCGCCAGAGGGTCCTGTGCTGGGGGATGCTTCGGCCGAATTATGCCCTCAAGGGGATCAGCCCTCCACCGAGCCATAAGTAGAGAGGAGTTTTCTTTTTAAGAAATGAGAGAAATCCTTGCTTTATATCTGAGAAAAGTAATCGAAAATTTACCTTGTAGCTCGGAACTTAGCCCTTCTCAGCAGAGCTCGTCTTCGGGGGATCTTCTTCCGGAGATGATGGAGAGCGGAACGCCTCCCCCTGCCGTACCGCCTTGCGAGGCGGGCGACCCTGAGGTATCGTCGCGGAGGGTTTCTCCGAATCTGGCAGGGCCAGAAGGTAGTCGTATGCCCCCACAAAGCCCTCCACGTCCGGCCTTCGAAAAGGGCCATCGGACGAGTCTGGCACCGTGTGATGCGCGGTCGGAGGAGCTGAAGGATCTGCTAGGGCGAGCATCTATCTCAGAGGAGCACCGTGCATTGATGGGTACGGTGATTGAGAGGATTTCATCCGCGGAGAGCGGATTGCACGAGGCCGTCAGGAGTTTACTGACAGGTTTTGAGGTACGCAAAATAATGTACCCTTTTTGGACAGTTGCACATAAATAAGATGCACCCTGTGTAGATAGTAGCCCCTGAGACTTTGTGTGTTGTCAAAAGTGATGGCGCAGAGGATCATAATCCCAGGTCTAATATGCCGCCTTCATACATAGGTGGCGAAGTGTCCGGTGACCAGCCGGACTGATGAATTTGCCGAGCTAAAGCGGCAACTTGACGTGGCAGATGCCGACATCGCGCTTGTCAACAAGCAGCTTGACGAGGCACACGGTATGTAATTCCTCCGGCGGCGCCCGGTAAGAGGAGCTTTATGCTAGTATCTTGCAATGTGTGCGCTTGATGCAGATGGTGCTGCTACCATGGATAATCTTTGGGCGGAACTTGCCTGAGCCAAGGAGCAAGCCAGGAAAAGTGATGCGGTTGTTGGAAAGGCAATTGAAGAGCTGAAAGCCGAACAGGCTGCTCACTGCCGAAGCAAGAAGGAAATGGCCGAGATGGCCGTGAAGCTGAAGAACGCCGCTGACCGTTGCAAGCTTCTTGAAAAAGAAGATCGGGCGGAACAGACGGACCTGAAGAAGGCCGTTGCCGATGCCAAGGATGCTCGCTCTGCAATGAGAGCTATGAAGGAGGAGCTGTGTCAGGCCGGAGAGATCGCGGCTGGAAAGCCCTTTACGCTGTGGAGGAAGTTCTGTGATCCTAAACATGCTCCGTTAGACCAGATGTGGAGTACGGCGGACACCTATCTGGATTTAGCAGCGAGTGCCGCAGATGCGGCCGAACACTTTCGAGATCAAGAAGATCGCGAAGTGGAAAAGCTCTTCTGGTCACAGTTCCACAATCCAGAGCGTCCACTGTCATTAGCCGATCGTTTGGCCAAATGGGCTGAGCTAAATAGGTTGTCCGGACTCGCCATGAAGTATGTCATGAGTCATCTGTGGCCAGAGAGGCCAGAGCCGAAAAGTTATTTCAACTTGGTGCAACAGTTCCTTGGTGCGGCGCCGCATATCGATGCGATGAAGAGGTCAGCGTGCATAGAGGGTGCGCGGATGGCTCTTGCTCGTGTCAAGACATACTCGGCGGAAATGGAGGCCACCGCTGTTGCATCCCCAGACTCGGATGGAAGCTGAGTACCTGCCGATCACTATTTGTAGGAAGTTCTGCAAGGCGCTCGTTTAAAAGAGACGCAGTGCTCGAAGGACTATATTCAAATAGCATATATTATTGTAGAACAATATTTTGATAAATTGTAAAAGCTTTTTATACTTGTGCCTGCAAGTATTATAATACCTCTTGTTCGGCCGTTTAACATATATGTATATATAATCTGAAAGATGGCAGTCGTCTGCTTCAGCCCCCACGCACATAATGCGGGGTTGTTCGCAAAAGGTGCATTTTCACACTTGATCCAACGTCTTGGTCCTACAAAGGAGGTGATAGCGCAGCGAACTAGGCAACCTTATCACTTTCACTTAGCCATAGGAGTTCGACAATGAGGCTACTTATATAGCCCCTGGTGGCGCCTGCGCTCGCCCAAACTCGGGGCGCGTATGTGCCTGGCCGGGAAACGGCCCTTCGTTAATGCAGAGGAATCCTAAAGATTCCAGTAAGTCATCGAGTGGTTGACCAGTCTCACACTATATCATGACAGTCAGTTTTCGGCTTTCTCTACTAAGGTGCTCGCCTGGCCGAACCGGGGCATAATCGCAGTAGTTCTCCTGGTGCCGCCTTAGCCGATAGAGCGGAACATAAGGCAGCAAAACACAGGGCCGGGCAAACCCAACATTTGACCAAAGACATGATTCGGAGCTAATGCATATAAGGCCAAACTCGCGACGCCGAACACTCCCTAAGGTATTCGGTCTTTGTGATGGCGGGCGGGATAATGCCCTTAGTAATAAGCCCCTAGTGTCTAGGTACGCGCCAAAACTCTGACGTGGCCACATGCCAAAACGCCAGCCTCCTCCTTGGTTATACCAAGAAACTAGGGGATGTGTATCAACAAGAGACAGTAAGAAAGGTTTACGCAGGGTCTTAATCTGAAAAGAATCCTTGGAACGGGTTCCTGCTGCACGTCTGCGCCTGTGTCTCCGTTGTGCCGTATCCTGGACGGGCGTGGCACGGTGTTCATCTGTAAAAGAGAGGAACTTAGTTGAAGAAAGGTCATGCCAAACACAAGTTATACTAAATAAACAAAGTATAAATCGAAATGGGTAAAATTGAGCTTTATTGTCTCTTGTTTTATATGCACATTGCCCCTAGTACAGGGGTATACGGCTATTAAGCCTTTATCAATTGTATGTTTATGCCGGACTCGTCTAGCCGTGTCCGTGGTCTTGACGACCTGTTTAGATGCTTTGGCTGGTAAAGCCGCTTTATTGTGGGGCTGTCAAGGCAGCTGCACTGTTTTCCGCGCGGGAGGAACACTCAATGTTTTCCCTTTAATGAGATGATGCCTCGTGGACCGGGCATCTTAAGTGTAATAGATGCATAATGCGGTATTGCATTAAAGCGGGCGAAAGCTTCGCGTCCCAGCAGTGCTTGATAGCTACTTGAGAATGGGGTGATGTGGAAAGTTAGCTGTTCGCGACGGAAGTTATCAGGGGAGCCGAACATAACTTCTAGCCGGAGAGAACCCATGCAACGGTCATCCAGTTGAAAGGAGGTTTTGCTATGGCGAATTTTTGTTGGGTCTATCCCCATGTTGCGGATTGTCTCCTGGTATAACAGGTTCAGACTGCTGCCGCCGTCCATCAGGACATTTGTAAAGTGGAGTCCGCCGATTATTGGATCTAATACCAAGGCAGTCTAGCCTGTGTTCCGGATACTTCTAGAGTAATCCTGATCGTCGAAGGTTATTGGTTTTAACAACCATTGGCGAGACTCCTTTTGGATAGGCCGTATGGCGCGTATCTCTGTTGGCGCCATTTTGTTCGTCACGTGAAGTAAGTTTACTGTTTTGACTTCTTGTGGGAAATCCTTTTGTCTCCTGGTGCTCTACTTGTGGGGTTCGTCATCGTCCTCACTTGGTGTATCGAGCCCCTTGTGTTCGGCGTTGAGTTTGCCAGATTGCTTGAAAACCCAACAATCTCTGTGGGTATGGTTCGCAGGCTTCCCAGGAGTACTGTGTATTTGGCATATCTTGTCCAAGATTTTGTTTAAGTTGGATAGCTCATCCCTGTTATCCTTGAGGGGCGGCTTTCTCTGATTCTGCCGCGAGCTTTTGAATCCGGCGTTGACCGCCGTGCTCTTTGGGTTGTTTCCCTTATTCTGGCGCTGGTCCTTGCTGCGTCGGGGTTTCCGTTTTCATCCCTAACTTCAGATGTACTTGGGTCGCTGGTGCTACCTCTTGCCAACCAGCTGTCCTCTCCTGCGCAAAAGCGGGTCATGAGGCTTGTTAATGCGGCCATTGTTCTTGGCTTTTCTTGGCCAAGGTGTCTGGCAAGCCATTCGTCTCGAACATTATGTTTGAAAGCTGCTAGGGCTTCGGCGTCCGGACAGTTGACTATCTAATTCTTTTTAGTAAGAAATCTATTCCAGAATTTTCGGGCTGACTCTTTGGGCTGTTGAGTTATGTGACTGAGATCGTCTGCATCCGGAGGGCGGACATATGTCCCTTAAAAATTTGCCCGGAAAGCATCCTCAAGCTCTTCCCAACTTCCAATGGTGTTTTCGGGAAGGCTTTTGAGCCAATGCCGGGCTGGCCCTTTAAGCTTGAGGGGTAAGTATTTTATGGCGTGGAGGTCATCTCCTCTGGCCATGTGTATGTGGAGGATATAATCCTCGATCCAGACCCCAGGGTCTGTTGTTCCGTCGTACGCCTCTATGTTTACGGGCTTGAATCCTGCTGGAAATTCATGGTCCAGCACCTCATCGGTGAAACATAGGGGGTGTGCGGCACCCCTGTATTTGGGTGTGTCGTGATGTTCGGATATTTGTTGTGTTGCATTGCTTACTAGAGCTTGCTTTCTTGGCCCGTAGATAGATCTGGCTGGGCCGTCTTTTTGATGCGGATCCTTTGGTGGATCGCGCGCCGGCTTGTGTGCGGCGCCGCTTGCCGCTCCATGCTAGCCATGCGATCGTCTATCCGACCGGGTGGCTTTCCTATTTTTTGACTGTGGGGGCTCTAAGGCCTCCTCATCAAATTCAGGCAGTAGCTTTCGCTTTGGATAGCTTTTTGTGCAGCGACTGCCGCCATATTTGTCGGTGGTGTTGCGTACTTTGCTCCATCTGATTTTGAGTGCATCTTCCGCAGTTTTGAGCTTCCGCTTCTGCTTTTTCAGGCTATGCGTAGTGGTGACGAGCCTTTTGTGGAGGTTCTTCTGCTCCATGAGCTTATCCGGTGTAAGGTCGTCCGGACTGTTGTTTTCGCCGGGGACGGGGTGTTCGGTTTGTTTATCCAATTTGCCCTGTTCGGACGTTTGCTCGAAGGCATATTCGTCGTCCGCTGGCTCATCCTGCTCTATGGGTGGGTCTGTATGGCTGTTGTTTCTGTCGAGGCGGGGCTTGGAGCGACGCTTACGTCGCCGCTTTGGTTGCTTTTCGAGTGAATGATCCCTCGTTGCATCCCTGTGTTCCTCGTCATTGCTTCCTTTGGGTGTGTCCACCATGTATACATCATGAGATGAGGTGGTTGTCTGGTGCCTTATAGGCGTTGGTTCATGTTCATCTCCTACATCGTCGTCCATACCGTCGATGTCTTCGGAGTCAAAGTCGAGCACGTCGTTTAAATTATCGACAGTGGCTACGAAGTGGGTGGTGGGTGGGCATCGAATTTCTTCGTTGTCCACATCCCAATCCTGTCGGTCATAGTCCGGCCAGGGCTCTCCTGACAAAGAGAGAGACCTGAGTGAATTCAGAATGCCGCCGAAGGGCGAGTGCTGAAAGATGTCTGCGGCGGTGAACTCCATGATCGGCGCCCAATTGGATTCGATCGGTAGGGGAGCGGAGGGCTTGGAGTCTGGACAGGAGTCCAGCACCTTGGAGTCACGGGCTTCGCAGAGGACAAGGCTGTTGTTCGGCTTGCTCGCCATAGAGATTGTATCCCCCGAGGCAGTGTCTAACCACCTCGATTGGTGTGATCGGCTCCGAGCTAGGGGTCGGAGCAGACACAGGTGCGGCCTCCAGGGCACTGTTCGGCGGTAGAGCTAGATCACGCCCATCGTGACAGTGCGGCGCGCTCGGCCGTGGCTCGAATCCGTTGAAGATCAAGTCTCCGCGGATGTCGGCCGTGTAGTTCAAACTTCCAAATCTGACCTGATGGCCAGGAGTGTAGCTTTCGATCTGCTCCAGATGACCAAGCGAATTGGCCCGCAGTGCAAAGCCGCCGAATACGAAGATCTATCCGGGGAGAAAAGTCTCACCCTGGATCGCATCGCTGTTGATGATCGGAGAAGCCATCGGGCCTAAAAGTGACGACACAGAGGAACTCTCAATGAAAGCACCAATGTCGGTGTCAAAAACGGCGGATCTCGGGTAGGGGGTCCCGAACTGTGCGTCTAGGCGGATGGTAACAGGAGGCAGGGGACACGATGTTTTACCCAGGTTCGGGCCCTCTCGATGGAGGTAAAACCCTACATCCTGCTTGATTAATATTGATGATATGGGTAGTACAAGAGTAGATCTACCACGAGATCAAAGAGGCTAAACCCTAGAAGCTAGCCTATGGTATGATTGTTGTTCGTCCTACGGACTAAAACCCTCCAGTTTATATAGACACCGGAGAGGGCTAGGGTTACACAGAGTCGGTTACAATGGTAGGAGATCTACATATCTGTATCGCCAAGCTTGCCTTCCATGCCAAGGAAAGTCCCTTCCGGACACGGGACGGAGTCTTCAATCTTGTATCTTCATAGTCCAGGAGTCCGGCTGAAGGTATAGTCCGGCTATCCGGAAACCCCCTAATCCAGGACTCCCTCATTCCCCATCACATGTTCAGATTTCAAGGTGCAATAAATCATTGCATGCAAGTATTAAGAGAAAATTGACCAATGCATGTACTTTATGCATGCATGCATTGCAATTAATGCATTGGTAAACACAATTTTTGAGGAAAACAAGCGCATTAATTGAGTGGTTTTGCAAACTACAAAAATTGTTCCACCACTCACCATCTAACTAGGTTGGTGAGATTTTTGAATTGAGCCCTATAAACAAGAAAGGAGGTAGTACTATCATCTTGAAATTTACGAAGTTACCATAGGCACCTTGTTGTCGACGGGAACATCTCCTGACACGCGATAGACGCGAGCGGCAGTCGCCTCCATAGGTGCTTGAATGCCAAGGAGGGAGAGGGTAAAGGTTCCCGAGATGTTGAATAGTCAATGATGCATCCTCAATTACATGTAGAGGGAATTAATTGGAGAAGCATAATAGAGCCAACATGATGTGAATGCAACAGAGTTTGGACTCTCATATAAAGGTGCCCAACCGCTCCAATCCATCTACTCCTAGTCTCTGCGCAACACTGCTCACTCTAATCGAAGACTAAGTGACCAGAAGCCACAAGCACCTATGGAGGCGATGGATGCAAGAGGCAGTCGGTTGTGCCAAATCATCCAAGGCACCGGCCTGCGGCCCCGCACCACACAGCGTTTCCAGACGGTGTTGGCGACCGCCGGTGTCGTAGCCCTTGCAGACGCCGGCTTCGCCTCTCGCATGGACGACATGATGGTCAACTCCATCCGCAAGTTCACCGCCGTCAAGAAGTGCGCGGACGACCTTGCCTTACTGCTCTAGCCCGTGCACCCAGGCTCCTCATTGCCTGCCACCCTCATCGGCTTCCATGGTGGCGAACTCTTTCAAGCGCTGGTTTCTCTAGAGGTGCCGGAGGTCGTGACGAAGAATGCGCACCTTGAGGTCGTGCTCGCCGCGTAGCGCCTCGCCATGCAAGAAACCGTCGACCTTCACATCCACATTTACGAGGAAATCGTCTACATAGGCCACTACAAGGCCAGCGAGGACATAAAGACGTTGGCCTTCTTCCAGCTGCTGGAATCTTTGGACGCCATTGTTCAAAGGCATGTCGACCTGGCCACGAAATCCACTGCTACTTAGTCGCCGCTCGGTGGGGCAGTGCCCTGGGTCGAGGAGGCGGACGTCGTCGATGGATGCATCTCTTCTTCTTGCCTCCTATAAGCAGCACTGCATCGCCTCGTGGCCTTAATGTTTTATTAGTATAGTACTCCCTTTGTTCCCAAATATATGTCTTTCTAGATATTCCAGCAAGTGACTACATACGGAGCAAAATGAGTGAATCTACACTCCAAAATATGTCTACATGCATCCGTCTATTGTATTCCATTTGAAACATCTAAAAGGCATATATTTAGAAATGGAGGGAGTATATGGCATTTTTATTCTAGTCGTAACATTTTAACTGTGATATGGGGACGCAGTTGAGCAAACCGACTATCGGCAAATCCTCACCCCGCCCACCGGGCGTCGGCTGAGTTTAGAATTAGAAGAGAGAAACGAGGGAGAAGAGCTAGCTGTAGCATGGACGCTGTTGTCAGATGGGACTCGTGTTGATAGAATAGGAGTACTGAGCACTCGTACCACTTTTTTAGGGAAAAAGTAGTCGTATGTCTAGTAACACTAGTTGGGTGTGTGCGACCTATTCCTGTCATCACTTTATGTCTCCTTTTCAAACCGCAGCTACGCTTCACCGTACATTTTTTTCATGCATTTATCCTCCTATATGTACGCCTAGGCTATTTCCATGTGCTCCCTTTCGCCGACATGTGGGACATAGAGCATCTGGGTCGTAGTGCATGCATGACTCGTAGCATATGCCGGGGTACTTTACATTTCAGACCTCACGAATTACATGCGAACCCCCCACAGAAGAATAAATAAATAAATGAATTACTACATGAAACCAGATTGTTTTCCTAGAAACCAGAGCACGTTCATTAAATTTTGGACATAACACGTTTATAAAAAATGACCGGACCTAAACTAGTCTAAGGGCCTCTTTGATTCACAGGATACTGAAAAACACGGGAATGGGGAAAGTATGATGGCGATGAACCAAGACGAGGAGAACTCTAACTCAGTTAGAGGTTAGAGTTAGATACTAACCCTGAACTAAGTCTAAACTAAAGAGGTGTATGGATGGCAGGGTTAGATTGACAATAAATGTTCTTTCTCAATCATTTGACTACTTTGGACCCTATTTCTTGCTGGATTTGGTGTGGCCGGCTCTTGTGTGGCCTCCTCCCGCTCACAATTGACATAAACGAACCATCTTTACAAATCAAGCATGCAAAACATGATAAATTTTACTTTGTCCATACAAATGAGATATCCCACTTAAACATACAAGTCATCAATGAAGCTTGACAAAAAATACACTCCATGAAACAAAGCATGAGCTAACTCATCACGAAAGTCATTCACAATAGGGAGGGAGCCCGAAGCCCCTCACGCACGCAGGGAGGAGCTTGTCATCATTGCTCTAGAGGAAGGCTCTGTAGAGCCCAAGCCCCGAGAACCCCTCCGACGCTAGCACTTGCGAGTTGAGGTCGACACCGGCATGGGTAGCAAGGCTACTTGCCGACGACAGCGAACCGAATCTTCGGGCCTCTAGAAATAATGCAAGCCTGAAACTGAAATACCTAGAAAGGTGAACTGAATCTTTGGGCCTCTAGAAATAATGCAAGCCTGAAACTGAAATACCTAGAAAGGTAAACTAAATCTTTGGGCCTCTAGAAATAATGCAAGCCTAAAACTGAAATACCTAGAAAGGTGAACTGATTCTTTGGGCCTCTAGAAATAATACAAGCCTGAAACTGAAATACCTAGAAAGGTGAACTGAATATTTGGGCCTCTATAAAGATGTATTACCTCCTCAAGAAGCATCAAACAATTCCATGCGTGCACCACACATCTATACCAAGTTGAATCAGGATCTACTTTTCCAAATCCGAATTAGCGCTAGA
The DNA here is from genome assembly GCF_018294505.1 of Triticum aestivum. Lineage (NCBI taxonomy): Eukaryota > Viridiplantae > Streptophyta > Magnoliopsida > Poales > Poaceae > Triticum > Triticum aestivum. The sequence goes on from NC_057797.1 coordinate 336,830,648, forward strand.
GCGAGCAAGATCAATGATATGGTTGTGAGACAGAGAAGGAACGAACAAACTCACCCCTCTCGCGACCTCCGTGGTAGATGCGCCACTGCCACGCACGACAGAGGGAGAAAAACGACCAGTGAAGGGGGAGCAGGACGAGCTTTGAAGGCCGGAGGGAGAGGGCGGCCAGAGGAGAGAGAGGGCGAGCGGCGGAGCGGCGCTTGGGTGGGCGGGCTGATGGGGAACAGAGAGGAGTCGTGTGGGGGGGGCAGAGGGAGCAATCTGGTGCGGGCATGGGAGATTTTTTAGTTCTCTTTTAGTGGGCCCGAGGAGAACTAGCCCAATTAGAACCTCTCCATCGGGCTGGTTTTTTAGCTGGGTTAGAGCAAACTAGCTCAAACTAACCCCTCCTGTTTGGATAATTTAAGGCTATTTCAACCCAAACTAGCTCTAACTCAGGGATCCAAACAAAGAGGAGTAGTACTGTACATGCTATAGTCTGGACCATAGCACACTGTTTTTTATGGACATATCACCACATTGTTTTCTATTGCTGGTTCACTGGGTTGCCGTGGTTCACACTCCTCTGACGTGAGTAGTAGTACTACTAGTATATATTGCATGATTCTTTGCTCGTTCTTACTACTATGTACTTCGTCAACATGTGGGAGAGCCAGCATCCGGGTTGACGTGTCATGCACCAGATTAGAGTGTGGAATAGAAGGGGGGCATCACCCCGGTCGTACCGCCAGTAATTCATGACTATAGTGAGTTGTCATATCACAAGTCTTTCAGCAGTAATGTGCTGTCAAATCGCACAGCCCGACCTTTCCAGCAGTAAGTAAGTTGAATCCTCTACTCCCTCACCCTCCTCGCCTCTATTTCAAACCGCCTATGCAAAAACTGTCGCTCGTACTGCCCGGGAAAAGCCCCGCCCTCAACTTTTAACTACACAAAAATAGTTCTAGCTTGTTCGTTCTATTTAAATACTAGTACTGTATGTTCATTCACCCGTGGAGTTGTTCAATGAATGGAGGGCCGGGGAGCACAAGTGAACAATACTACTACTAGTAGTCAGTAGGAGTCGTACAGTTAGTCACCTTAAATAGAGTGTTTCTTTTCTTTAATTCCACGTACACGAATTGAAACACTTGTTGTGGAGAGAAAAAGATAATCACTCCACTATATATGTACGCAGGAGCCTGAACACTTGCTTTACTAATGTTGCTCTCTTCATTCTCTCATCCTCTCCAGATCTAAAGAAGATAACGGTAGCGATATTTTCTCTCTGCTCACCGCTGGTCACATATCCGTCCGGATCCCTTCGGCCGATGTGTGTAGAGGACTAGGTGCATCATTCACGCGGTCATCGCTGGCAAGGAAGGAAACCCACAACTGCCGGAGGGGCCCGATCCTCTACCCGTGCCGTTCTCTCCAACACAGCGCCGGCTCGGGAGGTCCTCCGACCCTTCTTCCTCCCTGACGTATTGTGTGTAGATCCGACTTGCTGCCTCCAACATCCCGACAACCCTCAGGTATAAGTTCTTCGAAAGATCCGCCAGTTTTGACACTGACATTGGTTCTTTCGTTGAGAGTTCCGCTATGACATCAAAGACAGGATTGATGGCACGCCTTGTCATCAAGGACAGTATCACCTCCGGAGGAGCCCTGGCCTCTAGCCCAACCCTCCGGCTGGGCGGCTTTACCATGACCGCCCATTCGGCCGTCAAGCCGATGATGACTTCTCTGGTCATCGAAACTTGTCTCCTTATTGACTCCGAATACTCCAATCGTATGGATCCAGCAGAGTTATCATCTTTAAACGAACTCCTCGATCGCATCGCCACCATGGGGGTCGCTAGAGACTACGATCAGATTAGGCTTAAACTCGATCAGAGAGAAATCAATTCTCCTCCGATGACCCATCATATAGCGGTCATAGAGGAGCAAAACAACAACTTTTCCCTTGTGTTGAGGACGAGCTATGTTCGGATTTCCGAACTCGAAGAGCGCGATACCTGTCCGCCTCTGAACCTAGAATCAGGCGTCGAGCCTAGAAAATCATTTGACATCCCAGAGCCCCAACTAATAAGCTTGGAAGATTTCAAACTCCGGACTCCAAATTGGGCCAAGGATCGGATTTAATGCCACCCACCCACCACAAGCAACATTCGCCAACCAATTATGGCCGTTCGGATATATGCGACCTCATGTACATACGGTAGAAGTCTCAGGAAACAGTCCATCACTTTTGGGCCAGATTCCTCCTTGTCAAAGACAAGATTAAAGATTGCCGCGATGAGGACGTGATTTCAGTATTCTGCAATAATTGCACGAACGAAGGAATCATCAACGCTATCAACCGCCATCGCATATTATAGTTCGCTGACTTGGCAACCATAGTACAGAAGTATTGCGCAATGGAAAGCGCTTGGAAAACTCAGACAGCTCGCTGGGAACCACCGGTCTTGATGTAGGGTAGGAACCCTAGGGGCCGATCTTTCACGAAAGGAGCGGATCCTGCGATGAACACAAAGAACACGAGGGGAATCACTAGGGGAAATCACAAAGGGGCACAAAGAGAAACACTCAAACCAACAAGAAATAGTAACACATATGCTAGATCCTCGAGTACATAAGAGATCACACGATCCACGGTCAACTAAGGACGATACAAGTAGCACGATCTTCTCCGTGAGGAGGTCTTGAGGTTCTTCTCTATGAGGACATCTTGAATTCGATTGGGGGATCTTCTCCGAGGAGGCACGATCTCCGAGGAGAAGGTATCCAAGTGGATGAGCAAAGCTCTCACACAAATATGAGCTAATCCTTTGCTAACCCTAGAAAGAGGTGGTGGAGTCATATATATAGGAGTTGGGGGAGAAGGGGTACATGGGCCTCAGCCCAATCATCATGCACGCATGCACGGTCCGGATGATCGGGTTGTTGGTCCGAATGATCCTGGCTTCGGGGTTCCGGATGATCTGGGACGTCGTTCGGATGGAACAGTTGTGTCGTGGGGGCTGCGGGAGGTCCGGATGTCCGGGTCCTGGTCCGAACATCCGGGTATGTCCGGATGATCCGACTTCAGGGAGACACTTCGGGTGTTCTCTGGTGGGTTAGCCGGATCGTCTGGGCTGTGGTCCGGATCATCTGGGCTGGGGCCGGATCGTCTGGACGGCGGTACGGATCGTCCGGGCTTCGGCTGACTTAGCCCTTCTTATTCTTCGTCTTCACATCCATCTTCCTCTTCGGGTTCTCCTTGCTCCTTAGCGTCTCCATGGATAAATCCTTGATACCTGAGTATGCACAGCATCTCCATGTGAGGTAGTAGCCAAGTCTCATGTGCATCAACGTGGAAGTGTGAGAGGAGAGATGTCACCTCGGTTTCGAGAGCTCTTGCACATGCTCATGTCATGGATCCGCTAGGCACTTGGTGAGATGATGGTAGGTCCATGGGGATGATCTTGGGAAGCTCCGAATCATCTCCTCTCCCTTGGGACTGATCCGACCTCGGATAGAATTCTTCATCACCATGGTAGGGCGATAGATCCTTGACGTTGAAGATGTCGCTTATTATGTACTTGTCGCGCGAGAGGTCAATCTTGTAAGCGTTGTTGTTGTAGCGTGCAAGCACCTTGAAGGGTCCATCCGCTCATGGTAGGAGTTTGAACTTGCGTTCGGTAGGGAAGCGGTACTTGTGAAGGTGTAGCCACACGAGATCACCAATGTTGAATACCATGGGGTGCTTGTTGACGTTGAGCTTGGTCGCAAGACGTTGTACTTGACGCTCGATGGTGTGCCTTGTATCTTCATGCACCTTCTTGAGATGATTCATACGTGCACTTGCGTCCATATTGATGCGCTCTTGGAGTGGTAGAGGAAGAATGTCCAATGGTGACAATGGGTTGAATCCGTAGACGACCTTGAAAGGGGGCTTGCCGGTAGTTGAGTGTCTTGCGTGCTTATTGGCGAACTCGGTGATAGGTAGACACTCCTCCCACTCATTGATGTTCTTCTTGATGAGCACATGAAGTAGAGCAGAGAGTGTGCGGTTGGTCACCTCTGTTTGGCCATCGGTTTGTGGGTGGTACACCGTGGAGAAGAGTAGCTTGATTTCGAGCTTAGCGCATCGGGTCTTCCAAATGTAGCTTAGGAACTTGATGTCGTGGTCCGAGACAATCGTCTTTGGCACTCCATGTAGATGCAATATTTCCCTACAAAAGAGATTGGCAACATGTGAAGGATCGTCTATCTTTTTGAAAGGAATGAAATGTGCCGTCTTAGAGAATTTGTCGACAACAGCAAATATCGAATCCTTTCCATTTCTAGTCCTAGGCAATCCAAGTACAAAATCCATGCTAATATCTTCCCATGGTTGATATGGAATTCGGAGAGGCATGTAAAGGCCATGGGATTGAGCTTTAGACTTAGCTTTGCGACATGTAGAGCATCCATTGGTGAAGCGGTTGATGTCGCAAAACATCTTGGGCCAATAATAGTTCTTGGAGAGCGCAACAAAACTCTTGTCGCATCCAAAATGTCCCATTAGTCCTCCTGCATGAGATTCCTGCAAAAGCAACAAACGAAGAGAAGACTCGGGGATGCAAAGTTTGTTAGCTCTCATGAGATATCCATCTTTGATGAATAGCAGTCCCAAGAGGTATGCGTCAAACACTTGGCATAAGGAGTAGAAAAAGTGGGATCATGCTCATATAAGTCTTTTATGTGCTCAAAGCCAAGAACATCCAATTCAAGTTGAGTAACAAGCATGCATATGCGAGAAAGAGCGTCTGCCACAACATTTTCCATACCTTTGATGTACTTGATGACATAAGGAAAAGACTCAATGAATTCACTCCATTTAGCATGACGCTTGTTCAACTTAGTTTGACCCTTAAGGTATTTAAGCGTTTCATGATCAGTATGAATGATAAATTCGTGAGGGCGAAGATAGTGTTCACATTCATGCAAAACTCGCACTAAAGCATATAACTCTTTGTCATAGATGGGATACTTGAGTTGAGCTCCGGAAAGTTTCTCACTAAAATAAGCAATTGGGCGCTTCTCTTGCGTTAACACACCTCCTATGCCATTACCACTAGCATCGCAATGAATTTCAAAAGGTTTTGTCAAAGTTGGGTAATGCAAACACGGGAGCATGAGTAAGCAAATTCTTAAGCTCATTGAAAGCGGTATGTTGGGATGGTCCCCAAACAAAAGGCACATTTTCTTGCTCAAAGCATACAAAGGTGAAGCTATGGTGCTAAAGGCACTTTTCCATGTTAGCATAGACATGTTCGTTTAGAAGAGTTTGCAAAATGGTTGGACATGGGTGACATGATCTTGAAGAGATTTGCTATAAACAAGGATATCATCAAAGTACACCACAACAAACTCACGAATGTAAGGGCGAAAGACATGATTCATAAGATGCATGAAAGTACCCGGTGCTTCCGCTAAACCCATAGGCATGGCTAACCACTCATACAAACCAAACTTTGTTTTGAAAGCGGTCTTCCATTCATCACCCTCCTGTATGCGGATTTGATAGTAACCACTTTTCATATCAGTTTTGGAAAATATAGTGGCACCGCTAAGTTCATCAAGCATATCATCAAGGCGTGGAATGGGATACCTATAGCGAACGGTGATAGCATTGATAGATCTACAAATCGGAGCACATGCAAAAGCTATCGTCTCGTTTTGGCACAAGAATGACCGGAACGGCACAAGGACTCAAACTTTCACGCACATGTCTGTGGTCTATGAGATGCTTTACTTGCCTTTGTATTTCTTTGGTTTCATTGGGGTTGAATCGGTAGGGAGCTTTGTTCGTAAGAGGTGCTCCGGGGATGAGGTCGATGCGGTGCTCGATGCCTCGTAGTGGAGGTAGTCCCGAAGGTAGCTCGTCAGGGAAAACATCTTGGAATTCCTGCAAAAGAGAAGACAACACTAAAGGTAGAGTGTGAGAGGTGTTAGCTTTTGGTGCGTCGTCCTTGCCCAAAAGGACATAGTGTAGGACACTAGATGGGTTCTCGCACATTCCTCTCATCTCACTTTTTGTGGCAAATAGAACTAGGTTCTTCTTGTCGCTCATCGTGGAGGCACTCGATTTGGGCTTGTGGCGCTCACTCTCCTTTTGGTTGTTCACTCTCTCACAATTATCTCCACGCTGGGTGGCTTGCTTGTCGGTGATCACTTGGCTTGGAGACATAGGGCGAAGTACGTACTCCATTCCTTTCATCTTGAAGATGTAGTGGTTTGATACGTCTCCAACGTATCTATAATTTTTGATTGCTCCACGCTATTATATATTCTGTTTTGGATGTTTAATGGGATTATTTATACACTTTTATTTTATTTTTTGGGACTAACCTATTAACCGGAGGCCCAGCCCAAATTGTTGTTTTTTGTCTATTTCAGTGTTTCATAGAAAAAGAATATCAAACGGGGTCCAAACGGAATGAAACCTTTGGGAGTGTGATTTTTTAAACAAACGTGATCCAGAGGACTTGGAGTGGACGTGAAGCCAAGTGATCATTGTGGTGCAATACCTCGGGAATCCTCGCATGCGCCTGTCCCTTTAGCACCAAAGAGGAAACGAGGACACTGCGCGCGCTGGCGCCGGCCTGGTGTCCGCCTGGCCTTCGTCATCATGGCTTGTGTCACAGGGATCTCGCGAGGTGTCCCCTACCTTTATCTCTCCGCCCCTCGCGAGCCAGCCTGGTGAGGCCGCCCCTGAGGAAGTCTTGCGTCGTCTGCCTCACGAGGGTCTTGAGTGTTCGCTACTGAAGATGGGCCGTACAGGGCCGCTGGTGGAGCCACGCTGTGGGCCGTAGGCAGGCAAGTCTGGGGACCCCCATTCCCAGGACACCGACAGTAGCCCCCGGGCCCAAGGCTCACTCGGACTTGGCTTCAAAGTGAAGCCAAGGGGCCAATGCGGAGTGCCGCAGGCCCCAACAGCCTACGACCTCGGTTGACGCATGGCGATTGATGAGACGTGGGTGTCTCCGCTTCCCCACGTTGCCTCGACAACTGCCCGCTTAACAAAAGGTTGGCGCGCTGCATTTGCCTTCTTTGCCTTCCATTGCCTTGCTGCAGATCCCCTTTCTCGCTCCTTGCTTCCAGAGACAACAGATCCACCCGGACCCTTCTTCAAGCCTGCCGCCAATGGCGCCCAAGAAAGCTAGGGCCACTCCCTCGTCGGCTTGGTACAAGCCGGCGCTCGATGCGTCGAGCGTTTCGGAGAAGAACCTTGCTGCCGTGCTCTTGATGATAGCGGAGGGTGATAAGAAGAGGAAGACTGTGCTCCGGGTTGGCTCCGATGAGCCGGAGGCCTTAGGCAGCACCTTCTACCCCTTCTTCATGAGTAGCATCGTCGCCGGGCTGGTTCCCCCCTTCTCCGACTTCTACTCCATCCTTAGCCATTACAAGATCCACGCTCTCCATCGTCATCCCAACTCCATTCTACTCCTGTCGATCTTCACCTTCTACTACGAGGCGTATGTCGGAGTGATGCCGTCTGTGGCGCTGCTGCGCCACTTCTTCCTCCGGATCAAGGAGGCCACTTCTCTAGATGCATTGGCTTCATCGCGGCCAACAAGACCAACGCCATCTCGAAGGCCGGGAAGAAGGCTGAGGGCTTCGGGGGCAAGTGGGTCTTGATGGACGCCAAGCGCACCCACCCCTGGCTGGTGCTGCCGACGGAGATGCCAGTGTTCCAAGAGGGGTGGCTTCGTGGGAAGCTTGCCGACTCCCGGGCGGCGCAGGTGTTGGAGAGGATGACCGCCGACCTGAGGCCTAGTGATTCAAGGGAGGCGAAGCTGTCGAGGGCCATGATCATCAAAGAATTCATGAAGCAGCATGTGGCTCCCCTCCAGTCGCGCCCGCGCCCCTTGTGGAAGCTTGGAGACGAAGGGGACGACCTCTGCCTGCACCCGGATGCCCTTTCTGACGAGGATCTGCGCTCGGCCCTCCGCTCCTTGGTTGCGGACGATCAAGGGTACCTGCCGGACTCCTTCATTCCCTTGTACCGCCATCCGGATGGGGCGAAGGTTTTCGCCGCCCTGCCCATCTTCAACGGGCATGGGCTTGTGCCGCCTGCGCCCTCGAATGTCCTTGCGACGATGACTCTGATAGACGTGTCTTCCGACGAGTCTCGCAAGGAGGAAGAAGAGGAGGAGGAGGAGGAGCGCGACTCGGAGGTGACCCATGAAGGGGCGGGGGAGACCTCCCCTTTGCACAAGGTAGACATCCTCTGCACCCTGCCCGATGATGATGACGAGGACGATGTCCCCCTAGAAAGAGGGGAGCTGCATGTGGCTGGGGGCTACATGAGGTCCAAGGTCAGTCCCCGGAGGAGGTCACCGGCCGAGATTCCGACAAGGGGAAGGTCGGCGCTGATCTCCCAAGACGACGCCCTTGTTCAGACGCTGCCTGGAGCTGCTTCCGGCTTATCTGTTGCCCCCTCTTCAGTGCCTGGAGGCCGCACGCCCGCGCCTTAGGCTGCGAGGCTCTCAGGCTTCAAGCTTAGGAAGCAGAGAGACTACGCCACGGTGGACCAATAAGTATTCCCGTCCTGCCTTGTTCATGCTTCTGCTGCTGATTCTTGACGCTTCTCCGTTGTGCAATTAGGCTGACGTCCACGGCGAAGAAGAGGAAGGAGGAAGCGGCGGTACTACTCGGGGCCAAGTTGCCTGCAGCAGCCGCACCTTCCTCCGCGGGGAAGGGCACACTCGCGCTTCCCCAGCCGATCATTCTCGCAAGACTTGGGGGAGCGTCCTTTGGAGGAGGCAACCCCCACAGCCCCGCTGGCTCCGGAGGTGCCCACGTTCGGCTCGGTAGCTGGGGTCCCGCAAGATCAGGAGCTTCTAGCCTCTCAGACCATGGTGACGACGTTGTCTCCTCCTCCTTCTTCCGTCGCACTGCTAACCTTGGATCCTTCCGCCTCCCTTGATGTCCTAGAGCGTGCTCTCTCCGCGCTGACCCTGCTGTGAGAGGATCTTCAAGGCGCCGACCGTCACCTGTCGGCCGGGCGCCTGGAGCTTATTTCTGGCTAGCTTCACTCCGATGCGTCCGTATGGGCGGCATTGAGCCGAGCTGCGGAGGTCTCCAAGAAGGACGAGCAGGTTGCCGCCCAAGCCGCTGCTGCTCGTGAGGTGGCGTTGAAAGACGTCAGGCCACCGAGGATCGTTGTCAGTCGCTGGAGACCGTGCGCAATGAGCGCGCAATTGAAAGTGCGTTATATCGACTAGAGGGGGGGTGAATAGGCAATTTTTATGAAATTCTTCACTGAGGAATTTGCCGATGAGGAAATTCCTTAGCGAAGAACTACTAGCAGCGGAATAAGTACTCAAAAGTAAACATAACAGAATACAAGCATAGTCATCATGATGAAATGAAGACATGCACAGAGTACAGGAAGCGTAATCACAGGATAACACAGGATGAAGACAAACAGACTGAAGAAATTGAACTGAGGAAATTGAGAAAGTCTTCAGTCAAAGTCTTCAAACACAGATATGAGGAAATGAAAGAGTTGAGGAAATAGAACCAGTAAGCTTCGTGAAGACAATGATTTGGTAGACCAGTTCCAACTGTTGTCTCAGTTGTACGTCTGGTTGGAGCGGCTGAGTATTTAAACTGGAGGACACACAGTCCCGGACACCCAGTCAAGGACACTTAGTCCAAGACACCCAGTCCTCACCGCATTCTCCTTGAACTAAGGTCACATAGACCTCATCCAATCACTCGTGGTAAGTCTTCAGGCGACTTCCAAACCTTCACAAACTTGGTCACTCGGCGATCCACAATTCCTCTTGGATGCTCTAGACCATGACGCCTAACCGTCTGGAAGAAGCACAGTCTTCAAAGGTAACAAGCGTCGGATCCACTCAGGATCAATCTCTTCAGTGATGCTCAATCACTTGGGGTTTGTAGGTGTTTGGGTTTTAGGTTTTTGGTTTTTCCTCACTTGATGATTTTCGCTCAAAGTCCTTGGAGGATGGGTTGCTCTCAAATGACAAGTGTCAGTTTCTCTCAGAGCAGCCAACCAGCTAGTGGTTGTAGGGGGCGGCTATTTATAGCCTAGGGAGCAGCCTGACATGATAAGACATAAATGCCCTTAATGATATGACCGTTTGGTGGATATATATTTTGGGACAGCTGGTGCATAGCACAGCAACGGTCGAAATTTTGAGTAGTAAAATCCTCAGGGCTATCATGTTCCTCACTGTGTAGGCAATCCGCACTGGCGAATTCCTAACTCCTCAGTCAGGACAAATTCCTCAGAGAACAGAAGAACTTCGTCTCTGTCACTGAAGAAATTGACTGAACTGTATGAGATTTCCAATGGCTTCACTCGAAGGGATTGGTAGATGTAGGATTTTGAGTTGAGCATCACGTGGAAATTTTTCCTTAGTATTTTCTCGACCCCCTTTAACAGTACGGTGTTTCCTATGACTCAAGAAAGAGAAAAACAAAACTATGAAAACGAAAGTCTTCAAGCTTCATATTCCTCGCATGAATATCAAGTCTTCACGGACACACCAATTTCTTCACTTTCAAAGTCTTCATGAAAGTCTTCAGAAATACCAAAATCTTCAGTCGAAGATGTTCATTTTTAGGGGTCGACTTTTCCTATAAATATCAAACTCCTCATAGACTTATAGACCTGTGTACACTCACAAATGCATTAGTCCCTTAACCTATAAGTCTTCAATACACCAAAATCACTAAGGGGCACTAGATGCACTTACAATCTCCCCCTTTTTGGTGATTGATGACAATATAGGTTAAGTTTTCAACGGGGATAAACATATGAAATGTAACTACTGATATTGAGGAATTTGATTGCAAGATATAAAATAACTCCCCCTGAAGATGTGCATAGTGAGGAATTTGCTTTTGAAGCAATGCACACTTGAAGAGTTGAATCATGGAGATCTCCCCCTATATCTTGTAATTCATACACGCATTTAACATATAATATGAAGAATTTGAAATGCATGATGAAATATGGTGCCTGATGAAATTCAGCATGCGTGCAATAATATTTAACGAGGAATAAGCATGCAGAATAGTGCATCAAAAGTATCAGAGCACAGTGCATCAAAAGTATCAGGGCACCATCGGGTTTAAGATTATAACTCGATCCAGTAAAGTTTCAGAAGAACGAGAGTTGTAACTTAGCAAAAAAAATGCCCATATAGTAGACCCGCTTGAAGACTAACTCATATTTCTCCCCATTTGTCATCGAATGACCAAAAGGTTCGAAAATGAGGACTAACGCCCCTGAAGATAATCATGTTGATGAAGGAGCGCCAGCATTGTTAGGGTCGTTTGTTGATGTAGGGCCTACCGCAGTGTCGTCCAAATCTTCATGTTCATTAGTGTCGCATGATGAAGAAAATGAGTTAGCCACCAGAGAAGGAACTTGGACCTTCTTGAATTTCTTAGGTGGAGGTGCAGACCAGTCAAAATCTTCTTTGAGACCCATGTTCTTCAGATCTTCTTCACCATATAGATGTGACAGGATTGCCCAGGTGCGACTGAAGACTTGATGGAGGTAGTAGTGGTTTTTCTTCACTGCATTGTGTGTGGCAGTCATGTTGTGAAGAAGTGAACCAAACTGACGCTTAACCCATTTGTGATTTCGATCCACCTTCTGGTGAAGACTAAGCAGAAGTTCACGGTCAATCATCACGCGCGGAGCAGTGGCTTGAGGAGTGGACTTGGGTGCATTGGCAGAGTCATGTGTGGCAGAGTCATCATTGGTGGAATAAGATGCAGCTTTGCGAAATTGACCATCCAACGGACGAATGCCTTCATCTATTACAGCTGGTGCCTTGCCCTTTCCATCAACTGAGGAATATGTCTGCTTGAGGACTTCAATTGGGGGCAAGTAGCTGAGGTGATTCTGGAAATCAGCTTTGTAGTTGAGTGAAGACCTTGTTCTGAGGAATCTCATAATCCAAGGTGCATAAGGCTTCAGCTCAAACGGAGACAGTGCAACATTGGCCATAGTCCTCATGAAGAAATCGTGATAATTGACAGGAATGCCATGAACGATGTTGAAAACCAGATTCTTCATGATGCCAACGATTTCCTCATCAGATGAGTCGTGGCCTTTGATAGGACTGATTGTCCTCGTAAGAATACGATAGACAGTTCTGGGCACGTACAGCAATTCCTTCACAAGGAATTTGGTTCTTGGTGCTTGACCTGGCTTCAAAGGTTTCATCAGCACCTGCATGTAATGATGTGTGAGCTCAGGTTCACTGTAGATGCAGCGAGCTTCTTCAAGGGGAGGACTGAGTGGTAGAGCACGAAGCAATTCAGAGGCTGGTGCAGTGTAGTGAGTGTTTTCAGACATCCAGTCCAGCACCCATGAATTCACATCTTCAGCATCTCCGGTGATGTGCAGCGTTGCATAGAATTGAAGAATCAGTTCTTCATTCCAATCGCAGATGTCAGAGCAAAAGTTTAGCAGTCCAGCGTCGTGAAGAACACTCAGGACTGGTGCGAAGCATGACAGAGATTCCATATCCACGTGAGGAATATGCTCGTGGTAGAAGATCTTCTCCTTGTTGAACAGCACCGAGGAATAGAAATTGGCTTGACTGGCAGTCCAGAAACGCCTCTTCCTAATGCGAGTAGAGTCATATGGGTTGTAATCTTCGAAGAAGGCGTGCTCACTGAAGAAATCATCAGCCTTGAACTTTTTCTTGCGTGAGAATGGATCCTTTGGCTTCGGCAGAGGAGTGTCAGTGAGTTGCATCACGACCTCAGGAATCTCAATTGCAGGTTCTTCAGGCTGAGGAATTTCTGGTTCCTCCTCAGTGGCAGTCTGTGTAGTTGGTTGTTCAGCAGCAGCAGTTTCTTCAGCGCTAGTGGCTGGAATTTCCTCATGGACAGATGTAGTGGGATGAGTTTCTTCAGAGCCCAGGTGAACAGTTTGTGTGGGGGACTGAGGAATTTGCTGTAGAGGGGTGAACATTGGAGAGTTTGGATGCTGACTTTCCCAGAATTCATCACTGATTACGGGTGTGGAGCAGCCAATGTCCACATCTTCATCTTCATTTCTTCAATGCCAGCCTCTTCAGCTGTGAACTGGGGCACAGGCGAGGAGATGATAGGTGTTAAAGGGATCGCATCCACTTCAATTTCTTCATCCAATGGTTCGGACGAAGCAGCAGAAGGAGTTTCTTCATCAGATCCGCTGGGGATCACATATTCTTCATCAAAAGGAACAAGGTCCTTTGATGGCCTGGTTGAGATGGGAACAGCATCAATCGGTTTTGCAAATGATCTTGTCATAGGCTTCATTTTCTTCGGAGCTGAACAATCTGAAGCAGCTGATGCTTTCCTTTTCTTCACTGCAGCATGCTCGGCAGCCTTGGTCTTCTTCACATCTGATGCAGATGGAAGGATTGGAGGTGAAGTTGGTGCAGAAGCAGCTGAGGAATTTGGTTGATTTTCTTCAGGCACAATTGATGCAGTTTCCCTGAGTTCTTCAGTTTCTTCAGGCACACCACTAGTGGGTGCCCTGGCAATTTCTTCAGCGGCTGGAATGCAGTCATCAGCCCTGGAACTCACATTATCTTCAGCAGCCTGATTGTCATCAGCGATGCTGGCATTTTCTTCAGTAGGCTGAGCAGATGCTTCAGCCTGAGGAATTCCCTGTTGCATTGGGGCTGCAATATTGGAAGTGAAGTTATCCGCAAGTTTCACAAAATGAACCTTGGCTCCAAGCCAATCAGCGCGATATGCGTCAAAGTCATCACTGAGTTTCTTAATCTCAGTCTGAGTAGTGACAAGTTCTTCAGTTGTCATAGAGACAACGTTTTTCTTCAGATAGCGCTCTTTCTTGTACTGCGCTTTCTTGATCTGCCTGGCCTTCTCAAATTTCCACTTTTCTTCTTGAATGAAGTGGGTCAGCATGTGACTCTGGCCAGGAGTCAGCTTGAAGTCAGGCAAGGGAGTGTTGGGGTCCTTGTGCCAATCATCAATGTAGTCGAGGATCAGCTTGGGATCCAAAAGTAGTGGCACCTCTGATCCTTTGGCTCTAGCGGCCCTGACTTGCCTGTCTCTGATGATTTTTGCAAGTTCATCATCATCAGCTTTGTCTTCATTAGACATCACTTGGAAAGCGACTTGCTTCTTTTGAGGACTTGGGCGTGGACCTCGTCCAGCAGTGGCCTTTGTCTTCAGCAGTGAGGGGCCAGCTGAGGAACTTGGTGCAGCTGAGGAACTAGCTGAGACACCTGAGGCAATGGAGATGCCGACAGTCCTTTGGCACGAAGCGAGATGCACAGGTGCTGAGGATTTGGTCGGAACAGCTGAAGGCTTTGGCAGAGGAGCTGAGGACTTTGGAGGAACAGGAGCAGCATGAGGAATTAGCCGTGAGGGCTTTGATGATTCTGGCCATGCGGGCACTGCTGAGGAAGCACTTGGCTTGCGTGCAGGCTTCTTTGACATAGCCTTCTTTGGCTTGACAGCAAGGACCTCAGCAGAGGCAGCAGCAGCAGCAGAGTCTTCATTGAATTTCCTCACTGCTTCTTTGGCTTGCTTAGCCAACGTGCCTTGGCACTTGGCCCATTCATCAGGATAGTCCTCACCGCGCTTGAGGCTGGTGGGATCTGCTATTTGGCCAGGTGCCAATGGAGCTCTTGGGCATGGAGGATTGAGTGCGAATTTCTTCATGTACTTAGGAGTGACATATCTGTACTCCCTCCATTCTCTTGCCCATCTCCTCTCTATCTTCTGAATGCGCACTTTGCGCTCATTCTTGGTTTCCTCGGTGGGTGTGCAGTACCCAGCATATATGTCATCAGGGATCTCAAATGCTGTATTTACCTCAGGCCTCTTTCCTCCCTTCTGTGGCCTTTTACCGTCAGCCATTTTCTTCAGTTGAGGAATTTGAACAACCGAATTCTCTGAAGAAGTATGCAACTTTTCTTCGAGGAACGCTGCAAATGAGTTAAGTTGATGAGATCCTAGTGATTCAGCAGCTGACATGTGTACCTGTGAACAGAGTATAGTTGCGAGGAATTTGGAGAGGTTATATGCGTTCTCAGAAGGTTTTTCAAAATGAGCAAGTTTGAGGAATTTGACCAGATGAGTCTTGAAGATTTTCACTAAGTGTTCTTTGTCTTAGGTTCCAGAGTTGTATAGATCAAAGATCCACACAATTGAGGAATCTTGAAGAAAAATGATGCTTAGAGAAACGAATCAAGAACGGATGACTTGTGAGGTGTTCAGTGTGTGAAGATATGAAGAAAAACACTTTTGAAGATTTTGTAGATAATCATTCGAATCAACGAGGGCGGTAAAAGTAACTTTTAATTACCCTGGACAAAGAACACGACGAACTGGAGTGAGGAGATGTGAAGTTCGTCTGTGCAGATCTTCCACGCCCTAACTTCGCGGAGGAAGACGGCTACAGCGGCGGCGGAGTGAAGATGTCTACGGTCGGCGCGAGTACGTCGGCGATGAGGTCGAGGCAGTGAAGCTCTTCCTCACCGGCGGCGATGAAGTAGCGACGGCGCTAGGGTTTGAGAAGCTCGAGCTGGAGAGAGAGGTCGAGCGGAGTAAAAGAAGTGAAGGAGGGAAGGAGGGGTATTTATAGCCACGGTGAAAAACTGCTCGCCCGAAGAAATTGGACGAATGTGCCCCTGACCCTTCTCATTCGCATGACATGTGTCACCCACGTAGTGAGAGGTGGAGATCGTGTTAGATCATGGGTGAGTGGATAAGTGTATCGAGGGATGCGGAACGGTTTGAGCGGCAAGACCGAAAATTTTGATAAGATAGGTTTTAAAGTTTCGTTCGCAATTTCTTCAGCTGACAAGGACACATTGAAGATTTTGAATGAGTTTCAAATAGAACGCACATGAAGAATTTGTGAACAGATTGGGTTGAGTATAGCATAGAGGGGAAGGGTCTGATCACATTCACTTAGCAGAAAACCAACTTGAAGAATTAGCAATAAGTGAATGCTGTAGAGGACATAAACTCATATATATATATATATATATATATATATATAGCCATATATATATATATATATAGCCAATGAAAACAAATGACGGAACTAGTGAAGACTATGCAAGGTTGAAGAATATGAATAATTTGAGGAATTTTAACTTTTGGTGGTGGCGTGACCCACCGTATAAGAATGATGATTTCAGACACCGCGTACAATTATCGTAGGGTTCTGAGAATCAAATTCTTCACACTAAGAGTGTTATTCTTCATTGATTGAAGAAAAACGTTTCTTCATGTGTTGCACATCTAAGTGATCAATTTTTCATAAGTGTTAGGATGAGTGTCCTTTTCACAAAACATTCGAAGATTCTAGGATATTTAGCTCACACCGCAACTTGCTAAATCTCTTCTCATCCAAGGTCTTTGTGAAGATATCGGCTAGCTGTTCTTCAGTCTTCACATGCTCAATAGAAATGTCTCCGTTCATCACATGCAAACACTAAGCATTATATCTGGCCTAGATGCACATAAGTATAATAAGGAACCTATCATGGAGCAGTATACCTTATGATCGAAGTCAATACCATTTTCATCAATGCATAGATGGCCATTTGTGGGCATAGGAATTTTGACGCCTTTGCAATCTTGCATGCCAAATTTCCTCAGTACATCCTTGAGGTATTTCTCCTGAGATATGAATATGCCATTGTGTTGTTGACGAATTTGAAGACCTAAGAAGAATTTCAACTCTCCCATCCTAGACATTTGATATTTTGGCACACAAACAATTCACCATCATAAGATTTACTGAAAAGAGTAGGGTCGAGTGAACCGGGTTTGAAGCCTTTCTTCATGAAGAGTTCCTTTAGGGTATCATACCAAGCCCGTGGGGCCTGCTTGAGGCCATAGAGGGCCTTGTTGAGTCTGAAGACTTTGTCAGGATTCTTTGGATCTTCAAAACCTGGGGGTTGAGCAACATATACTTCTTCCTCAAGATTACCATTGAGGAATGCACTTTTCACATCCATTTGATACAAAGTGATATCATGATGGTTAGCATAAGCAAGTAATATGCGAATAGCCTCAAGTCTAGCAACAGGTGCAAAAGTTTCATCGAAATCAATTCCTTTAATCTGTGTGTAGCCTTGAGCTACAAGCCGTGCCTTATTCCACACCACAAGGCCATTTTCATCTTGCTTGTTGCGGTAGATCCACTTTGTGCCGATGATACTGTGCTTGCGAGGATCTGGACGTTTGACCAGTTCCCAGACATTGTTAAGCTCGAACTAATGTAATTCCTCTTGCATGGCCTGAATCCACTCAGGCTCCAGAAATGCTTCATCTACCTTAGTGGGCTCTGTAATAGAGACAAAATCATACTGCCCACAAAAGTTAGACAAATGTGAAGCTTTTGAGCGTGTGAGAGGACCTGGCGCTTTGATGTCATTGATGATCTTTTCAACTTGCACTTCTTTTGCAATGCGAGGATGAGCTGGTTGTCGTTGAAGAATTTGATCAGCGTTTTCTTCAGCACCATTTTCTTCAGGTGCATTAGCTCGACGTTCTTCATGTTCTGGAATGAATTCTTCAGCAGATTCTTCAGTAGGAATGACATCCTCAGTAGCCTTGAACTTGATAGTTTCCTCAGGTGCTGGTTCATCTATCACAGTAGGTAGGTGCTCTCTTTGCGAGCCGTTAGTTTCATCGAACCGCACATCTATAGTTTCAACAACTTTGTGAAGTACGTTGTTGAAGACTCTGTAGGTGTACGAGTCCTTTCCGTAACCAAGCATAAAACCTTCATGTGCTTTCGCTGCAAATTTTGAGTTGTGATGAGGATCTCTAATCCAACATTTAGCACCGAAGACTTTGAAATAACTTACATTGGGTTTCTTGTTAGTGAGGAGTTCATAGGCAGTCTTTTTGAAGAATTTGTGAAGATATACTCTGTTGATGATCTGGCACGCAATATCAATTGCCTTAGTCCAGAAACGACGATGCTTTTTGTATTCATCAAGCATAGCGCAAGCCATCTCAGCAATAGTCCTGTTCTTGCGCTCCATGACGCCATTCTGTGGAGGAGTGTAAGGAGCAGATAACTCGTGAGTAATACCAAGTTCATAAAGATAGTCATCGAGACTAGAATGCTTGAACTCAGTGCCATTGTCACTTCTGATGTGCTTGATCTTCACACAAAAGTTGGTTGAAGCCCTCGAGGAAAATCGTTTGAAGACTTCCTGCACTTCATGTTTGTAAGTAACAAGGTGTACCCATGTGTAGCGAGAATAATCATCAACAATAACAAAGCCATATTGAGATGCTTCATTTGAAATAGAAGAATAATGATTAGGACCAAAGAGATCCATGTGAAGCAATTCAAATGGGCGAGTAGTGGTCATGATAGTCTTCATTGGATGCTTGGCCTTGGTCATCTTCCCAGCTTCACAGGCTCCGCATAGGTGATCCTTGAGGAATTTGACATTGTCGATGCCAATGACATGCTTTTTCTTCGCAAGCGTGTGCAAATTCCTCATGCCTGCATGACCAAGTCGTCGATGCCAAAGCCAGGCTTCTGAAGCTTTTGCAAGTAAGCACACGGCTGGGTGTGGTCCTGTAGAGAAATCAACTATATACAGGTCTCCTCTCCTAAAGCCTTCGAAGACTTTGGAATTGTCAGCTTCCATAACCACAACACAACGGTACTTGCCAAAGACAACAACCATATCAAGATCACAAAGCATTGAGACAGACATAAGGTTGTATCCTAAGGACTCAACAAGCATGACTTTGTCCATGTGTCGATCCTTTGTAATCGCAACCTTACCTAGACCAAATACCTGACTTTTTCCTTTGTCAGCAAAGATGATATGCTTCAAATGCGACGGAGATAATGGAGCATCCATCAATAGATTCTTGTCACCAGTCATGTGGTTTGTACATCCACTATCGAGGACCCACTCAGTGGCTTTGGGTTGATCATCCAGCAGATGAATTAGTGCAGCTTACAAACTCATATACTTCATCCATGAAGAATATGACATCAATTCATCAGATCAATTTCATCAAGTAAAAGAACTAATAACGCAATATGAGGACATGAGAAATGAAAGTTCATTTCTTCATGATTAGCGTGCGTCCTATCAGGCATGCTCAGGTCTCCAGCAAATTCTTCAGACGATTATGTGCTTCTGGAGACCTGACCCTGCAGAAGAGATTAGTTCTTTTTCTTCACCACCCACATCTGAAGGGGTGGCAAAGAGTTCATCATTCTGCGAGCTCCATACGAGAAGGATGGCATAGAAGCCATTCCATTTCGTTTCACATAAGAGGGGTTAGAGTAAGCATAAGAGTATGCAGAGAAATTCTTCGAGGACTTATGGACATAATGATTTGAAGAATAATGCATATATCCATAATCCTTAGATCTTCCCTGCGAAACAGACGGGTTAGCACGATGATGTTCATATGAGGACTCTGCTCCATATGAGGAATTTAGTCCATATGAAGAATTTGATCTGGGGTTCCTATTCTTCGTAGGTGGCGTCATGGCGACATTCACCTGAAGATTTTCAAGACATCTTTTGGGAACCCAGATTTTCTTCATAGGGGAGCCGTTCCTGCAGTTAGTGCCAACATATCTAGCAAATACTTCACCATTCTAATTTTTGAATAGCTTATAGTTGGAGTCAATTGACTCATCATCAGAATGAGGAGATTCACATGCAAATCCAGATAAGTTAGATGGATCAACTGGAGGTCCCTTTGCAGCAACCCATGTAGTTTTGGGGTACTGCTCAGGCTTCCAATATGTACCATCAGCATTGAGTTTCCTCTCAAAGGCGATACCCTCTTTCCTAGGGTTCCTGTTGAGGATCTGCTTTTTAAGCACATCACAAAGAGCCTGATGCCCTTTGAGGCTTTTGTACATGCCTGTCATGTACAATTCCTTCAGCCCTGCATCGTCAGTGATACTAGCAATGTCCTCAGATGAGCAATTAGTGATAGCAGAGGCATGTGAAGAATTTGAAACATTAGCAGCATTTGAACATTCAGGTGAAGAATTAGCAGATTCACGTTCAATGCACTTCAAGCATGGTGGAACAAATTCTCCCTGAGAAGCGCTGATTTGTTGAGCAAGTAATGAATCGCGCTCCTTCTGAAGATCTTCATAACTCACTCTTAGCTTCTCAAGGTCTTGCTTTCTTTGAAGAAATTCATAAGAAAGCTTCTCATGATCCAATAAGAGAGTGTTATGATGACTTTGAAGTTTTTCAAGCTTGGACTGAAGTCTCTGAAGATTTTCAGTCAAAGTTTCAGTGCGATCCATTTCTTCACCCAACATATCATCACTTTTATTTAGCATGTTTTGAACCTTTTCTAAAGCCCTTTGTTGTTTTGTAGCAATCTTAGCAAGTTTAGAATAGCTGGGTTTAAGGTTTTCATCAGATTCATTCTCACTTGATTCAGAGGAGGTATATTTGAGTACCTTGGCACCCTTTGCCATGAAGCAATAGGTGGGAGCATAGTCATCATCGCCTTCATCAGCCTTGTTGGTGAGGTCATTTTCTTCAGTGTCGAAGATAGACTTGCTGACGAATGCAGTAGCGAGAGCAAGGCTCGCCACTCCGGATTTGGACTCCTCAGATGACTCCTCTTTCTCATTTTCTTCAGATTCAACCTTAGAGTCCATTTCCTTGCCAATGAATGCCTTGGCCTTCTTGGAGATGCTCTTCTTGTGATATGAAGGCTTGGAGGATTTTGATGATGTGGATTTTGTGGATTTCTTCTTTTTCTTCGTATCATCAGAACTGTAATCCTTGTATTTCTTCTTCTTTGATTCCTTTTCCCACTGAGGACAATCTTGAATGAAATGTCCAGGTTTCTTGCATTTGTGACAGAGCCTCTTCTTGTAGTCACTGGATGAGGAATCATAGCTCCTTGAGGATCTTCCAAGGTGACCACGTCTTGAGAACTTTTGGAACTTCTTCATGAGCAGAGCCAAATCATGGCTTAGTTCTTCAGGATCACCAAGGATGCTACCAGAGTCTTCATCTTCGGACTCAGATACTGCCTTGGCCTTCAGTGCACGGGTTCTGCCATAGCTTGAACCATAGAGATCTCTCTTTTCAGCAAGTTGGAACTCATGAGTATTTAGCCTCTCGAGAATATCAGCGGGATCAAATGACTTGTAATCAGCACGTTCTTGTATCATCAATGCCAGAGTGTCAAATGAGGAATCGAGCGATCTCAGCAATTTCTTCACCACCTCATGGTCAGTGATGTCAGTGGCACCAAGTGCTTGAAGCTCATTTGAGATGTCAGTGAGGCGATCGAAGGTTTGTTGAACATTTTTATTGTCGAGTCTTTTGAAGCGGTTGAAGAGATTGCGAAGAACATCAACTCGAGAGTCACGCTGAGTTGAGACTCCTTCATTCACTTTGGACAACCTGTCCCAGATAAGCTTCGCTGTTTCCAAAGCACTCACTCTGCCATACTGTCCTTTGCTTAGATGGCCACATATGATATTCTTTGCTTGAGAGTCGAGTTGCTTGAATCTCTTCACATCGACAGCATTTAGAGAAGGTGTGACTGAGGGAACACCATTTTCCACAACATACCAGAGATCGTTATCAATTGGTTCAAGATGCATTTGCATCTTATTCTTCTAGTAGGGGTAGTCCGTCCCATCGAAGGTAGGACACCCAGCAGAGACCTTGATCATACCTGCGGTTGACATAACTAAAACTCCAGGCGGTTAAACCAAAATCACACAGAACAAGGGAGTACCTTGCTCTGATACCAATTGAATGTGCGTTATATCGACTAGAGGGGGGTGAATAGGCGATTTTTATGAAATTCTTCACTGAGGAATTTTCCGGTGAGGAAATTCCTTAGCGAAGAACTACTAGCAGCGGAATAAGTACTCAAAAGTAAACATAACAGAATACAAGCATAGTCATCATGATGAAATGAAGACAGGCACAGAGTACAGGAAGCGTAATCACAGGATAACACAGGATGAAGACAAACAGACTGAAGAAATTGAACTGAGGAAATTGAGAAAGTCTTCAGTCAAAGTCTTCAAACACAGATATGAGGAAATGAAAGAGTTGAGGAAATAGAACCAGTAAGCTTGGTGAAGACAATGATTTGGTAGACCAGTTCCAACTGCTATCTCAGTTGTACGTCTGGTTGGAGCGGCTGAGTATTTAAACTCGAGGACACACAGTCCCGGACACCCAGTCAAGGACACTTAGTCCAAGACACCCAGTCCTCACCGCATTCTCCTTGAACTAAGGTCACATAGACCTCGTCCAATCACTCGTGGTAAGTCTTCAGGCGACTTCCAAACCTTCACAAACTTGGTCACTCGGCGATCCACAAATCCTCTTGGATGCTCTAGACCATGACGCCTAACCGTCTGGAAGAAGCACAGTCTTCAAAGGTAACAAGCATCGGATCCACTCAGGATCAATCTCTTCAGTGATGCTCAATCACTTGGGGTTTATAGGTGTTTGGGTTTTTGGTTTTTGGTTTTTCCTCACTTGATGATTTTCGCTCAAAGTCCTTGGAGGATGGGTTGCTGTCAAATGACAAGTGTCAGTTTCTCTCGAAGAAGCCAACCAGCTAGTGGTTGTAGGGGGCGGCTATTTATAGCCTAGGGAGCAGCCCGACATGATAAGACATAAATGCCCTTAATGATATGACCATTTGGTGGATAGATATTTTGGGACAGCTGGCGCATAGCACATCAACGGTCGGAATTTTGAGTAGTAAAATCCTCAGGGCTATCATGTTCCTCACTGTGTAGGAAATCCGCACTGGCGAATTCCTAACTCCTCAGTCAGGACAAATTCCTCAGAGACCAGAAGAACTTCGTCTCTATCACTGAAGAAATTGACTGAACTGTATGAGATTTCCAATGGCTTCACTCGAAGGGATTGGTAGATGTAGGATTTTGAGTTGAGCATGACATGGAAATTTTTCCTTAGTATTTCCTCGACCCCCTTTAACAGTACGGTGTTTCCTATGACTCAAGAAAGAGAAAAACAAAACTATGAAAACGAAAGTCTTCAAGCTTAATATTCCTCGCATGAATATCAAGTCTTCACGGACACACCAATTTCTTCACTTTCAAAGTCTTCATGAAAGTCTTCAGAAATACCAAAATCTTCAGTCGAAGATGTTCATTTTTAGGGGTCGACTTTTCCTGTAAATATCAAACTCCTCATAGACTTATAGACCTGTGTACACTCACAAACGCATTAGTCCCTTAACCTATAAGTCTTGAATACACCAAAATCACTAAGGGGCACTAGATGCACTTACAGCGATCGAAGCTCGGGACCGCCTGGCGGAGGAGGAGAAGATGAAAGCCCTGGAGGACACCGTTAGGAGTCGTGATGCCGAGCCGGTGCAGCTGGCGAAGGCGCAGGCCGCGGAGCGTAGCCGGCTCGAGAAGCTGGAGCAGAAAATGAAGGCTAAGAAGGCCGAGATGGAAGTCAAGGCCAAGGTCCTGGCTGAGGACCACGTGGCCTTCAAGTCCCTTGAGGAGAGGTCCCACGTGGCGCTACGGGCACTCTACGAGAAGGGCTTGGAGGAGCCGCTGGCGACAGCCGACAAGGGCCCCACCCAGCTGCTTCATCATCTGGTCGCGGCACTTGAGGATGTCGTGAACGGGATCGGCCCCTTGGTGGAGGAGGAAGCATGCACGCTTTCCTCGGCCGTGTTGATGCGCGTCTTCAGCCATCTCCATCTTCATGATCCTAACGCCAAACTTGACGAGCTGCTGGAGCCTATGGATGGCGAGCGCTACACAGCTGCTACCGAAGCCGTGAAGGGCTGGGTGGAGGCTTTGCCGAAAAAGTTCCGCGCCTTCGACCCTGTGCCCCCAACTGGTGATGTTGCTGAACCTGCAACTCCACCGGGCAGCTCAGGTGAGGGCAGCATCACCATTGAAGGGACGCCTCTTGCAAGCGACGACGGCGTCCAGGGATGACGAGATGACTTGCTAGCGACTCCTTTTCCTGCTTTGCTTATGCAACATGATCCATGCCTCATGGAGGCATTTAAACTTGTGTTTGGTATTCGAGAACAGTATGTCCAGTAATATTTGTTCGAAATTCCGCGATTTCCTCTCCGTTTGCTTTGGTGTTCTGTGTCGGCAGGGCCCGTCCCCGCGCATACCTCAGCCGCCATTGGGCCGTCTGGATCACCAGGACGGACCAAGGAGTGAGGGGCTACGTGGCTAGTTAGGCTCCTGAGTCGCGATCCTCAGGACTCCCCCGTGACGCGCAAACAGCTTACAGGAAGGAGTTGCGAGAGTAGGCCTAGTGTTCTACGTCAGCAGGGCCCGACCCCACGCATACCTCAGCCGCCATTGGACCGTCTGGATCACCAGGACGGACTAAGGAGTGAGGCGCTACATGGCCAGTTAGGCTCCTGAGTCGCGATGCTCAGGAGTCCCCCTTGACGTCCAAACGACCTTCATACCTTGGCTCCGCTTGGGAGGGGGCGTGATGACCAGCAGGTCCGAGGGACCTGGCAGGGTGGCGTACACTTGGGCGTGACCCGAGCGCAACCCCCGTGCCCAGCCCCCTCGCGCGACTCTCCCGAGGGGATGTGTGGCGATGAGGCCAGACACTGAGCTCAGAGGCTCCCTGAGGTTGACATGGCCATGAGGCTGCTACCTCTTGAGCACTGCATTGGTTTTCCCTTGAAGAGGAAAGGGTGATGCAGCAAAGTAGCGTAAGTATTTCCCTCAATTTTTGAGAACCAAGGTATCAATCAAGTAGGAGGCCACGCTCAAGTCCCTTGCACCTACACAAACAAATAAGAACCTTGCAATCAATGTGATAAAGGGGTTGTCAATCCCTTCACAGCCACTTGCAAAAGTGAGATCTGATAGAGAAGATAAGATAATATTTTTGGTATTTTTATGATAAAGACTAGAAGTAAAGAAAGATAAATAAACGACGCAAGAAATAGCTTGTTGACGGGAGATTAATATGATGGAAAATAGACACGGGGGCCATAGGTTTCACTAGTGGCTTCTCTCAAGATAGCATAAGTATTACGGTGGGTAAACAAATTACTGTCGAGCAATTGATAGAATTGAGCATAATTATGAGAATATCTAGGTATGATCATGTATATAGGCATCACGTCCATGACAAGTAGACCGACTCCTGCCTGCATCTACTACTAGTACTCCACACATCGACCGCTATCCAGCATGCATCTAGAGTATTAAGTTTGTAAGAACAGAGTAACGCTTTAATGAAAATGACATGATGTAGAGGGATAAACTCATCCAATATGATATAAACCCCATCTTTTTATCCATGATGGCAACAATACAATACCTGTCGTTTCCCCTACTGTCACTTGGATCGAGCACCGCAAGATTGAACCCAAAGCTAAGAACTTCTCCCATTCCAATAAAGATCAAGCTAGTAGGCCAAACCAAACTGATAATTCGAAGAGACATGCAAATATAACCAATCATACATAAAAGAATTCAGAGAAGATTCAAATATTGTTCATACATAATCTTGATCATAAACCCACAATTCATCGGATCTTGACAAACACATCGCAAAAGAAGATTACAACGAATAGATCTCCAAGAGAATCGTGGAGAATTTTGTATTGAGATCCAAAGAGAGAGAAGAAGCCATCTAGCTAGTAACTATGGACCCGAAGGTCTGAGGTAAACTACTCACACATCATCGGAGAGCCTATGGTGTTGATGTAGAAGCCCTCCATGATGAATGCCCCTTCCGGCGGAGCGCTAGAAAAGGCCCCAAGATGGGATCTCACGGGTACAGAAGGTTGCAGCGGTGGAATTAGTTTTCGTGGTGCTCCTCGATGGTTTGGGGGTACGTAGGTATATATAGGAGGAAGAAGTAGGTCGGTGGAGCCACGAGGGGCCCACGAGGGTGGAGGGCGCGCCCAGGGGGTAGGCGTGCCCCTTGCCTCATGGCCTCCTCGTTGATTGCTTGACATCCACTACAAGTCCTCTGGATCAAGTTTGTTCCAAAAATCACACTCCCGAAGGTTTCATTCCGTTTGGACTCCGTTTGATATTCTTTTGCAGCGAAACACTGAAATAGGCAAAAAACAACAATTTGGGCCGAGCCTCCGGCTAATAGGTTAGTCCCAAAAATAATATAAAAGTGTATAAATAAGCCCATTAAACATCCAACATAGAATATATAATAGCATGGAACAATCAAAAATTATAGATACGTTGGAGACGTATCAAGCATCCCCAAGCTTAATTCCTTCTCGTCCTCGAGTAGGTAAATGATAAAAATAGAATTTTTGATGTGGAATGCTTCTTAATAATTTTCAATGTTATTGTGGCATGAATATTTAGATCTGAAAGATTCAAGATAAAAGTTTAATGTTGATATAAAAACAATAATACTTCAAACATGCTAACTAAGCAATTATGTGTTATCAAAATAACATAGCCAAAGAAAGCTTATCCTTACAAAATCATATAGTTAGGCTATGTTTCAATTTCGTCACACAAAACGTTCTCATCATGCATAACCCCAATGACAAGCCAAGCAATTGGTTCATGCTTTTTAACGTGCTTCATCCTTTTCAACCCTTACGCAATACATGAGCGCAAGCCATGGATATAGCACTATGGGTGGAACAAAGTATAATGATGGGGGTTATGATAAGACAAAAAGGTAGAAAGTCTCACATTGACGCGGCTAATCAATAGGCTATGGAGATGCCCATCAATTGATATCAATGAGAGGAGTAGGGATTGCCATGCAACGGATGCACTAGAGCTATAAATGTATGAAAGCTCCACAAAAGAAACTACGTGGGTGTGCATCCAACTTGCTTGCTCATGAAGACCTAGGGAATTTTGAGGAAGCCCATCATTGGAATATACAAGCCAAGTTCTATAATGAACAATTCCCATTAGTATATGAAAGTGACAACATAGGAGACTCTCTATCATGAAGATCACGGTGCTACTTTGAAGCACAAGTGTGGAAAAAGGATAGTAACATTGTCCATTCTCTCTTTTCTCTCATTTTTTCTTGGGCCTTCTCTTTTTTTGGCCTCTTTTTATTTATTTAATTAGTCCGGAATCTCATCCAAACTTGTGGGGGAATCATAGTCTCCATCATCCTTTCCTCACATGGGAAAATGCTCTAATAATGATGATCATCACACTTTTATTACTTACAACTCAAGAATTAGAACAAAATATGACTCTATGTGAATGCCTCCGGCGGTGTACCGGGATATGCAATGAATCAAGAGTGACATGTATGAAAAATTATGAATGGTGGCTTTGCCACAAATACGATGTCAACTACATGATTATGCAAAGCAATATGGCAATCATGGAGCGTGTCATAATAAACGGAACGGTGGAAAGTTGCATGGCAATATATCTCAGAATGGCTATGGAAATGCCATGATAGGTAGGTATGGTGGCTGTTTTGAGGAAGATATAAGGTGGTTTATGTGTGATAGAGCGTGTCATATCATGGGGTCTGGTTGCACCGGCGAAGTTTGCACCAACTCTCAAGGCGAGAAAGGGCAATGCACGGTACCGTAGAGGCTAGAAAATTGTGGAAGGTTGAGAGTGCATATAATCCATGGACTCACATTAGTCATACATAACTCATATACTTATTGCAAAAGTTTATTAGCCCTCGAAGCAAAGTACTACTACGCATGCCCCTTGAGGGATAGATTGGTAGGAAAAGACCATCGCTCGTCCCCGACCGCCACTCATAAGGAAAGCAATAAAAGAACACCTTATGTGTCAAAATTGTCACACAACTTTTACCATACGTGCATGCTACGGGACTTGCCAACCTTAACACAAGTATTTCTCAATTTCACAATTACTCAACTAGAACACTCTAATATTACCACCTTTATATCTCTGAACGCTTATCAAGTATCAAACTTCTCATGATATTCAATGAACTCAATGTGGAAGTTTTTATTATGCTCAGATGCCTATCATCTTCGGATTAATTTCATAATTAAAGCAAATTACCATGCTATTTAAGACTCTCAAAATAATATAAGTGAATCATGAGAGATCAATAATTTCTATAAAATAAAACCACCACCGTGCTCTAAAAGATATAAGTGAAGCACTAGAGCAAAAACTATATAGCTCAAAAGATATAAGTGAAGCACATAGAGTATTCTAAAAAATACCGAATCATGTGTGTCTCTCTCAAAAGGTGTGTATAGCAAGGATTATTGTGATAAACTAAAAAGCAAAGACTCAAATCATACAAGACACTCCAAGCAAAACACATATCATGTGGTGAATAAAAATATAGCCCCAAGTAAAGTTATCGATAGATGAAGACGAAAGAGGGGATGCCTTCCGGGGCATCCCCAAGCTTAAGCTTTTGGTTGTCCTTATATTTTACCTTGGGGTACCTTGGTCATCCCCAAGCTTAGGCTCTTGCCAATCCTTGTTACATAATCCATCAAATCTTTATCCAAAACTTGAAAACTTCACAACACAAAACTGAAAAGAAAATCTCGTGAGCTCCGTTAGTAAAAGAAAACAAACCACCACTTCAAGGTACTGTAATGAACTCATTATTTATTTATATTGGTGTTAAAACTACTGTATTCCAACTTTTCTATGGTTCATAAACTCTATTACTAGCCATAGATTCATCAAAATAAGCAAACAACACACGAAAAACAGAATCTGTCAAAAACAGAACAGTCTCTAGTAATCTGTAGGTTTCGAATAATTATGGAACCGAACAAATTATAAATAAAATTGATGGACGTGAGGAATTTATCTATTAATCATCTGCAAAAATAATTACCTAAATAGCACTCTCCAATAAAAAATGGCTGCAATTCTCGCGAGCGCTAAAGTTTCTGTTTTTTTACAGCAAGAGCGAAAAGACTTTCCCCAAGTCTTCCTAAAGGTTCTACTTGGAAAAAACACTAATTAAAACACAAAACCACATCTAAACTGAGGCTAGATGAATTATTTATTGAATAACATCAAGGAAAAATATTGGGTTGTCTCCCAACAAGCACTATCGTTTAACGCCCCTAGCTAGGCATAAATTTCAACGATGCTCACACGGAAGATAATAATTGAGACAAATAGAGCATCATGAAACATGTGACAAACACATCTAAGTCTAACATACTTCCTATGCATAGGAATATTATAAGAAAACAAATTATCATAGCAAGCAAAAACTAGCATATGCAAGGAAGCGGAAAGAAACAATAGCAATTTCAACATGACAAGAGGTAATTTAGTAACGTGAAAATTTCTACAATCATATTTTCCTCTCTCATAATAATTACTTGTGAGATCATAAGAAAATTCAAAAATATAGCTATCACCAAACATATTCTTAACACGATCCACATGTATGCAAAGTTGACACTCTTCCAAAATAGTGTGATTAAAATTAACTAAAGTCATGACCTCTCCAAACCCACTTTTATCAAAAAATTCATAAGATTGAACATTCTCCAAATATGTGGGATCTAAAGTTGACACTCTTCCAAACCCACTTTCAATAATATTGCAAACACTATTATCAATCTCATATTCATCATGGGGATTAAATAAATTTTCAAGATCAAAAAAAGAATCACCCCAATCATGATCATTGCAACAAACAGTAGTCATAGCAAAACTAACATCGCCAAGCTTGGGGTTTTGCATATCATTAACACAATTGACATTAAGAGAATTTATAATAACATCATTGCAATCATGCTTTTCATCAAAGTAACTATCAAGTATGGGTGTAATAGCAACGATCTCATGTTTAACATAAGGAACTATAGCAAACTCATCTTCATAAATATTGGCATCATGGCCACAAGAATAGCACGCATCATGTTCATCAAGGGATATTTCAATCAAATCATCAGAATCATAATTATCTATAGATTCATGCATATCATTATTTTCTTCCGAAGCAACTGTCATTCTTTCAATAAATTCTTTGACATAGACATTATGAGCATAGTTTTCATAGCAATATTTAAGTATGTCTAAATTTTTAGATTCGTAGAGAGTAATACCATACTTTTCAATCAAAGAAGCAATTTCATAAGCACCCTTAATAGCAAAAAATTCTTCAATTTGTTCAATATCGTAGTAACTATAAACACCCTTTTCATAAGAAGATAAGATTTCCTTATCATTAAACTCACATAGGTAGGGGAGGTGTTTTTAGGGTTCTTAGAGTAACAAGTAAGATCACAAATTTCACAAATATTCGAAGCATGAAATAGCAATCTGTTTATTTGATCCCATAAGAGTCTCCCTTTTTCAGACAAACGGTGATGCAGAAAATGGGCATGCTCATCTAAAGATTTCCCATCAACTAGGCTAGTTGGGGTTTCAGCACGAGCGCATAAGGATCGAAGATGATCCAAGTAGAACACTTTAAGTGGATCCATATCAATAGATTTTTAGTGAGAAAAGATGCAAGCAAATAGAAGACACATGGAAACAAAAATAAAAAGACATACGGGAAGAAGGCGAAGAAAAGGAAAAGGCAAAGGTGAAGTGGCAGAGAGAAAAACGAGAGGCAAATGGCAAATAATGTAATGTGAGGGATAAGATTTTGTGATGGGTACTTGGTATGTCTTGACTTGTGTGTAGTCTCCCCGGCAACGGTGCCAGAAATCCTTCTTGCTACCTCTTGAGCACTGCGTTGGTTTTCCCTTGAAGAGGAAAGGGTGATGCAACAAAGTAGCGTAAGTATTTCCCTCAGTTTTTGAGAGCCAAGGTATCAACCCAGTAGGAGGCCATGCTCAAGTCCCTTGCACCTGCACAAACAAATAAGAACCTTCCAACCAACGCGATAAAGGGGTTGTCAATCCCTTCACGGCCACTTGCAAAAGTGAGATCTGATAGAGAAGATAAGATTATCTTTTTGGTATTTTTATGATAAAGACTAAAACTAAAGAAAGCAAAATAAATGGCGCAAGAAATAGCTTGTTGACGGGAGATTAATATGATGGAAAATAGACCCGGGGGCCATAGGTTTCACTATTGGCTTCTCTCCAGATAGCATAAGTATTACTGTGAGTAAACAAATTACTTTCGAGCAATTGATAGAATTGAGCATAGTTATGAGAATATCTAGGTATGATCATGTATATAGGCATCACGTCCGTGACAAGTAGACCGACTCCTGCCTCCATCTACTACTATTATTCCACACATCAACCGCTATCTAGCATGCATCCAGAGTATTAAGTTCATAAGAACAGAGTAACGCTTTAAGCAAGATGACATGATGTAGAGGGATAAACTCATGCAATATGATATAAAACCCATCTTTTTATCCTCGATGGCAACAATACAATACGCGTCATTTCCCCTACTGTCACTGGGATCGAGCACCACAAGATTGAACCCAAAGCTAAGCACTTCTCCCACTGCAAGAAAGATCAATCTAGTAGGCCAAACCAAACTGATAATTGAAAGAGACTTGCAAAGATAACCAATCATACATAAAAGAATTCAGAGAAGATTCAAATATTGTTCATAGATAATCTTGATCATAAACCCACAATTCATAGGATCTCAACAAACACACTGCAAAAGAAGATTACATCGAATAGATCTCCAAGAGAATCAAGGAGAACTTTGTATTGAGATACAAAGAGAGAGAAGAAGCCATCTAGCTAGTAACTATGGACCCGAAGGTCTGAGGTAAACTACTCACACATCATCGGAGAGGCTATGGTGTTCATGTAGAAGCCCTTCGTGATCAATGCCCCCTCCGGTGGAGTGCCAGAAAAGGCCCCAAGATGGGATCTCACGGGTACAGAAGGTTGCGGTGGTGGAATTAGGTTTTCGTGGTGCTCCTCGATGGTTTGGGGGTACGTAGGTATATATAGGAGGAAGAAGTAGGTCGCTGAAGCCACGAGGGGCCCACGAGGGTGGAGGGCATGCCCAAGGGGGTAGGCGCACCCCCCTGCCTCATGGCCTCCTCATTGATTGCTTGACGTCCACTCCAAGTCCTTTGGATCACGTTTGTTCCAAAAATCACGCTCCCAAAGGTTTCATTCCATTTGGACTCCGTTTGATATTCTTTTTCCGCGAAACACTAAAATAGGCAAAAAAAACAACAATTTGGGTTGGGCCTCCGGTTAATAGGTTATTCCCAAAAATAATATAAAAGTGTATAAATAAGCTCATTAAATATCCAAAACAGAATATATAATAGCATGGAACAATCAAAAATTATAGATATGTTGGAGACGTATCAGTGGCCGCCCTCAGTTGTTTATCATCAGCGCGGAGCATAGCGCTTCTGCACTTCCATGGGCATAGCCGCTCCTCAGTAGTGTCGACTGCCAGCGCGGTGCATGGTGCTTCCACCAGTGCGTGGGTGAGGGCTCCCTCTATGTGGAGCCCCCGGGGGCGTGTACAACCCCGCCCTGACACGTGGCTTGCACGACAGGGCTGGACGAGGTGTGTCTGGGCACTCGTGAGCCCGCGCGGGACTCATGAGGCCCTACCTCAAGGCGGGTTGAACCTGCTCATGGGTCTTGATGACTGTGGTGGTCCTACGAGATGGTTAGGCAACCTGCACCGAGTGAATCTCCCGAGGCTATCGCATGAGGAGGCCAAGCACCAACGACCACAGGAGGTGACGTGAACGGGGCCGGCCCGCCAGACAGAGCTCAGACGTTGGGTTTATCAATGTTGCAGGGACGGACCCGAGCATTGGCGTCGTGCCTAGTCTTCTCATGCGAAGGATCTTAAAGAAAAACGATCGGCACACGGCTTCCGTGGTGGGTGGCAATCAAGCAAGAGATGACTATAATAAATCATGCATGGGAACCAGCTAGCTAAGATAGATGCGAGAATGATACATGCCACTGGGACGGACCCGAGCGGCCTGGGGATGATGCAGCCCGAGGGGCGTCCCCAGTAAGGTAAGCTAAAGATGCAAGAGGATACATGCCGCATGGATAGGCCCATGCGACCTGGGAATAATGCAGCCCAAGGGGCGCTCCCAGCTGAATGAACTTTCGAAAATGCCACCTGGTTTTGTTGTTGACGAAGTGTTGGGGTAGCTGAAGGCATGCGCTGAAGAAGTTGCTCCTCACGAGCCGCCAAGATCCTGAGCCTCGTGAGGCCCTGGGGGCTTAGGTGGCTCCTTGAGGACCGTCTCCATCTCCGCCAGAACCGCGTGATGCCTGGCCTCTTGGGTTGCCAGGATGCTCCGTAGGTTGCGCTGGAAGGCGGCTGCCATGCTCGGCAGGCCAAATGGCATGCAAACATAGCTGTGAGCTGGACCCTCACACCTGTCGGCGCGTGAGGGCCAGAAGTGCTCCTGAGATGCGGCCCTGTTGAGCCCTGGGATGTCGATGCATACGCGCAGCTCGCCACCCTCGCCAGGA
The DNA here is from genome assembly GCF_018294505.1 of Triticum aestivum. Lineage (NCBI taxonomy): Eukaryota > Viridiplantae > Streptophyta > Magnoliopsida > Poales > Poaceae > Triticum > Triticum aestivum. Next base: position 336,864,041 of record NC_057797.1, read on the forward strand.
TGGGGAGATGCGCCAGGTGGGCGGCGGTCGCCGTGTATTAACCTTGCTTCCTGAAGCTCCTAGGTGGCCTTGGCGATGAACTCCTGAGCGTCGGGCGCTCCTCGCCAGTGCCCTCCTGAGGGAAACGTGTCGCGAAGCACGCCTCCACGTGGTGCCCTAGCGCCTCCCTCATGATGTTGGCTAGGTTTGAGGCCATCCAGAAGAGAGCCCCCGAGCCCTGCCCGAGGAGGGCGCCGGGCGCGCCTTCGTATGTGAGGGAGGGAGGCGCCCCAGGCGCGGGCGTCGATCCTGATGTGGCACCGCTAGAGGTGCTGCTCCCCAGAGGTCCTGTGCGGAGTAGTTGCTTCTTCTTCTTGGAGGTGGCCTGAGGAGGGTACGCGCCCTTGCTGTCAGGGTCTTCGATTGCCGCGGCTTGGAAGGCGTGCTCGAGGGAGCACACCGCGTCTCTTTCTTCGCAGGGGACTGAGGGCCGGATACCCGAGGATGGCATTGTATGGCAGACGGATGTGAGCAACGTCGAAGTCGACAAGCTCAGTGTGGTAGTTGTCGCGCTGACCGAAGGTGACCGGGAGACGAACTTTCCCTATCGGGGTGGTGGAGCTATCGGACACTCCTGAGAAAGGCTTGGTGGGCTGAAGCTGATCGTATGGCACTTGGAGGCTATCGAATGTCTCAACGGACAGGACACTGAGCCCCACTCCGCCGTCGATGAGGGTCTTGGTGACTTGGACATTGCTAATTATGGGTGAACAAAGCATTGGTGACGCCGGCGGTCACCGCGCACTTGAGTTGGTCCGCCGAGCTAAAGGTGATGGCGTACTTGGACCACCTGAGCGGCCGCGTGACCTCCAGCCTGGGGAGGGCTGCATTCACCTTGCCAGAGAACTGCTTGAAGATGTGCTGGGAAGCCGGGGCCTGAGCACCGCCCAAGATGCAAGCGATGGCGCGTTGCTCCAAGAAGCCCCCCAGCCCCCTCGTCCTGATGGGGTCGTCATTCCTTCTTGGTGGTGGCGGCAGTGGAGGGAGACTAGGATTGCCCTGAGGATAGTCCTCGTGAGGCTGGTTGCGCCAGGCGCCCTCACGAGGCTGCTCCTGCCGGTGGTCCTCATGAGGCTGGTCGCGCCACTCCTAGCAGGAGCCGCAGTTGTCCCAGCGTCCTCCTCCTCGGCCATAGCCCCGGTCATTGTGCTCGGAGCATCGACTGAAGTGTCCATCTCGAATGGCCCTGAGCTCTTGACAATCGTTGGTGTTGTGGCTGTGTACGTTGTGGAAGGCGCAGAAAGGACGACTGCTCTTGGATGACTCAGGATGGTCCCAGCCGCGCTTTGTGTCCGGCTCCACCGTGAGTACGGCTACTCCCTTGCGCTTCACGTCCTTGACCTTGGATTTCTTTTCCTCTGGGTCGGTGGAACGGAGCTCGAGGAGGGAGAGACGCCCTTCTTCAGCGCTTGCGCACTTGGTCGCTATGTTGAACAGCTCCAGAGTCGTGCATAGCTCCTTGTGGCTGGCGAGCTCCTCCTTCATCTTGATGTCGCGGACGCCATCGGAAAACGCTAAGATGATGGCCTCATCCTTCACCTTGGGGATCTTGAGGCGGATGTTGTTGAAGAGCTGGATGTACTTCTGCAGGGTCTCTCCCGGCTGTTGCTTGATGCGGCGCAGGTCACCCGCGGCCGAAGCACGGTCGTGGGTACCCTGGAAGTTGGCAATGAAGCGGTTGCGCATCTCATCCTAGGAGGAGATTGATCCCACGGGCAAGTTCAGGAGCGACAAGCGAGCTCCATCCTTGAGAGCCATGGGAAACCAGTTCACCATGACTTTTTCATTGCCATTGGCCGCCTTGATGCTCAACTCGTAGAGCTGCAGTAACTCCGCGGGGGTCGGGGGTGCCGTCGTAGTGCGGAGGCAGATCCGGCTTGAACTTCCCTGGCCAAACAATGATGCGCAGCTTGGGAGCAAAGGCGTGGCAACCTGCGGTGGCCACATGGGCCCTGTGTAGGGGCGGAGCCTGCACTTGATGTCTGTGCACCGCCGCCGTGGGAGGCACGTGGTCTTGTCGTGGGGGTGCCGGGAGCGCTGGAGGGTTTTCTTGCGGCCGGGGAACCTCTTGGCAGCTTCCTTCTTCATGTGCGGGCACACGGCATGGCGGATCACGCCACGGGAACACGCGTCTTGGGGTGAGGACACCGTCTTGACGCGGAGGGGGCGGTGGTGCTCCGTGAGCTGCGCGTCTTGGCGCAAGGGTGCCGTCTAGATGCGGAGGCGGTGGAGGCGCTCCGTGAGCTACATCGCCCTCTGCTGGAGGTGGGCGAGGCAGCGAGAGGGATGGTGCAGGGGAGCCCCCAGCGGCGCTGACGAGCTTGGTGATGTGGTCTAACCAGTCCTCATAGAGGTCGTCGACCGGGCGGTAGCGTAGGAGCTCGCGTGCCATGAGCAGTGCTGCCTGCGCGTCCGTGGGCATGCGATGACCGTGAGACAATGAGTCGGCCGGAGTCAGCGGCTGGGTGGCAGTGCGGTCGTCCCGCCACATGGAGGGGTGCAGTGATGATGCTTGCTACTCGTTTGCTGTCGGGCCGGTAGCGGCCTTGGCAACAGGAGATGGAGAACGACCAGGAGGCCCGCCGATAGGGGTCGTCTGAGCGACACGGGCGGCGAGGGCGGCCCGGCGCTCAGCGCGGGCTCGACGCGCATTTGACATGGATGCGGTGGAGCGACGGAACATGGATCAACGGAAGGAAAGCTTCAGCGCACCCCTACCCGGCGCGCCAAATGTCGATTTCGGGTTCCGGCAAAACCCTTGAGGTTCGAACTCTGCGGTGCGCACAAAGATCTCTTCCCCCTAGCTCACGCCCTCACCATGATCTTAGAGCTAAGCACGTCGAACTCGCAGAACAAAGGACACATGGTTTATACTGGTTCGGGCAACCGTTGTGGTGTAATACCCTACTCTAGTGTGGTGTGGTGGATTGCCTCTTGGGCTGAGGATGAACGAGTACAAGGGAAGAACAGCCTCCTAAGGAGAGGTGTTCTTGAGCTCGATGAGCTTGTGTGTTTGAGGATGGTCTGAATGTCCCCCCTTGCTACAGCGGTAGCTAGCCCTATTTATAGTGGCCCTGGTCCTCTTCCCAAATGTAGGAGGGATGGGATCCAACAACGACCAAATTTGAAGGGAGACACCTAGTACAAGTTATCCTGACAAAAGGTGGTCTTCACCTGCCAAAGGCTCTGGTGGTGACGCCGTCCTGGGCTCTACAGTGACCTCCGTCCTGCCGTCCTACTGGTTTTGGTATTGTTGCACCGATATGGAAACCTTTGTCTGATGCCTCGGGACTCCTTGCCTGCGCCTGTCCCTTTAGCACCAAAGAAGAAATGAGGACACTGTGCGCGCTGGCGCCCGCGTGGTGTCCGCCTGGCCTTTATCATCATGGCTTGCGTCACAGGGACCTCGCGCGGTGCCCCCTCCCTTGATCTCTCCACCCCTCATGAGCCAGCCTGGTGATGCCGCCGCCGAGGAGGTCTTGCGTCATCTGCCTCGCGAGGATTGGCCCCTCGCGAGGGTCTTGAGCGTTCGCTGCTGAAGATGGGCCATATAGGGCCGCTGGTGGAGCCACGCCGTGGGCCGCAGGCAGGCAAGTCTAGGGATCCCCGTTCCCAGGACGCCGACAGACACAACGATACCACTGTAAAACCAACCATGTTCATGCGGACCACTATACGTCGAACCCCAATCTCATATCATGCATCTGTCAGAAAGATATCCTAGGTAACTGCTTGAATTCCCACCTAAAAACTCCCGAAACTTTCTGGTTATGCAATCTGGTGTTGAGGATACAGGGAGGCACAAATATCTCACATAAATAACAAATCCTACACTCCAACTGTATCCATCTGTCAACACATAACCAAGAAAACCTCAGAAATCATGTACCTCGGGCCTTCGAAAACATCTGATATACTAGAAATTCACCCGAGGACACACATGTGATTTTTCAACAAACTTTGGTGCACATGAGCATGTGCTTGTAGTTCAAATTTGAATTGTGCACATTAAATGACCAGAAACTCAATTAATGTATAAAAAGGCCAAACAAACTTGGAATAATTCCAAAATTTAATAGGGCACTCATGTAGTTCTATGTTGCCTCTATAAAGAAACTCATGGGGGGGAAGCATATATTGTTTCGCACTCAAAGTTGACACGTTCCCTCTTAGAACCACGAGCCTTCTTGAGAGAAGCTCCGGTTTGCAAGAACCTTATACCAAAATTCATATTGGTGTAATATATACTGTATTCCAACTCATCTATGGTTCATACCCTTAGATACTACTCATAGATTCATCAAAATAAGCAAACAACACACAGAAAACAGAATCTGTCAAAAACAGAACAGTCTGTAGTAATCTAGATCAAACGTATACTTCTGGAACCCCAAAAATTCTAAAATAAATTGCTGGACGTGAGGAATTTATATATTAATCATCTTCAAAAAGAATTAACTAAATATCACTCTCCAATGAAAAATGTCAGCAATTCTCGTGAGTGCTAAAGTTTCTGTTTTTTACAGCAAGATCAAAAAGACTTTCCCCAAGTCTTCCCAACGGTTCTACTTGGCACAAACACTAATTAAACAGAAAAAACACAACCAAAACAGGGGCTATATAAATTATTTATTACTAAAAAGAATCAAAAAGCAAGGACCAAAAATAAAATAGGGTTGCCTCCCAACAAGCGCGATCGTTTAACGCCCATTGCTAGGCATGATAATTTCAATCATGCTCACATAAAAGACAAGAATTGAAATATAAAGAGAGCATCATGAAGAATATGACTAGCACATTTAAGTCTAACCCACTTCCTATGCATAGGGATTTTATGAGAAAACAACTTATGGGAACAATAATCAACTAGCATAGGAAGGCAAAACAAGCATAACTTCAAAACTTTAAGCACATAGAGAGGAAACATGATATTATTGCAACTCCTACAAGCATATATTCCTCCCTCATAATAATTTTCAGTAGCATCACGAATGAATTCAACAATATAACCATCACATAGAGCATTATTATCATGATCTACAAGCATAGAAAATTTACTACTCTCCACATAAGCAAAATTCTTCTCATTCGGAATATTGGGAGTATCATAAGAAACTCGAATACTATAAATTGTTTCCATATTAAAAGAGTAATGTTCAGAAAAGGGGCAATCATAATCATGACAAGTTTTATAAATATAATCATCATTACTTTTCATAGCATATGTATCATCACAATAATCATCATAAGTAGCAATTGTGTTCTCATCATAATCAATTGAAACCTCTTCCAAGATAGTGGAATCATTACTAAATAAAGTCATGACCTCTCCAAATGCACTTTCATAATTATCACAATAAGATTCCACATCCTCCAAAATAATTTGATCATTACTTCCTAAAGTTGACACTCTTCCAGATCCACTTTCATCAATATAATCATCATAAGTAGGAGGCATGCTACCATCATAACAAATTTGCATATCAAAACTTGGGAGGCTAGAAATATCATCTTCATTAAACATAGCATCCCCAAGCTTGGGACAAACATTAATTGCAGCAAATATATTCTCAAACATGTCATTCTCATCAAACATAGCATCCCCAAGCTTGGGCCTTTTCATATCATAAGCATAATGACTCTCATCATTAATAGTATGGATAGCACCAATAGTATAGAAATTATCATCATCGCAATGAGCAATAGGAGCAACATCATTTGGGAGAGATACCTTTATACCTTTGCTTCTCCGTCTTTTATTTTTCTTCTTCACATCATGTGGGGGTTCAATCCTCTTTTCGGAGCTCCTTATTGATGAGATTGATTGAATAGAAGGCTCCTCCTCATTACCTGATTCATCATAAGAAATAGTAGGAGGATATTGGGAAGCCTCTTCCCTTTCATTAGTATTATCTTCATCCTCTATTTGTTTTCTTTTCTTTATGTAATTGGCAATATAAGGGTTTTCAATGCAATTCACCGCGCAATACATAAGAATTTCTTCTAGATCAATATCGAGGAATTTCTCAAGGTTATATTCTGGAATATGCTTAGTTATACGTTTCATTTCTTCAAAACCCAAAAGCAAACTAAGTTCATTATGATGTGCAAGGGAAATCAAATCATCACAGTTTTTGGACACGATACGATCATGAAACAATTTGCATTTGAGATTTAAATGACCATGTTCATTGCAAAGTTCACAGGTATGGTGAAGAAATTTTAAATTTTCAGCACAAACATCTAGTCTTTCTTGCAACCATTTAGTTTCCAAATACTTATGTCTCTTGCAAAATCTATCTTCCCTATTTGGCATGTACTTGCAAACTCTATGCACTCCACAAAAATTGACATGCTTATAAGAGATATTTTCATCATGACGGGTGCAATCATCATTAGTACTATGGATATTCAGGGAGTTCATACTAACAACATTACAATCATACTCATCATTCAAAGATTTAGTGCCAAACATTTTATAGACTTCTTCTTCTAGCATTTGAGCACAATTTTCCTTTCCATCATTCTCGCGAAAGATATTAAAAAGATGAAGCGTATGAGGCAAAATCAATTCCATTTTTTTTGTAATTTTCTTTTATAAACTAAACTAGTGATAAAACAAGAAACTAAAAGATTCGATTGCAAGATCTAAAGATATACCTTCAAGCACTCAGCACCCCGGCAATGGTGCCAGAAAAGAGCTTGATGTCTACTACACAACCTTCTTCTTTTAGACGTTGTTGGGCCTCCAAGTGCAGAGGTTTGTAGGACAGTAGCAGATTTCCCTCAAGTGGATGACCTAAGGTTTATCAATCCATGGGAGGCGTAGGATGAAGATGGTCTCTCTCAAGCAACCCTGCAACCAAATAACGAAGAGTCTCTTGTGTCCCCAACACACCCAATACAATGGTAAATTGTATAGGTGCACTAGTTCGGCGAAGAGATGGTGATACAAGTGCAATATGGATAGTAGATAATGGTTTTTGTAATCTGAAAATATAAAAACAGCAAGGTAGCAAGTGGTAAAAGTGAGCGTAAACGGTATTGCAATGCTAGGAAACAAGGCCTAGGGTTTATACTTTCACTAGTGCAAGTTCTCTCAACAATAATAACATAATTGGATCATATAACTATCCCTCAACATGCAACAAAGAGTCACTCCAAAGTCACTAATAGCGGAGAACAAACGAAGAGATTATTGTAGGGTACAAAACCACCTCAAAGTTATCCTTTCTGATCGATCTTTTCAAGAGTCCGTAGTAAAATAACACGAAGCTATTCTTTCCGTTCAATCTATCATAGAGTTTGTACTAGAATAACACCTTAAGACACAAATCAACCAAAAACCTAATGTCACCTAGATACTCCAATGTCACCTCAAGTATCCATGGGTAGGATTATATGATATGCATCACACAAAGAACTTCAAAGAGTGCCCCAAAGTTTCTATCGGAGAGTCAAGACGAAAATGTGTGCCAGCCCCTATGCATAAGTTCACGAGGTCACGGAACACGCAAGTTGATCACCAAAACAAACATCAAGTGGATCACGTGATATCCCATTGTCACCATAGATAAGCACACGCAAGACATACATCAAGTGTTCTCAAATCCTTAAAGACTCAATCCGATAAGATAACTTCAAAGGGAAAACTGAATCCATTACAAGAGAGTAGAGGGGGAGAAACATCATAAGATCCAACTATAATAGCAAAGCTCGCGATACATCAAGATCATACCATCTCAAGAACACGAGAGAGAGAGAGATCGAACACATAGCTACTGGTACATACCCTCAGCCCTGAGGGTGAACTACTCCCTCCTCATCATGGAGAGCGCCGGGATGATGAAGATGGCCACCGGAGAGGGATTCCCCCCTCCGACAGGGTGCCGGAACGGGTCTAGATTGGTTTTCGGTGGCTACGGAGGCTTCGGGCAGTGGAACTCCCGATCTAGGTTTCTTTCTGGATGTTTTGGGTTATATAAGAGGTGTTGGAGTCGGGGAAAAGTCAGGGGGGTTCCCGAGGCGGCCACGAGGCAGGGGGGCGTGCCGCCCACCCTCGTGGTGGCCTCGGGACTGTTCTGGCCCACCTCCGGTACTCTGTGGGCTTCTTCTGGTCCAAAAATGATCTCCGTGAAGTTTCAGGTAAATTGGACTCTGTTTGATTTTCCTTTTCTGCGATAGTTAAAAACAAGGAAAAAACAGAAACTGGCACTGGGCTCTAGGTTAATAGGTTAGTCCCAAAAATCATATAAAATAGCATATAAATGCATATAAAACATCCAAGGTTGATAATATAATAGCATGGAACAATAAAAAATAGAGATACGTTGGAGACGTATCAGTGACACGTTCCCTCTCAGAACCACGAGCCTTCTTGAGAGAAGCTCCGGTTTGCAAGAGGCTTATACCAAAACTTGTTCCTATTTGGCCAATTTTTTTACCACAACATGGTAGTACTATGACATGACACCGTGCCAAGTTTCATGATTTTCAGGCATGTTTTGCATTTACAAGAATTTTAAAACCAAGTTTCTCAATGTTCTCGGCCAAGCCACGATGCCCGGATGTTTGACTTTCATTCCCATTTCTTGCACGGGACCTAGAAATTCACCCGAGGACACACATGTGATTTTTCAACCAACTTTGGTGCACGAGAGCATGTGCTTGTAGTTCAAATTTGGATTATGCACATTAAATGACCAGAAACTCAACTAATGTATAAAAAGGCCAAACGAACCCGGAATATTTCCAAAATTTAACAGGTCACTCATGTAGTTCTATGTTGCCATTGTAAAGAAACTCAAGGGGGCAGCGTATATTGTTTCACACTCAAAGGTGACACGTTCCCCCTCAGAACCATGAACCTTCTTGAGAGAAGCTCCGGTTTGTAAGAAGCTTATACCAACATTTGTTCCAATTCGGCCAATTTTTTTACCACGGCATGGTAATACCATGACATGATACCATGCCAAGTTTCATGATTTTTAGGTGTGCTTTGGATTTACATGAATTTTAAAACCAAGTTTCTGAATGTTCTCGGCCGAGTCATCACGCCAAGATGTTTGAATTTCATTCCCATTTCTTGCATGGGACCTAGAAATTCAACAAAGGACACACATGTGATTTTTCAACCAACTATGGTGCACTGGAGGATGTGCTTGCAGTTCAAATTTGGATTATGCACATTAAATGTCCAAAAACTCAATTAATGTATAAAAAGGCCAAACGAACCCGGAATAATTCCAAAATTTAATAGGGCACTCATATAGTTCTATGTTGCCTCTGTAAAGAAAATTGTCGGTTTTCGGGTTCCGGTAAAACCCTTGAGGTTCAAACACTGGGGTGTGCACAAAGATCTCTCCCCCTCTCTAGCTCGCATTCAACGCGATCTCACGGCCTAGCTCGACGAACCCAAAGAATGGGAGACACAAGATTTATACTGGCTCGGGCCACCGTTGCGGTGTAATACCCTACTCCAGTGTGGTGTGGTGGATTGCCTCTTGGGCTGAGGATGAACAGTTACAAGGTAACAACAGCCTCTTGAGGAGAGTTGTTCTTGTGCTTGGTGAACTTGTGTGGTTGTGGATTCTCTCTCTCTAGATGAGTCGATCCTTTCTCAGTTATCTCCCTACGATGGTGGCTAGTACTATATACAGAGGCCCCGGTCCTCTTCCCAAATATTGAGCGAGAAGGGATCCCAGAACGGCCAATTTGAAGGGGGACAACTAGTACAAGATATCCTGGCAAAAGTAGTCTTCGCTTGCCAAAGGCTCTGGTGGTGATGCCGTCTTGGGCTCCACGGTGACCTCCTTCCTGCTGTCCTGCTAGTCTTGGTCTTGTTGCACCGATATGGAAACCATTGCTTGATGCCTCGGGACTCCTCGCCTGTGCTTGGCTCTTTAGCACCAAAGAGGAAACAAGGACACTGCGCGTGCTGGTGCCCGCCAGGCGTCCGCCTGGCTCGAGTCGTCATGGCTTGCGTCACGCAAACCTCATGAGGTGTCCCTTGCCTTGATCTCTCCGCCCCTCGCGAGCCAGTCTGGTGAGTCTGCCCATGAGGAGGTCTTGCGTCGTTTGCTTCGCGAGGCTTGGCCCCTCGCGAGGGTCTTGAGTGTTTGTTGGTGAAGATGGGCCATACAGGGCCGCTGGTGGATCCCCGCTGCGGGCCGCAGGCAGGCAAGTCTGGGGACCCCCATTCCCGGAATGCCGACAGTAGCCCTCGGGCCCAAGGCGTGCTCGGGCTGGGCTTCGAGGCGAAGCCAAAAGGCAAGTGCGCAGCACCGCAGGCCCCAACAGGCTGCGACTATGGTTGACGCGTGGCGACTGATTGGATGTCGGCGTCTCTGCTTCCCCGCGCCGTCTCGGCAACTACCCGACTTGACGGGTCCTTGCTGCATGAAGGAAAAGATCATTATTACCTTAGATCGTGGAGGCCAGCGGTTGGCCTCCCCTTGGCTATAAATGGGAAGGGGGCGGAGCCCCCATCACCCATCTCTCCCTTTACTTCTCCCGCTTCTTCTTCTTCCTTACTTCAATGCCGACAGCAACACCCATGGCGCCTGCGAAGAGTCTCTCGGCTGCAGAGAAAGGGAAGGCTCGCCTGGAGGGGCCTGGCTCACCGCTGCCCAAGAGGGGGCGGGGCCGTCCCCGCAAGCATGCCATGACCCCCGTTGCGGCCCCTCGTGGTCGCGGTGGTGCCCCTTCGCGTGGTGGTGGTCGCCTGAGTCGTGGTAGCCCCGTCGATGAAGGGAGGCACGGCGGCCGCACTTCCACTCGGCGGAAGTGCTGCCGGAGTTTGTCGTGTGGTCAGAGAACCCGGCCGGCACTTGGCTTCAGCTCCCGTGCTTCTTTGCCGGCGAGCTGTCAGCCACTGGTCTAGGTGGTATTTGGCTGCAAGCGGACGGCTGCTGCAGCAAGGCTTCCTAGGTCGCAGTCGATGTCTCCGTGCAGGCAACACAGTCCTGGCCCGTGGTTGGCATATGTTCGCCCGCGCGCGCGGACTGGGCAGGCGGCGTGCCCTCCACTTCAAGTACGACGACGATGCGACCCTCTTCGTGAGGGTATTTGGGGAAGATAGTCGCCGCGTCGGGTGCTGCCCCGAGGACAACGATGGCGACGAGGTGCTCGGCCTTGGCGATGGCCATGACGAAAGTGGCGGCCGGCCCACCCTCCGCGCCGGCCATGTCTCATCCAGCTACGACGACTCTTCTTCCGGCGACAGTTCCAACAGTGGCGGCTACGACCAGCCGCCACGCCGCCGCGCCCGCTTTGAAGGCAGCAGCGGGCCGTCTCGTCGCGTGCTCCGGTGAAGTGCCAGGAGGGGTCTGGCTCAGCTCAGGAGAGCGCCACGGGCCCGTCCTCGCGACCTACTGCAGGAGCACGTTCCACTTTTGTTTCGTTTTTCCTTTCCTTCCCGCGTTAAGAGAGAGACAAGTATGGGGCCCCGCTGGGGCGTGCAACAATTATGATTTCTAAGTGGCTATGCTATGTTTATCATTCCTGTGTTGGGTTGCAGCGATATGCTTTACATATGCGCGTAGGAATAACTTAGCTTGATGCGCCTGAAGTAGATTCCGCCTCATGAGACGCACGTTCCCTAATCCGTGGGGAGGCCTCCTGTGCTCGCAAGGCGCCTGAGAACTGCAAAAATTCGCTAGGAAATTCTTATCCTTCCGGATCCTGGTCGAAGGCACTGTTAGTCATGACCCAGTGCTTCGTATCGCAGTACCCAGGGGGCACGGAGTGAGAGGGGTGCGCCAGCTTGCGAGCACGAGTGAGGGTGCCTTGCGAAAGACAAGAAAACTAAAATGCTCACGAGGGCACCTGTCCAGCCCCCTCTCGAGGCATGCAAGGGAGAGTACGGGCCAAAAACGAGGACCCGAGAGCAGAAAGGAGGCGAAAAGGCAATGGAACCAGGCTAGCAAGGAACACCAGAAAGCAAATTCTTACTAAAGAGGGGCCAACCAACTACAGAAAGCAAATGAAAAGCCGCGTCCGATGCCTAGTCTAGTCGTCTTGTCTTCTCACCAGCGCGGAGCTAAGTGCTGCCACTAGTCGTGGGAGGGAGCCCTCGAGTCCCAAGGGCAACACTCCTGAGACTCCGGGGCGTGTACAACCCCACTCTTTACTACGTTAGAGTGTCACGAGCGGAGATTCTTCACAGGCACTAGGCCTTGCTTCATAGGCACCGGGCCTTGCTTCATGGGTAGAACTTCCGGAGCTGCTGGATGTTCCAGGCGTTCTGGATGGGGATCCCATCCTGCGTCTCCAGGTGCGCGGCGCCAGGCCTGGAGACGTGGGCGACCCAAAATGGGCCCTCCCACATGGGCGAGAGTTTGTGCAGCCCTCCCCTGGAGAGCACCCGCCTCGGGAGAAGATCACCCACCTCGAGCGTCCTCGAGCGGACGCTATGGCAGTGGTACCGTCGCAGCGCCTGTTAGTACGTCACAACTTGGAGCGAGGCCTCACGGCGGCGTTCCTCCCGCAGCACGAGGGTCCATCCCTCACATGACGTCCTACTGCGTTTCATCAAACGCCAGGACCCGCGTGGAGCGATGCTTGACCTCTAGTGGGAGAACCGCTTCTGCTCCGTAGACGAGGAAGAACGGGGTCTCGCCTGTGGGCCTGGTGGCGGTGGTGCGGATGGACCACAGAACGGACTGGAGCTCGTCGTGCCAGCACCTGCCGTAGGCCGCGAGGTTCTTCTTGAAGGTCCTGGTCTTGAGACCCCTCAGGACCTCCGCATTGGCGCGTTCGGCCTGGCCGTTGCTCCTGGGGTGCGCCACGGAGGCGTAGCAAATCTGCATTCCAGGGTGAGCACAATATGTTTTGAAGAGATTGCTAGTGAACTGTGAGCCATTGTCGGTGATGATACGATTAGGGACCCCAAATCGGCTTACGAGCCCCTTGATGAACTTGACTGCTGAGCCAGCTGGGATGTTGCGGGCGGCTTCCAGTTCCGCCCACCTGGTGAATTTGTCGACGGCGGCGTAGAGGTAGCGGTAGCCTCCAGGCACTTGAGGAAATGGGCCCAGGATATCCAGCCCCTAGACCGTGAACGTCCATGAGAGCAGGATAGTCTGGAGGTCCTGAGCAGGCTAGTGGATCTGCTTGGCATGGAATTGGCAGGCCTCGCAGGATTTCACCAGATCGGCCGTGTCGTTGAGTGCCGTGGGCCAGTAGAACCCACTGCGGAAAGCCTTGCCGACTAGGGTGCGCAACGACGAGTGGTGCCCGCAGTCTCCACCATGTATGTCAGCCAGCAACTCACTCCCCTGTTCCCTGGAAAGGCATCATAGAGAAACATCATTCGACCACTTCCTGTATAGCTCACCGTCCTGAATGCAGTACGCTGTAGCCTGCCGGGCCACACGCTCCGCGTCTTCCTCCTTCTCCGACAACGTGCCCTGCATTAGGTACATTTTGAACTCCTCGATCCAGCACCCCTCCTGAAGCTCGAGCGCTAAGAGTAGGCGCGCTCCCGAGGTCGGGCCGCAGGTGGGGGCTCCCGAGGCTGATGTCTGGGGGAGTTCCCCCTGAGGTGGCATTGGCTCCGCAAGCGGAGGTGCTGCCAAAGGCTTGAAGAGCCTCTCCTCGAAGACGCCAGGCTCTTGGGGCAGCCGCTTGGATGCTCTTTTGGCGATGTCGTTGGCCTCCTTGTTGGTGCCACGAGGCACATGCTGCAGCTCCAGGCCCAGGAACTGCTTCTCCATTTTACGTAACTCCGCAAGGTATGCCTCCATGTGCTCATCCTTTGACTCATACACCTTGTTGGAGAAGTTGACAAGGAGTTGCGAGTCTCCCTTGATGGTGAGGCGTTTCACCCTGAGGGCCACCGCAGCCTTAAGGCCGGCGATGAGGCACTCGTACTCCGCGATGTTGTTGGGGACCTTCTCGCCCCGCTGGAAGTAGAGCTGCACGGCGTAGTAAAGCTTGTCCTGAGTGGGTGAGATGAGAACGGCTCCAGCCCCCGTGCCCCAGCGTGCGAACACGCCATCAAGTACATGACCCAGCCATCTGGCGCTTCATTCCCCGGCGAGAGGGATCGGTTCTCGCCTGCTTCGAGCTCCGGGGTATCGGTCCATTCTGCCACAAAGTCAGCGAGCACAACCCCCTTGATGACCCTGGTTGTGTTGAACTCCAGGTCAAATGGTTGCAGCTCGATGTTCCATTAAGCGATTCTTCTCGCAGCATTGGGGCTCCTGAGCACCCTCTCCAACGGGTAAGCTGAGACGACCTTGATGGAGTGACCCTGGAAGTAGTGGTGCAGCTTACGCGAGGCCACCAGGAGTGCGAGAAAGAGCTTCTAAGGCATGGGGTATCACGCTCTCACATCTCGTAGCACTGTGCTGACGAAGTACACTGGGTGCTCGACAAGGGCGGGAGAGCTGACGGAGTTTTTGACTTCCGGGGACTAAGGTGTTTCCTATGGATCCCCAGCTCCTGGGGCTTGATGACTAGCCAGAGCAGCCGCTCTCTTAGGAACATCGTCTTTGTGTTGTGCAGCCACATCCGGCTTGGCGGCTTCATTTAGCAAGCCCTTGACATGGGGCTCCTCTCTGAGGGCCACCAGCACCGCGCTGGCGGAGTGGGGTGTGGCAGACAGGTAGAGCACCAAGGTCCCGCGAGGTCGAGGCACCACCATCACTCATCGGCTGGTTAAATATCTCTTGAGGTCTTGAAATGGCAGGTCGGCCTCAGGGGTCCACTCGAACAGACCCTTCTTCTTCATCAGCTTGAAGAACAGCAAGGCGCGCTACCCCAACTTGGAGATGAAGCGCCCCAGCGAAGTCACGCAGCCTGCAAGCTTCTGCATCTCCTTGAGGTTTTGTGGTGGGCTCATGTCTTCGATTGCCTTGACCTTCTCTGGGACACGAGGAAGCCCAGCAGCTTGCTGGAAGGAACACCAAACACGCACTTCTCCGGGTTGAGCTGCAAGTTAACCTAGCGCAGGCTCGCGAAGGTCTCCTCCAGGTCTTGAATCAAAGTTCTCGCCTCCCGAGACTTCACCACAATGTCATCGACGTAGGCCTCAGTGTTTCTCCCTAGCTGCTGCCCCAAGGCGATGTGCCTCAACCGCTGAAAGGTCGCTCTTGCATTGCACAGTCCGAATGGCATGCAAGTGTAGCAGTATACCTTGCATGGGGTCAAGAAAGCCGTCTTCTCCACATCTTCCACCGCCATCTTGATCTTGTGGTAGCCTGAGAACGCATCCAGGAAGCACAGCAGATCACACTCCGCAGTGGAGTCAAGAATCTGGTCGATGCACGGCAGCAGGAACGGGTCTTGAGGGCAAGCCTTGTTGACGTTGGTGAAGTCGACACACATGCGTTCCTTCCCTCCTTTCTTTGGTGCGACGACTGGGTTTGCCAACCACTCTGGGTACCGGACCTCGCGAATGACACCTGCTGCCTCCAGCTTGCGGGGTTCCTAAACGATGAAAGACTGCTTCTCCGTGGATTGCCACCTCGCCTTCTGCTTCACAGGGCGCACATTGGGGCACACCCTCAGATGATGCTCAATCACTCCTCTCGGGACCCCAACTAGCTGCTTGGGCTCCCAGGAGAATACTTTCTTGTTCGCCCACAAGTAGTCCACCAACTCCTTTTCTTGATCTGGGGCGAGGTCGGTGCCTATGGTAAAGGTAGCGCTAGAGGCGCCGTCCGCGTTGACCAGTATCATCTTTGTCTTGGCTTGACCTTGGGTGAATAGCTGCTTCTTCTTGGTCGGCGCAGCCCCCTTGGTTCTGGACACGGCCTTGTCGGCCGACCAAGCTACCGCCATGGCCCTGAAGGCTAGCTTGAGGGCCGCCACAGCTTCCTTGGTGTCTCCGGACATGGTGAGGACGCCCTTGCTTCCTGGCATCTTCATGAGGTTGTAGGCAGGATGGGTAGCTGCCATGAACTGGGCCAGCGTTGGGTACCCAAGGATGGTGTTATAGGACAAGCTGATGCAGGCGATGTCGAAGTCGATTAGCTCAGTGCGGTAGTTGTCGTGTGTGCCGAAGGTCACGGGGAGACGGATCTGCCCCAGGGGGTTGGAGGAGCTGTCGCCGACCCCGGAGAAAGGCTTGCTAGGGCGGAACCGCTCGAGTGGTACGTGAAGCAGGCTGAAAGCCTCCACAGAGAGCACGTTGAGGCCTGCGCTGCCGTCGATGAGGGTCTTGGTAACGACTACGCTGTAGATGGTCAGCGTGCAAAGCATCGGAAGCACGCCCGAACCGACGATGGTGACTGGGTGATCCCTTGAGTCGAAGGTCAGGTCGGCCTTGGGCGCCACCCAACCCGGGGAGCCCCCTGCCGCGTGGAGGAGGCGCCGATCCAATGAAAGAACGGCTTGACGTGATGGTCCGAGGTCGGTGCCTATGAGCCACCGAGGAGAGCCGTGATGACGGGGGTGCTGCTCCCCCGAAACACGTGATGCAGGAGGCCACATAAGATTCCGGCAGATTGAGGAGCCAGGCGTGCAGCACGCCAGTGAGAGCCATCGGGAGCCAGTTGGCCATGACTTTATCGTCGCACCCGACCTCCAGGACGGCCTCCTCGTACGCCAGCAGAAAGGCCGCCGGATCCGCCGCACCATCGTAACGGGGCGACATCTCCAGCTTGAACTTGTGCGGCCACTACACCCGCCGCAAGGCGTGGGTGAAGTCCCGGAGCCCCCTGGCGTTGCGGAGGGTGCCTGTCGATCCAGTCGGAAAAGCGGTGGCGTCCATGGGAGCTGGTCGGGGAGGCGAAGCTTTGGAGGATCCCTACCTGGCACGCTAAATGTCGGATTTCGGGTTCCGGCAAAACCCTTGAGGTTTGAACACTGGCGTGCACACAAAGATCTCTCCCCCTCTATCTCGCACGCAACACGATCTCACGGCCTAGCTCGACGAACCTAAAGAACGAAAGACACAAGATTTATACTGGTTTGGGCCACCGTTGTGGTGTAACACCCTACTCTAGTGTGGTGTGGTGGATTGCCTCTTGGGCTGAGGATGAACAGTTACAAGGTAAGAACAACCTCCTAAGGAGAGGTGTTCTTGTGCTTGGTGAACTTGTGTGGTTGTGGATTCTCTCTCTCTCTAGATGAGCCGATCCTTTCCCATATGCCTCCCTACGGTTGTGGCTAGTGCTATATATAGAGGCCCCGGTCCTCTTCCCAAATATTGAGCGGGAAGGGATCCCACAATGGCCAATTTGAAGGGGGACAACTAGTACAAGCTATCCTGACAAAATTAGTCTTCGCCTGCCAAAGGCTCTGGTGGTGACGCTGTCTTGGGCTCCACGGTGACCTCCTTCCTGCTGTCGTGCTGGTCTTGGTCTTGTTGCACCGATATGGAAACCTTTGCCTGATGCCTCGGGACTCCTCGCCTGCGCTTGCCTCTTTAGCACCAAAGAGGAAATGAGGACACTACGCGTGCTGGCGCCCGCTTGACGTCCGCCTAGCTCTAGTCATCATGGCTTGCGTCACGCAAACCTCGCGAGGTGTCCCTTGCCTTGATCTCTCCGCCCCTCGTGAGCCTGCCTAGTGAGGCAGCCCATGAGGAGGTCTTGCGTCGTCCGCCTCGCAAGGCTAGGCCCCTCGCGAGGGTCTTGAGTGTTTGCTGGTGAAGATGGGTCGTACAGGGCCGCTGGTGGAGCCATGTCGCGGGCCGCAGGCAGGCGAGTCTGGGGACCCCCGTTCCCAGAACACCAACAAAAATCAGGGGGGAGGCAGCGTATATCGTTTCACACACAAAGGTGACACGTTCCTTCTCGGAACCATGAGGCTTGTTGAGAGAATCTCCGGTTTTGCAAGAAGCTTATACCAAAACTTGTCCCAATTTAGCCAAAAAATATACATATGAAAACAGGGTTTAGATTATCCCGAACATCTCGGTACATAGACCAATGTACTCTGATCTGAATTCAACATAAAATGGATACAAATATTTGAATTGGAGATCGTATGGTACATGTAGTTCATACTGAAATATGATTATTGCTATATGCATATTTTTTGCTATCAAGATAATATTTAAATTATTGTATAACTTGACAACAATCGTATTCAAATAAGGAAAATTGATTCAAATTTAGTCCATTTGGTGGACGGCAATATATATGTTCATAGGGTGGAGTAAAATGTTCATATATGTTGGAAGATCAAAATGTAGGACTACATCCATTATAAACTGCAAGGTCACCTAACGATATATTCGAATTCAACATAACGTGAATTCAAAAATTGAAATTCAAGATCCTGGCATTCGTAATCATATAAAAAGGGACATGCCTCTTTCTTTTGGTGGGAATTGATTTGTTTGTTGTTGTTGTTGAGGGATGTGCGAATCGATTTGGTACTGTACATGGTAATCTTGTTCTCCCGGTTTTTTTACATTTTTCTTGTAGTTTTTTCAATGACATCTATAGCAATATAGTAAAAGGGGACATGAATCTATTGTGTCTTGTATGAATTGTATTTTTGTACACATTAAGTTTGTTCTGCCGAATAAGGAATCCGTGCCTTGTTATCCCGAAATTTTCAAGCTCGAATATCTTTTGTCTCATCTGCTTTGAAACTCCCTCCTCTTCAACCCGCGCAGCGCCTTGTTATCCCGAAATTTTGACCCACGCAAAAACTTCCTCCTCATCCGAAATCGGTTTCACAGCCTAGACACAGGAAAGCCCCCTTCTACCCCTCAGCCGGAAATGCAAGCTCGACGTCGCGGTATCAAAACTGGTGGGGGTACGCTGGTAACTTACCCTACATTTCGGACAAGCGCGTCCTAAGGCATGGCTACCCCTACCTTCCCCTTCGTCCACCATTCGTACACCGAGGCCGCCAAAACCCGCGAAACCCCACGCTCCTCCGTCGGCCTCCCGACTACCGGCCAGCCGGAGACTATTCCCCGACGATGTCGTCCACCGCAACATCTCGCCGTCCCTCATCGACCGCACCGGATGAGGATCCGTCGTCGATCTCGTCATCCCGCCGGATCAGCCACTCCGTCCTCCACCTCCAAGGAGCTACCTCGATGTTTGCCTCGTCTATCGCGCCACCTCCATCCCCACAGCACCGTCTTGACCTGCCCCACCGGAACCGCAACACTCTCACCAATTCCTCCGATGAAGTCGAGGCCCACTCGGCGCCACCAGGGAGGTTCTGCACTCACCGCTGCGTTTTATCTTTTATTCGATCTCACGGGGCTGCCGATGCTGGATACCGAGCAACCATGGCGGGTCTCCATCAACGGTGCCGTTGCCAGCCACTTCATCCATGATGTCTCTCCCCCATGTCGTTGCTTCCTCGGCGGCGACTTCCATACCGGCATGAGCTGCAGCTTCTCTGGCTCTTGCTCGTGCTACGACTCTTATCTTGCTGTCGGTCGCGCTGCTGCACTACTCTTGCTTTTGTTGATGTTGCTGCTCTTCTCTGCTATTGTTGTTGGTCGCGCTACTGCTCCGCTCTTGCTCTTGTTCGTGCTCCTGCTCTGCTCTTGCTCTCGCTCGCGCTGCTGCTGCTCCACGACCTCCGGCAGCTCCAGGAGTTGTTGCTTTAGCACTCGCTCGCGGTGTTGCTGCACGACTTGCTCTTTGCTAGTGTGTTCCCTGCTAGAGCGTCTGCTGATTTAGATCACTGACTCTTTGCTACTAGTGCTCGAACGCCCTAAACATCTATTGCAATGCTCTACTACTAGTTCAATCAGTTTCGACAGTAAAATTCAGTTTCGACTGTAAAGTTTAGTTTCTTTAGTTAAGTTCAGAGTGAACGGAATATACAACATCTGTCAGAGCGGCCGTGGTGCGGCTAATGCATTTTAAATCTAGCGCTTTTTGGTGTTGTATTTTACATCATCTATTGCAGATGATATTAGAGTCCCACTTCAGATTAACATTGTCTGTCTTGTCCTGCGTTAGCCTCGCCGCCTGATACGTCCATTTTGCATCATGCTTTTATATCGATATTTATTGCATTATGGGCTGTTATTACACATTATGTCACAATACTTATGCCTATTCTCTCTTATTTTACAAGGTTTACATGAAGAGGGAGAATGCCGGTAGCTGGGATTCTAGGCTGGAAAAGGAGCAAATATTAGAGACCTATTCCGCACAGCTCCAAAAGTCCTGAAACTTCACGGAAGCTATTTCCAGAATATATAAAAAATACTGAGTGCAAGAATTTCCAGAGGGGGACCACACCCTGGCCATGAGGTTGGGGCGCACCCTACCCCCCTGGGCACGCCCCCTGCCTCGTGGGCCCCCTGGTGGCCCTCCGATGCCCATCTTCTGCTATATGGAGTCTTTCGTCGAGGAAAAAATCATAAGCAAGAACCTTGGCGGAACCAATCTAGGGCTTTGGCGGAGCTATTCTGCCGGGGAAACTTCCCTCCGGGAGGGGGAAATCATCACCATCGTCATCACCAACGATCCTCTCATTGGGAGGGGGTCAATCTCCATCAACATCTTCACTAGCACCATCTCATCTCAAACCCTAGTTCATCTCTGGTATCCAATCTTTGTATCCAAACCTTAGATTGGTACATGTGGGTTGCTAGTAGTGTTGATTACTCCTTGTAGTTGGTGCTAGTAAGTTTACTTGGTGGAAGATTATATGTTCAGATACATTATGCATATTAATACCCCTCTGATTATGAAAATGAATATGCTTTCTGAGTAGTTAAGTTTGTTCCTGAGGACATGGGAGAAGTCTTGCTATTAGTAATCATGTGAATTTGGTATTCGTTCGATATTTTAACGAGATGTATGTTGTCATCCCTCTAGTGGTGTCATGTGAACATCGACTACATAACACTTCACCATTGTTTGGGCCTAGAGGGAGGCATTGGGAAGTAATAAGTAGATGATGGGTTGCTAGAGTGACAGAAGCTTAAACCGTAGTTTATGCGTTGCTTCATAAGGGGCTGATTTGGATCCATATGTTTCATGCTATGGTTAGGATTACCTTAATACTTCTGTTGTAGTTGCGGATGCTTGCAATAGGGGTTAGTCCTAAGTGGGGTGCTTGTCCAAGTAAGGGAAGTACCCAAGCACCGGTCCACCCACATATCATATTATCAAAGTACCGAACGCGAATCATATGATCATGATGAAAACTAGCTTGATGATAATTCCCATGTGTCCCCGGGAGCGCTTTCCTTCATATAAGAGTTTGTCCAGGCTTGTCCTTTGCAGAAAAAGGATTGGGCCATCTTGATGCACCTTATTTACTTTTATTACTTGCTACTCGTTACCAATTACCTTATTACAAAACTATCTGTTACTGATAATTTCAGTGCTTGCAGAGAATACCTTGCTGAAAACCGCTTATCATTTCCTTCTGATCCTCGTTGGGTTCGACACTCTTACTTATTGAAAGGACTACGATAGATCCCCTATACTTGTGGGTCATCAAGACTCTTTTCTGGTGTCGTTGCCGGGGAGTGAAGCGCCTTTGGTAGGTGGAATTTGGTAAGGAAAAATTTATATAGTGTGCTGAAATTTACTGTCACTTGTTACTATGGAAAGTAATCCTTTGAGGGGCTTGTTCGGGGT
Organism: Triticum aestivum; assembly: GCF_018294505.1. Taxonomy (NCBI): domain Eukaryota; kingdom Viridiplantae; phylum Streptophyta; class Magnoliopsida; order Poales; family Poaceae; genus Triticum; species Triticum aestivum. Next base: position 336,885,607 of record NC_057797.1, read on the forward strand.
ATCTTCACCCCTACCGGTAGAGCAAATAGTTGCTCCTCAACCTACTCAACCTACTGGACCTACTGAAAATGAAAATGTTTACTTCGAAATTCCTTCGGGTATGATAGAGAAACTGCTAGCTAATCCTTTTGCAGGAGATGGAACACTGCATCCCGACTTACACTTAATCTATGTGGATGAAGTTTGTGGATTATTTAAGCTTGCAGGTATGCCCTATGATGTTATCAAGAAGAAGGTCTTCCCTTTATCTTTGAAGGGAGATGCATTGACATGGTATAGGCTATGTGATGATATGGGTTCATGGGACTACAAACGGTTGAAATTGGAATTCCATCAGAAGTTTTATCCTATGCATCTTGTTCATCGTGATCGTAATTATATATATAATTTTTGGCCTCGCGAATGAGAAAGCATCACTCAAGCTTGGGGGAGGCTTAAGTCAATGTTATATTCATGCCCCAATCATGAGCTCTGAAGAGAAATTATTATTCAAAAATTTTATGCTCGGCTTTCTGACAACAATCGCTCCATGCTCGATACTTCTTGTACTAGTTCCTTTATGATGAAGACTATTGAATACAAATGGAAATTGTTGGAGAGAATTAAATGCTACTCCAAAGATTGGGATCTCGACGAAGGTAAGGAGTCAGGTATAACACCTAAGTTTGATTGTGTTAAATCTTTTATGGATACCGATGTTTTCCATAAATTTAGCACTAAATATGGACTTGACTCTGAGATAGTAGCTTCTTTCTGTGAATCCTTTGCTACTCATGTTGATCTCCCTAAAGAGAAGTGGTTTAAATATAATCCTCCCATTGAAGTAAAAGTAGTTGCACCTATTAAAGTTGAAGAAAAGACTATCACTTATAATGATCCTATTGTTCCTACTGCTTATGTTGAGAAACCACCTTTCCCTGTTAGAATAAAGAATCATGCTAAAGCTTCAACTGTGGTCAACAAAAGTAATATTAGGACACACAACCCCCCTGAGAAAGTTAAAGTTGAACCTAATGTTGCTATGGTTAAAGATCTCTTGGCCGATAATGTTGATAGGCATGTTATTTACTTCTGTGATGAGACTGCTAGAATTGCTAAACCTGATGCTAAAGATAAACATAGACCTGTCGTAGGCATGCCTGTTATTTCTGTTAAAATAGTAGATCATTGTTATCATGGCTTGTGTGATATGGGTGCTAGTGCTAGTGCAATACCTATTTCCTTATACAAATAAATTATGCATGATATTGCACCAGCTGAGATAGAAGGTATTGATGTTACCATTAAGCTTGCTAATAAAGATACTATTTCACCAATTGGGATTGTTAGAGACGTTGAAGTCTTGTGTGGGAAGGCTAAATATCCTGCTGATTTTCTTATTCTTGGTTCCCCTCAAGATAGCTTTTGTCCCATTATATTTGGTAGACCCTTCTTGAATACTGTTAATGCTAAGATAGGCTGCAATAAGGATATTGTTTCTGTTGGTTTAGAGGATATGTCTCATGAGTTTATTTTTTCTAAATTTCGTAGACAACCCCATGATAAAGAATTTCCTAGTAAAGATGAAATTATTGGTCTTGCTTCTATTGCCATGCCTCCTACTGATCCATTAGAACAATATTTGCTAGACCATGAAAATTATATGTTCGTGAATGAAAGAAGGGAAATAGATGAAGTATTCTTTAAACAGGGACCTATTTTGAAACACAATTTGCCTGTTGAAATCCTAGGGGATCCTCCTCGACCCAAGGGTGATCCCGTGTTTGAGCTTAAAGCATTACCTGGTACTCTTAAATATGCTTATCTTGATGAAAAGAAAATATATCCTGTTATTATTAGTGCTAACCTTTCGGGGAAGGAGGAAGAGAAATTATTGAACAGCTGAAGAAGCACCGTGCTGCTACTAGATATACTCTTGATGATCTTAAGGGCATTAGTCCCACTCTATGTCAACACAAAATAAATTTGGAGGAAGACGCCAAACCAGTTATTGATCATCAATGACGGCTGAATCCTAAGATGAAAGAAGTGGTAATAAAAGAAATACTAAAGCTCCTTGAGGCAGGTATAATTTATGCCGTTGCTGATAGTAAGTGGGTAAGTCATGTACATTGTGTCCCTAAGAAGGGAGGTATTACTGTTGTTCCTAATGATAAAGATGAATTGATCCCGCAAAGAATTATTACATGTTATAGAATGGTAATTGATTTCTGCAAATTAAATAAGGCTACTATAAAAGATCATTACCCCTTACCTTTTATTGATCAAATCCTAGAGAGATTATCCAAATATACATATTTTTGCTTTCTGGATGGTTACTCTGGCTTCTCTCAAATGCCCGTGTCAGCTTATGATCAATCAAAGACCACTTTTACTTGCCCTTTCGGTACTTCTGCTTATAGACGTATGCCTTTTGGTTTATGTAATGCACCTGCTACCTTTCAAAGATGCATCATGGCTATATTCTCTGACTTTTGTGAAAAGATATGTGAGGTTTTCACGGACGATTTCTCCGTTTATGGATCCTCTTTTGATGATTGCTTAAGCAACCTTGATCGAGTTTTGCAGAGATGTGAAGAAACTAATCTTGTCTTGAATTGGGAGAAGTGCCACTTTATGGTTAATGAAGGTATTGTCTTGGGGCATAAAATTTCTGAAATAGGTATTGAAGTTGATAAAGCTAAAGTTGATGCTATTGAAAAGATGCCGTGTCCCAAGGGCATCAAAGGTATAAGAAGTTTTCTGGGTCATGCCGGTTTCTATAGGAGGTTCATTAAGGACTTATCAAAATTTTCTCGGCCGCTGACTAATCTATTACAAAAATATATTCCTTTTGTCTTTGATGATGATTGTGTAGAAGCATTTGAAATACTTAAGAAATCATTGATTTCTGCACCTATTGTTCAGCCACCTGATTGGAATTTAGCCTTTGAAATTATGTGTGATGCTAGCGATTATGCTGTAGGTGTTGTTCTAGGGGAAAGAGTTAATAAGAAATTAAATGTTATTCAATATGCTAGTAAAACTCTAGACAGTGCCCAAAGAAGTTATGATACTACTGAAAAGGAATTCTTAGCAGTTGTATTTACTTGTGATAAGTTCAGACCTTATATTGTTGATTCTAAAGTAACTATTCACACTGATCATGCTACTATTAAATACCTTATGGAAAAGAAAGATGTTAAACCTAGACTTATTAGATGGGTTCTCTTACTACAAGAATTTGATTTGCATATTATTGATAGAAAGGGAGCTGAGAACCTCGTTGCAGAAAACTTGTCTAGGTTAGAAAATGTTCTTGATGACCCACTACCTATTGATGATAGCTTTCCTGATGAACAATTAAATGTCATAAATGCTTCTCGGACTGCTCCATGGTATGCTGATTATGCCAATTATATTGTTGCTAAATTTATACCACCTAGTTTCACATACCAGCAAAATAAAACGTTCTTCTATGATTTGAGACATTACTTTTGGGATGACCCACATCTTTATAAAGAAGGAGTAGATGGTGTTATTAGACGTTGTGTACCTGAGCATGAATAGGAACGGATCCTACGAAAGTGTCAATCTGAGGCTTATGGAGGACACCATGCTGGAGATAGAACTACACATAAGGTATTGCAATCCGGTTTTTATTGGCCTACTCTTTTCAAGGATGCCCGTAAGTTTGTCTTGTCTTGTGATGAATGTCAAAGAATTGTTAATATTAGTAGACGTCAAGAAATGCCTATGAATTATTCACTTGTTATTGAACCATTTGATGTTCGGGGCTTTGATTATATGGGACCTTTTCCTTCCTCTAATTGGTATACACATATCTTAGTTGTTGTTGATTACGTTACTAAGTGGGTAGAAGCTATTCCAACTAGTAGTGCTGATCATAACACCTCTATTAAGATGCTTAAAGAAGTTATTTTCCCGAGGTTTCGAGTCCCTAGATATTTAACGAATGATGGTGGTTCACACTTTATTCATGGTGCCTTTCGTAAAATGCTTGCTAAGTATGACGTTAATCATAGAATTGCATCTCCTTATCACCCACAGTCTAGTGGTCAAGTAGAATTGAGTAACAAAGAGCTCAAATTAATTTTTCAAAAGACTGTTAATAGATCTAGAAAGAATTGGTTCAAGAAACTTGATGATGCATTATGGGCCTATAGAAGTGCATATAAAAATCCTATGGGTATGTCATCGTATAAAATGGTTTATGGTAAAGCATGTCACTTACCTCATGAACTAGAACATAAGGCATATTAGGCCATTAAAGGGCTCAATTATGATTTCAAACTTGCCGGTGAGAAGAGGTTATTTGACATTAGCTCACTTGATGAATGGAGAACCTAGGCTTATGAAAATGCCAAGTTGTTTAAAGAAAAAGTTAAAAGATGGCATGATAAAAGGATACAAAAGCATAAGTTCAATGTAGGTGATTATGTATTGCTATACAACTCTCATTTAAGATTTTTTGCAGGCAAACTTCTCTCTAAATGGGAAGGTCCTTATGTTATCGAGGAGGTCTATCGTTCTGGTGCCATAAAAATCAACAACTTTGAAGGCACAAATCCGAAGGTGGTGAACGGTCAAAGAATTAAACATTATATCTCAGGTAATCCCATAAATGTTGAAACTAATGTTATTGAAACCGTAACCCCGGCGGAATACATAAGGGACACTTTCTGGAACGTTTCAGACTCTGAAAAGGAATAGGTACGTGGTACGGTAAGTAAACCGACTCCAAAACAGTTCTAATGGAAATATTTCTTCGTTTTGGAATATTTAAGAAAATAGGAAAATAAGAAGCATACCGGAAAGGACACGGGGCTTCCACAAGGGTGGGAGGCGTGCCCTACCCCCCTGGGCGCGCCCCCTGCCTCATGGGCACCTCGTGTGCTCTCCGGACTCCGTTTTCTTGCACGATACTCTTTCTGGTCAGTAAAAATTCATTATACAATCTCCTGAAGGTTTTGACCACCGTACCATGCAAATATCCATTGTTCTTGTTTCGAGCTGTTTTCTGTCAGGGTTGTCAAGGCCAGGCATCATGTCGTCCCCTCCTCCAACAATGGTGACAACGATGCTTGGCTAATGAAGATAGAGCTGAAGAGGGAAGAACCTATGGAGATCAACAAGGATGAAGGGATCAAGAAGACCACGGAGGACCAAGTTTCGGCAGCAGAAGACACCCTTCAACTTGATCACAATCTTCTTACCCCAACTGAGATCGAAGCTATCAAGATGATTGAGTTAGCCCATATACAAAACAAGTATCTCACATGTGAAAATATTTGTTGAAGGAGCATATCATCGCACTCAAGGGCATTATCCGCTAGTTGGAGGACCTCCTACGCTCGATGTGCGACTATCCATCATCAACAACTCCACCTTCTTCACCAACAAAGAAGAACTGAGTATGTGGTATGGGCACTCCCCTTGGCAACTGCCAAGCTTGGGGGAGTGCCCCGGTATCATATCACAATCACAACTTTTATCTTTACCATTTTTCTTAGTTCGATCCTTTTAGTAATATCTTGATCTAGTAGAATAAAGTTTTAGTATGATCTAGTTTTGAGTTTTGCTTTATGATCCCTCTATGTAATCGAGTCCGTGAGCTATATAATAAAGATTAGTGTTGAGTCAAGCGCTTGATTATTTTGCTATGATCTTGAGGGAGTTAAATAAAATAAAAGAGAATAAATAAAAAGAAACAAAGAGATCATATGGATCTTATGGAAAGTAATGAGCTCACATATAAAGAGTATGATGAATAAAAGTTGTTGAGAGTTGACAAACATAGTTTTGGTCATCGTTGCAATTAATAGGAAGTAATAAAGGAAGAGAGGTTCACATTAAAGTATGGCATGCTAAGAGTTGATGTTGGACAAGGAAGACAATGTAATGGGTTATCTTTTCCTACATCCGAGATAAATTATATTGTCATGGATCATCCAACATGTTGAGCTTTCCTTTCCCTCTCTTGCTAGCCAATTTCTTTGCACCAAGTAGAGATACTACTTGTGCTTCCAAATATCCCTAAACCTATTTTTGCCTTGAGAGTCCAGCATATCTACCTATGGATTGAGTAAGATCCTTAAAGTAAGTTGTCATCGGTGCAAGCAATAAAAATTGCTCTCGAAATATGTATGACTTATTAGTGCGGAGAAAATAAGCTTTATACGATCTAGTGATATGGAAGAAATAAAAGCGACGGACTGCATAATAAAGGTCCATATCACAAGTGGCAATATAAAGTGACGTTCTTTTGCATTAAGATTTTGTGCATCCAACCATAAAAGCGCATGACAACCTCTGGTTCCCTCTGTGAAGTGCCTATCTTTTACTTTTATCTTCAACCTTATATAAGAGTCATGGTGATATTCACCTTTCCTTTTACATTCTATACTTTGGCAAGCACAATGTGTTGGAAAGATCCTGATATATATAGCAAATTGGATGTGAGTCTTCATGAACTATTATTGTTGACATTACCCTTGAGGTAAAACGTTGGGAGGCAAAACTATAAGCCCCTATCTTTCTCTGCGTCCGATTAAGACTTCATACCCATAAATATTGCGTGAGTGTTAGCAATTGTGAAAGACTAAAAGATGGTTGACTATGTGGACTTGCTGAAAAGCTCTTATATTGACTCTTTCCTATGTTATGATAAATTGCAATTGCCTCAGTGACCGAGATTACAGTTTGTTGGTTCTCAATGAAGTTTATGATTCATACGTGAAATTGTGATTGAATTGTTACTTTAGCATAAGATCATATGACAATATATATATATATATATATATATATATATATGTTGCTATTCTAAGAATGATCATGATGCCCTCATGTCCGTATTCTATTTTTATCGACACCTCTATCTCTAAACATGTGGAAATATTTTTAGATTTCGGCTTTCCCTTGAGGACAAGTGAGGTCTAAGCTTGGGGGAGTTGATACGTCAATTTTGCATCATGCTTTATATAGATATTTATTGCATTATGGGCTGTTATTACACATTATGTCACAATACTTATGCCTATTCTCTCTTATTTTACAAGGTTTACATAAAGAGGGAGAATGCCGGCAGCTGGGATTCTGGGCCGGAAAAGGAGCAAATATTAGAGACCTATTCTGCACAGCTCCAAAAGTCTTGAAACTTCATGGAAGCTATTTTCAGAATATATAAAAAATACTAATCACAAGATGTTCCAGAGGGGGGCACACCCTGGCCACGAGGGTGGGGGCGCGCCCCCTGCCTCGTGGTCCCCCTGGTGGCCCTCCGATGCCCATCTTCTGCTATATGGAGTCTTTCGTCGAGGAAAAAATCATAAGCAAGCTCACGGGACGACACTCCGCCGCCACGAGGCGGAACCAATCTAGGGCTCTGGCGGAGCTGTTCTGCCAGGGAAACTTCCCTCTGGGAGGGGGAAATCAATACCATCGTCATCACCAACGATCCTCTCATCTGGAGGGGGTCAATGTCCATAAACATCTTCACCAGCACCATCTCCTCTCAAACCCTAGTTTATCTCTTGTATCCAATCTTTGTATCCAAACCTCAGATTGGTACTTGTGGGTTGCTAGTAGTGTTGTTTACTCCTTGTAGTTGATGCTAGTTGGTTTACTTAGTGAAAGATTATATGTTCAGATCCATTATGCATATTAATACCCCTTTGATTATGAACATGAATATGCTTTGTGAGTAGTTACGTTTGTTCCTGAGGACATGGGAGAAGTCTTGCTATTAGTAGTCATGCGAATTTGGTATTCGTTCGATATTTTGATGAGATGTATGTTGATGAATATGCTTTGTGGTGTCATGTGAATGTTGACTACATGACACTTCACCATTGTTTGGTCCTAGAGGGAGGCATTGGGAAGTAATAAGTAGATGATGGGTTGCTAGAGTGACAAAAGCTTAAACCCTACTTTACGCATTGCTTCGTAAGGGGCTGATTTGGATCCATATGTTTCATCCTATAGTTAGGTTTACCTTAATACTTATGTTGCAGTTGCGGATGCTTGCAATAGGGGTTAATCATAAGTGGGATGATTGTCCAAGTAAGGGCAGCACCCAAGCACCAGTCCACCCACATATCAGATAATCAAAGTACCGAACGCGAATCATATGATCGTGATGAAAACTAGCTTGCCGATAATTCCCATGTGTCCTCGGGAGCGCTTTCCTTCATATAAGAGTTTGTCCAGGCTTGTCCTTCGCTACAAAAAGGATTGGACCATCTTGTTGCACCTTATTTACTGTTATTACTTGCTACTCGTTACCAATTACCTTATCACAAAACTATCTGTTACCGATAATTTCAGTGCTTGCAGAGAATACCTTGCTGAAAACCGCTTATCATTTCCTTCTGTTCTTCGTTGGGTTCGACACTCTTACTTATCGAAAGGACTACGATAGATCCCCTATACTTGTGGGTCATCAATCAGCAATGTTGTTTTCCGCACGGGGTATGTGCTCTATTTGCAATCAGTCAAAGCGCTCCTTCAGTCTTCTCACTTCCTCAACGTATGCCTCCATCAATGGACTTTGGTAATCCTTGTTGACTTGTCTCACCACAAGTTGTGAATCTCCTCGAATGACCAGCTTCTTGATCCCCAATTCTGTGGCAATCCTGGGCCCAGCAATGAGCCCTTCATATTCTACTGTATTGTTGGTCGCTTCCTCCCGGGGAAAATGCATTTGGACGACATACTTCTGGTGCTCTCTAGTGGGAGCAATGAGAAGTACGCCAACCCCTGCACCTTGTAGGGAGAAGTCACCATAGAAATACATGATCCATCCTTGGGGTGCTTCCTTGCCGAGGACAACTATTTCCAGTACTTCTTCATGAGGGGTTGGCGTCCATTCTGCAATAAACTCTGCCAACGCCCTGCTTTGAATCGTTGATGTGCTCTCAAACTTCAGGCCAAAGCTGGATAACTCCAATGCGCACTCTACTATTCTTCCGGTAGCCTCAGGGTTTCGGATTATCCTTTGCAAAGGAAAGCGGGTGACAACCGTGATCTCATGGGCTTGGAAGTAGTGGCGCAGTTTCCTTGAGGCCATGACAAGGCCAAAAATCAACTTTTGCACACTAGAGCAGCTGGATCTAGCCCCCTGCAATAGGGAGTTGACAAAGTACACTGGGCACTGCACCACTTTCTTCCTTGCCACGTCCTTGGGGTTGTCACCGCTGTTGTGCTCTTCTTTGCCTTGACCCATATTTGACCCTGTCGGGCTGTGCTCACTCTCTCCCCCGGAAGGGACACTAGCTGAGGCTGCTGCTTCCTTCAATTCCCGCTGCGCCACTAGTGCTGCACTAACCATTTGATTAGTTGCCGCCAGGTATAGTAGCAAAGGCTCTTGTGGTTTGGGAGCTACCAAAGTGGGCATAGAGGACAACTAGGTCTTCAAATATTACAATGTTGTATCTACTTCCGGAGTCCACATCATGGGTCCCGCCTTCTTCAAGATCTTGAAGAACGGCAAGGCATGCTCGGCAGACTTGGAGATGAATCTCCTAAGCGTGGCAACGCACCCTGTCAAACGCATCACATCCTTAACTGTCTTAGGTGCCTAAATCTGCTTGGTAGCCTTGATCTTATCGGGGTTGGCCTCTATCCCGCAATGGGACGCGAAGAAACCAAGTAGCATGCTGGAGGGAATGCCAAACACACACTTCTCTGGGTTCAGCTTCAAGTTGATCTTGCACAGATTAGCAAACATTTCTTCTATGTCTTGGATAAGGGTCGATCTGTCCTTGGTCTTGACCACAGTATCATCCATATAAGCTTCAATGTTCCTGTTCAACTGTGGTTCAAAACCAATCTGGACTCCAATTGCAAAAGTGGACCCGACACTCTTCAACCCGAAAGGCATGTACACGAAGTAGTATGTGCCACACGGGGTGATGAATGAGGTCTTCTCTTCGTCTTCCTTGGACATAAAAATTTGATGATATCCATAGTACGCATCCAGAAATGAGAGCAAATCACATCTTGAAGTGGAATCCACAATCTGGTCGATGTGCGGCAAGGGAAATGGGTCCTTCAGGCAGGCCTTGTTAAGATCTGTGAAATCTATACAAAGCCTACATTTTCTGTTAGCCTTACGTATGACCACTAGGTTTTCTAACCATCTTGGATGTAGTACTCCTCTGACCAAACCAGCTGCCTCAAGTTTCTTGATTTCCTCTTCAATGAATTGCTGCCGCTCCAAGGCTTGCTTCTGGACCTTCTGCATGGCGGGTCGGGCATGTGGGTAGACAACAAGGTGGTGCTCAATTACCTCCCTGGGAAGACCGAGGATATCTAATGCTTGCCAAGCAAACACATCGATATTCGCCTGTGGGAAGGCAACGAGCGCGCTTTCCTATTTGTCATCAAGGGTGGCACTGATAATAAAGGTACCATCAGCGCCAGCTAGCCTTGCCGGGACCTTTTTCACATGAGGTACATCAGCCTCTGATTTCTTGCTGTTGGAACTCTCCGACAAGTCATCAACAGGCGCAGTATACTCCGAAGAGGTATGCTTCTTAGATTCCTTGCTGGTGTCCCTGCTAGCCTTCTTCTTTCCTCTGCTTTCCTTGGCGGGCACTGTGGCTTCTGTGGCCTCTGCCGCGACTGCGTCCCGGTACATCTTTGTAACGCCCCAAGACCGGAGCTTCAGATACCTTCCAGGGTTTCCAGGTTTCGTCATGTGATTTGTTTGGTTCATTGCATTCATCATTGCATCATGTGCATTGCATCATGTCATCATGCCATCATGTCATTTCTTTTTCTTAACTCAACTAAATAAATGGCATGGATCCTTGATCCATTTAAACCGAGGGAATTCACATGGTGATTCTCTTTACAACATATCCTCTCGATATTTAGAGAGCTATAGTAAATATTCCAATTATTTTGGATTTACCGCAAACACACTTGCAAAATATCCCTATGCCTTTGTTATCTTAATTCTTGGTCTCCAACATGGCCATATATTTCTTTCATCATATTTCGGAGCTCCACCAAAAATCCGAACATTTTTGGACACCTCTAATTCCTAGCCCTAGTTCAAACCCATTTGAATTAAATTCAAATGAGTTTGAATGACATCTTCGAATCTTGCCTCTCCTATTTTTCGTGGACCGTGCACATTTTTGCGTGTCCGGGAATATTATCCCCATGCGCAAAATCCTTCCCTAACCTTCTCTTTATTTTCCTCTCTCTAATTTCTTTTCTGTTAAAGAAAATAAGTTAGTTAAGAGAAGAGGGAGGGAGAAGGGAGCCCAGCCGCCTCTGGCCACTTGGAACTCCTAGCAGCGCCGGCCTCCCAGCCCAGTTGCCTCCTACCAGTTTTTCCCAGCGCCCCACTCCCACCTCTTGGGCCCAAGGCCCATCCAGCGCCGGCCTACTCCCTGCCTAACCCTCTAACCCTAAGCCGCACCCTAGCACCCCTGGCCCGATCCCCTCCTCCATCGCATCTTCCCTCGCGCCGCCAAAGTCCTCTCGCCCGAACCCATCTCCTCGATCCCCATCTCCTTCCGCGCACGTAGCCCCCTTCTCCATCGATCTCCTCCTTCCTCTCGCTCTCATCCTCTCGATTCCCCCGCGGCCCTGGCCTCCGACCGCGCCAGCCCCGACGCTCCAGCAGCTTCTCCACCTCCACCAGGCGCCGCAGGCCGCCGCCCTGCACCCTCACGCCGCAAGCTCTGCACACCGCCTCGCTGTGCAGGAGCTCTGCCGCAGCCGCCAACCTCCCGCGCCCTGTCCTCGCTGGGATCCGCCAGGGAGCCGCTTGAACTCTCCTGTGCCGCCGCTCCTTCTTTGATTCGGCGAGGTCCAGCCCTGCCAGGGACCTCGTCGTGGCTGCCCACGAGGTTCCCGCCACCGACGCCTGTTCCCAGCCGGATCCGCCGCCGACGCCTGTTCCCAGCCGGATCCGCCGCCGGCAACATCGTTCCTCCGCTCCGTCTCTCCTACTGCTTCGTCCCCGCGCCACCCGGTGACCCCGTCGTCACTCCAACCGGCGAGTCCAGGCCGCCGAGCTCTTCGTCTTGCTGCTGCTCCGCCATCGACCTCCTGTTGCTGCAGGACCATCCCCACCGGGCGCTGTGGGCGTGCTGTTTCTTCTCTCTCAAGGTCGAAAGGACGCCAGTTACACAAAACACCAAGTACCACGTCGGTCCTCCAAGAGTTTGGGTTCGACAAGTTCGATGACGCTATTGTACAACTACGTTGCCGAGACTCGCAAGACCGACTGAACGAAACCGCCAAGTACCTCTATGAACGAATGCGTCAAGGTCGCCTTGGAAATCGCCAAGTACACCACCAACAAGATCACACGGATGCTCGAACAAGTGCTGCACGAAACACCAAGTACCACGACGACCATCGGCATGTACCCCTACACCGCATCAGAACACCGAGTTTCTGATGAGGACATCAATACAATTGTTACACCCACAGCCCCTGCTGCTATACATACTGGACCAATTACTAGAGCTCGTGCACGCCAACTAAATTACCAGGTACTTTCGTTCCTTGGTAATGATTCTAATGTTCATGAGAATATGATGCTGCCTAAATTGGATACATTTGTTTTGCTTACAAATGAAGGGCCTAGCTTGGAGAAGGATGAAAATTGGAGCAAGAACAAGCATGGAGATGATGGCATGCGCAAGGGGAACAAGAACGGAGTTACAAGTGATGATTTCAGGACTTTGAAGCCACCATAATGGGTGCATGAAGCCTTGGACGAAATATACAAGATGCCACTTCATAAATTTCGTCCCGAGGCTATTTTAGGTGCTGTGTCACCTTATTATTGGGCCAGGCCCATGTAATTTCGAAATACATAAGTATAGGCTATTTTTAGAGTCCGTATGTGTGGGGAAACAAGAGATAGGGTTGATTTCGGACCCCTCCACCAAGGGCCACGAAATTCCCCCCTCTTCCTCCATATATACAGCCCTTAGGGAATCGTTTAGACTTTGGGTTTTGTTTAGATTAAAAGTTCGCCATAGCTGCAACTTCGCGTACTTCGTTTGTGTTCAACGACCAGACAAAGGCGTCACAGAACCCCACCTTGATCAATAAAGCTTTCATCTTATATTCGCAATATCCAGATTGCAATCTTAGTTTCTTGCTTGTTCTTCGTTTGCTCGCAGGAAACAGACCCTCGTGGTCAGGTTGATCGTGCTCCGGCGTGGTCAATAACCTCTCGGAGTTGGTTTAGCGATTGCTAAGGCGCGACGTCCTTGCACGTTCGTAGTCGGATCGTCAAAGTCGACTTCCACCAAAGCGATATCCATCATCTCATCGAAAGACGGGACACCTTTGCCTCTATCAAGTGGTATCAGTTTTCAGGTTGCTCGGTGAGAATTTCCAGTTTTTCCTAGACTAGATCATGAGACGCAATACATGGCTCCTGAAGACGCTGACAGGTATGAATGTTTAGTTGCTCAACGTGTTTTGAGTGTGCAGGTCACACAAGCTGAGCAAAATCAGAGGCACAATTTGTTCCATACCAAGGGAGTTGTGAAGGAACGTTCTGTGCGCGTCATAATAGACGGAGGGAGCTGCAACAACTTGGCTAGCATGGAGATGGTGGAGAAGCTTTCTCTCACCACAAGACCACATCCACATCCTTACTACATCCAATGGTTCAACAACAGCGGCAAGGTTAAGGTAACACGTACTGTTTGTGTGCATTTTAGTATCTCTACATATGCTGATTATGTTGATTGTGATGTGGTACCTATGCAAGCATGTTCCTTATTACTTGGTAGACCATGGCAATTTGATAAAAATTCTGTACACCATGGTAGAAACAATCACTATACTCTTGTTCATAAGGATAAAAATATTACTTTGCTTCCTATGACTCCTGATTCCATTTTGAAAGATTATATTAATAGAGCTAATAAAGCACAACAGGAGAAGAATAAGAGTGAAAATCAGATTGTGGCAAAAGAATTTGAGCAACAAATGAAGCCTAATAATAAACCATCTAGTGTTGCTTCTGAAATTAAATTGAAAAGTGCATGTTTATTTGCCACCAAATCTGATATTGATGAGCTAGATTTTAGCAAATCTGTTTGCTATGCTTTTGTGTGCAAAGAGGCATTATTTTCATTCGAGGACGTGCCTTCCTCTTTGCCTCCTGCTGTCACTAACATTTTGCAGGAGTTCGCTGACGTTTTTCCACAAGACGTGCCACCGGGATTACCGCCTATTCGAGGGATTGAGCATCAGATTGACTTAATTCCCGGTGCTTCACTGCCAAACCGTGCACCATACTGTACCAATCCAGAGGAGACGAAGGAGATTATGCGTCAAGTACAAGAGCTTCTCGACAAAGGTTATATACGCGAATCCCTTAGTCCTTGTGTTGTTCCTATTATTCTAGTGCCGAAAAAGGATGGTACATCACGTATGTGTGTTGATTGTAGAGGCATTAATAATATTACTATTCGTTATCGTCATCCTATTCCTAGGCTAGATGATATGCTTGATGAATTGAGTGGCTCTACAATATTCTCCAAAGTTGATTTGCGTAGTGGCTACCATCAAATTCGTATGAAATTGGGAGATGAATGGAAAACAGCATTTAAAACTAAGTTTGGATTATATGAGTGGTTAGTCATGCCTTTTGGGTTAACTAATGCACCTAGTACTTTCATGACATTAATGAACGAAGTTTTACGTGCTTTCATTGGACGATTTGTGGTAGTTTACTTTGATGACATATTGATTTATAGCAGATCTTTGGAAGAACATTTGGAACATTTACGTGCTGTTTTTATTGCTCTACGTGATGCACGTTTGTTTGGTAACCTTGGGAAGTGCACCTTTTGCACCGACCGAGTATCTTTTCTTGGCTATGTTGTTACTCCACAGGGAATTGAAGTTGATAAAGCCAAGATTGAAGCTATTGAGAGTTGGCCGCAGCCCAAAACTGATAGAGGCGAGGGTCCCGATCTTTCGATGAGATGATGGATATCGCTTTGGTGGAAGTCGACTTTGACGATCCGACTACGAACGTGCGAGGACGTCGCGCCTTAGCAATCGCTAAACCAACTCCGAGAGGTTATTGACCACGCCGGAGCACGATCAACCTGACCACGAGGGTCTGTTTCCTGCGAGCAAACGAAGAACAAGCAAGAAACTAAGATTGCAATCTGGATATTGCGAATATAAGATGAAAGCTTTATTGATCAAGGTGGGGTTCTGTGACGCCTTTGTCTGGTCGTTGAACACAAACGAAGTACGCGAAGTTGCAGCTATGGCGAACTTTTAATCTAAACAAAACCCAAAGTCTAAACGATGCCCTAAAGGCTGTATATATGGAGGAAGAGGGGGGAATTTCGTGGCCCTTGGTGGAGGGGTCCGAAATCAACCCTATCTCTTGTTTCCCCACACATACGGACTCTAAAAATAGCCTATACTTATGTATTTCGAAATTACATGGACCTGGCCCAATAATAAGGTGACGCAGCACCTAAAATAGCCTCGGGACGAAATTTATGAAGTGGCATCTTGTATATTTCGTCCAAGGCTTCATGCACCCATTATGGTGGCTTCAAAGTCCTGAAATCATCACTTGTAACTCCGTTCTTGTTCCCCTTGCGCATGCCATCATCTCCATGCTTGTTCTTGCTCCAATGTTCATCCTTCTCCAAGCTAGGCCCTTCATTTGTAAGCAAAACAAATGTATCCAATTTAGGCAGCATCATATTCTCATGAACATTAGAATCATTACCAAGAAACGAAAGTACCTGGTAATTTAGTTGGCGTGCACGAGCTCTAGTAATTGGTCCAGTATGTATAGCAGCAGGGGCTGTGGGTGTAACAATTGTATTGATGTCCTCATCAGCGGGTCCTGCACAGCGTTCTTCTTCTTCCATGGCATCAACAGGGCACACAAGTGATATTATTTGTCGTCGTTGTAAGGGAGGAGGTCATTATGCGAGGGAATGCAAATCTCCGCGTGTGATGATTGCTACCGCGGATGGTGGATATGAGTCCGCTAGTGACTATGATGAGGAGACATTGGCTCTTATTACACGTGAAGAACATGGTGGAGATGATTCTGATCATGAGACGCAATACATGGCTCCTGAAGACGCTGACAGGTATGAATGTTTAGTTGCTCAACGTGTTTTGAGTGTGCAGGTCACACAAGCTGAGCAAAATCAGAGGCACAATTTGTTCCATACCAAGGGAGTTGTGAAGGAACGTTCTGTGCGCGTCATAATAGACGGAGGGAGCTGCAACAACTTGGCTAGCATGGAGATGGTGGAGAAGCTTTCTCTCACCACAAGACCACATCCACATCCTTACTACATCCAATGGTTCAACAACAGCGGCAAGGTTGATGTAACACGTACTGTTCGTGTGCATTTTAGTATCTCTACATATGCTGATTATGTTGATTGTGATGTGGTACCTATGCAAGCATGTTCCTTATTACTTGGTAGACCATGGCAATTTGATAAAAATTCTGTACACCATGGTAGAAACAATCACTATACTCTTGTTCATAAGGATAAAAATATTACTTTGCTTCCTATGACTCCTGATTCCATTTTGAAAGATTATATTAATAGAGCTAATAAAGCACAACAGGAGAAGAATAAGAGTGAAAATCAGATTGTGGCAAAAGAATTTGAGCAACAAATGAAGCCTAATAATAAACCATCTAGTGTTGCTTCTGAAATTAAATTGAAAAGTGCATGTTTATTTGCCACCAAATCTGATATTGATGAGCTAGATTTCAGCAAATCTGTTTGCTATGCTTTTGTGTGCAAAGAGGCATTATTTTCATTCGAGGACGTGCCTTCCTCTTTGCCTCCTGCTGTCACTAACATTTTGCAGGAGTTCGCTGATGTTTTTCCACAAGACGTGCCACCGGGATTACCGCCTATTCGAGGGATTGAGCATCAGATTGACTTAATTCCCGGTGCTTCACTGCCAAACCGTGCACCATATCGTGCCAATCCAGAGGAGACGAAGGAGATTATGCGTCAAGTACAAGAGCTTCTCGACAAAGGTTATATACGCGAATCCCTTAGTCCTTGTGCTGTTCCTATTATTCTAGTGCCGAAAAAGGATGGTACATCACGTATGTGTGTTGATTGTAGAGGCATTAATAATATTACTATTCGTTATCGTCATCCTATTCCTAGGCTAGATGATATGCTTGATGAATTGAGTGGCTCTACAATATTCTCCAAAGTTGATTTGCGTAGTGGCTACCATCAAATTCGTATGAAATTGGGAGATGAATGGAAAACAGCATTTAAAACTAAGTTTGGATTATATGAGTGGTTAGTCATGCCTTTTGGGTTAACTAATGCACCTAGTACTTTCATGAGATTAATGAACGAAGTTTTACGTGCTTTCATTGGACGATTTGTGGTAGTTTACTTTGATGACATATTGATTTATAGCAGATCATTGGAAGAACATTTGGAACATTTACGTGCTGTTTTTATTGCTCTACGTGATGCACGTTTGTTTGGTAACCTTGGGAAGTGCACCTTTTGCACCGACCGAGTATCTTTTATTGGCTATGTTGTTACTCCACAGGGAATTGAAGTTGATAAAGCCAAGATTGAAGCTATTGAGAGTTGGCCGCAGCCCAAAACGGTCACACAAGTGAGGAGTTTTCTTGGCCACGCTGGATTCTATAGGCGTTTTGTGAGAGATTTCAGCACCATTGCTGCACCTCTCAATGAGCTTACAAAGAAAGATGTGCCTTTTCTTTGGGGTACTGCACAGGAAGAAGCCTTCACGGTATTGAAAGATAAGTTGACACATGCTCCTTTACTCCAACTTCCTGATTTTAATAAGACTTTTGAGCTTGAATGTGATGCTAGTGGAATTGGATTAGGAGGTGTGTTATTACAAGATGGCAAACCTGTTGCATACTTTTCTGAAAAATTGAGTGGGCCTAGTCTGAATTATTCTACTTATGATAAAGAATTATATGCTCTTGTTCGGACTTTAGAA
The DNA here is from genome assembly GCF_018294505.1 of Triticum aestivum. Lineage (NCBI taxonomy): Eukaryota > Viridiplantae > Streptophyta > Magnoliopsida > Poales > Poaceae > Triticum > Triticum aestivum. The sequence continues at coordinate 336,903,607 of NC_057797.1, forward strand.
ACATGGCAACATTATTTATGGCCCAAAGAATTTGTTATACATTCTGATCATGAATCTTTGAAACATATTAAAAGTTAAGCTAAACTGAATCGTAGACATGCTAAATGGGTTGAATTCATTGAGACTTTCCCTTATGTCATTAAACACAAGAAGGGAAAAGAAAATGTTATTGCTGATGCATTGTCTCGTCGCTATACTATGCTTTCACAACTTGACTTCAAAATATTTGGTTTGGAGACCATCAAAGATCAATATGTGCATGATGCTGATTTTAAAGATGTAATGCAGAATTGTAAAGAAGGAAGAATGTGGAACAAGTTTGTCGTTAACGATGGATTTGTGTTTCGTGCTAACAAGCTATGCATTCCAGCTAGCTCCGTTCGTCTTTTGTTGTTGCAGGAGGTGCATGGAGGAGGATTAATGGGACACTTTGGCGCGAAGAAGACGGAGGACGTACTTGCTACACATTTCTTTTGGCCAAAGATGATATGGGATGTTGAGCGTTTTATTGCTCGATGCACTACATGTCAAAAAGCTAAGTCACGACTCAATCCTCATGGTTTATATATGCCTTTGCCTGTACCTAGTGTTCCTTGGGAGGATATATCTATGGACTTTGTTTTAGGTTTACCTCGAACAAAGAAGGGGAGGGATAGCATATTTGTTGTCGTGGATAGATTCTCGAAAATGGCACACTTTATACCATGTCATAAAAGCGATGATGCTGTTAATGTTGCTGATTTGTTCTTTCGTGAAATTATTCGCTTGCATGGTGTGCCAAATACTATTGTTTCAGATCGTGATACTAAATTTCTTAGCCACTTTTGGAGATGTTTATGGGCTAAGTTGGGGACTAAACTGCTTTTTAGTACTACTTGTCACCCCCAAACTGATGGACAAACTGAAGTAGTCAATAGAACGTTGTCTACTATGCTTAGGGCTGTTTTGAAGAATAATAAGAAAATGTGGGAGGAATGCTTGCCTCATATTGAATTTGCTTATAATCGTTCCTTGCATTCTACTACTAAGATGTGCCCTTTTGAAGTTGTGTATGGTTTCCTACCTCGTGCACCTATTGATTTGTTGCCTCTTCCATCTTCGGAGAAGGTTAATTTTGATGCTAAACAACGTGCTGAAATGATTTTAAAAATGCATGAGTTAACTAAGGAAAACATTGAGCGTATGAATGCTAAATATAAACTTGCTGGAGATAAGGGTAGAAAACATGTTGTGTTTGCACCTGGAGATCTTGTTTGGTTACATTTGCGTAAGGATAGATTTCCTGATTTGCGCAAATCAAAGCTAATGCCACGTGCTGATGGTCCCTTTAAGGTGTTAGAGAAAATAAATGATAATGCATATAAACTTGAGCTGCCTGCAGATTTTGGGGTTAGTCCCACTTTTAACATTGCAGATTTGAAGCCTTATTTGGGTGAGGAAGATGAACTTCCGTCGAGGACGACTTCATTTCAAGAAGGGGAGGATGATGAGGACATCAATACAATTGTTACACCCACAGCCCCTGCTACTATACATACTGGACCAATTACTAGAGCTCGTGCACGCCAACTAAATTACCAGGTACTTTCCTTTCTTGGTAATGATTCTAATGTTCATGAGAATATGATGCTGCCTAAATTGGATACATTTGTTTTGCTTACAAATGAAGGGCCTAGCTTGGAGAAGGATGAACATTGGAGCAAGAACAAGCATGGAGATGATGGCATGCGCAAGGGGAACAAGAACGGAGTTACAAGTGATGATTTCAGGACTTTGAAGCCACCATAATGGGTGCATGAAGCCTTGGACGAAATATACAAGATGCCACTTCATAAATTTCGTCCCGAGGCTATTTTAGGTGCTGCGTCACCTTATTATTGGGCCAGGCCCATGTAATTTCGAAATACATAAGTATAGGCTATTTTTAGAGTCCGTATGTGTGGGGAAACAAGAGATAGGGTTGATTTCGAACCCCTCCACCAAGGGCCACGAAATTCCCCCCTCTTCCTCCATATATACAGCCCTTAGGGCATCGTTTAGACTTTGGGTTTTGTTTAGATTAAAAGTTCGCCATAGCTGCAACTTCGCGTACTTCGTTTGTGTTCAACGACCAGACAAAGGCGTCACAGAACCCCACCTTGATCAATAAAGCTTTCATCTTATATTCGCAATATCCAGATTGCAATCTCAGTTTCTTGCTTGTTCTTCGTTTGCTTGCAGGAAACAGACCCTCGTGGTCAGGTTGATCGTGCTCCGGCGTGGTCAATAACCTCTCGGAGTTGGTTTAGCGATTGCTAAGGCGCGACGTCCTCGCACGTTCGTAGTCGGATCGTCAAAGTCGACTTCCACCAAAGCGATTTCCATCATCTCATCGAAAGACGGGACACCCTCGCCTCTATCACATACGGACTCTAAAAATAGCCTATACTTATGTATTTCGAAATTACATGGGCCTGGCCCAATAAAAAGGTGACGCAGCACCTATAATAGCCTCGGGACGAAATTTATGAAGTGGCATCTTGTATATTTCGTCCATGGCTTCATGCACCCATTATGGTGGCTTCAAAGTCCTGAAATCATCACTTGTAACTCCGTTCTTGTTCCCCTTGCGCATGGCATCATCTCCATGCTTGTTCTTGCTCCAATGTTCATCCTTCTCCAAGCTAGGCCCTTCATTTGTAAGCAAAACAAATGTATCCAATTTAGGCAGCATCATATTCTCATGAACATTAGAATCATTACCAAGAAACGAAAGTACCTGATAATTTAATTGGCGTGCGCGAGCTCTAGTAATTGGTCCCGTATATGTAGCAGTAGGGGCTGTGGGTGTAACAATGGTATTGATGTCCTCATCATCCTCCCCTTCTTGAAATAAAGTCGTCCTCGACGGAAACTCATCTTCCTCACCCAAATAAGGCTTCAAATCTGCAATGTTAAAAGTGGGACTAACCCCAAAATCTGCAGGCAGCTCAAGTTTATATGCATTATCATTTATTTTCTCTAACACCTTAAAGGGACCATCAGCACGTGGCATTAGCTTTGATTTGCGCAAATCAGGAAATCTATCCTTACGCAAATGTAACCAAACAAGATCTCCAGGTGCAAACACAACATGTTTTCTACCCTTATCTCCAGCAAGTTTATATTTAGCATTCATACGCTCAATGTTTTCCTTAGTTAACTCATGCATTTTTAAAATCATTTCAGCACGTTGTTTAGCATCAAAATTAACCTTCTCCGAAGATGGAAGAGGCAACAAATCAATAGGTGCACGAGGTAGGAAACCATACACAACTTCAAAAGGGCACATCTTAGTAGTAGAATGCAAGGAACGATTATAAGCAAATTCAATATGAGGCAAGCATTCCTCCCACATTTTCTTATTATTCTTCAAAACAGCCCTAAGCATAGTAGACAACGTTCTATTGACTACTTCAGTTTGTCCATCAGTTTGGGGGTGACAAGTAGTACTAAAAAGCAGTTTAGTCCCCAACTTAGCCCATAAACATCTCCAAAAGTGGCTAAGAAATTTAGTATCACGATCTGAAACAATAGTATTTGGCACACCATGCAAGCGAATAATTTCACGAAAGAACAAATCAGCAACATTAACAGCATCATCGCTTTTATGACATGGTACAAAGTGTGCCATTTTCGAGAATCTATCCACGACAACAAATATGCTATCCCTCCCCTTCTTTGTTCGAGGTAAACCTAAAACAAAGTCCATAGATATATCCTCCCAAGGAACACTAGGTACAGGCAAAGGCATATATAAACCATGAGGATTGAGTCGTGACTTAGCTTTTTGACATGTAGTGCAGCGAGCAATAAAACGCTCAACATCCCGTCTCATCTTTGGCCAAAAGAAATGTGTAGCAAGTACGTCCTCCGTCTTCTTCACGCCAAAGTGTCCCATTAATCCTCCTCCATGCGCCTCCTGCAACAACAAAAGAAGAATGGAGCTAGCTGGAATGCATAGCTTGTTAGCACGAAACACAAATCCATCGTTAACAACAAACTTGTTCCACATTCTTCCTTCTTTACAATTCTGCATTACATCTTTAAAGTCAGCATCATGCACATATTGATCTTTGATGGTCTCCAAACCAAATATTTTGAAGTCAAGTTGTGAAAGCATAGTATAGCGACGAGACAATGCATCAGCAATAACATTTTCTTTTCCCTTCTTGTGTTTAATGACATAAGGGAAAGTCTCAATGAATTCCACCCATTTAGCATGTCTACGATTCAGTTTAGCTTGACTTTTAATATGTTTCAAAGATTCATGATCAGAATGTATAACAAATTCTTTGGGCCATAAATAATGTTGCCATGTTTCTAAAGTCCGAACAAGAGCATATAATTCTTTATCATAAGTAGAATAATTCAGACTAGGCCCACTCAATTTTTCAGAAAAGTAAGCAACAGGTTTGCCATCTTGTAATAACACACCTCCTAATCCAATTCCACTAGCATCACATTGATGAGGACATCAATACAATTGTTACACCCACAGCCCCTGCTGCTATACATACTGGACCAATTACTAGAGCTCGTGCACGCCAACTAAATTACCAGGTACTTTCGTTTCTTGGTAATGATTCTAATGTTCATGAGAATATGATGCTGCCTAAATTGGATACATTTGTTTTGTTTACAAATGAAGGGCCTAGCTTGGAGAAGGATGAACATTGGAGCAAGAACAAGCATGGAGATGATGGCATGCGCAAGGGGAACAAGAACGGAGTTACAAGTGATGATTTCAGGACTTTGAAGCCACCATAATGGGTGCATGAAGCCTTGGACGAAATATACAAGATGCCACTTCATAAATTTCGTCCCGAGGCTATTTTAGGTGCTGCGTCACCTTATTATTGGGCCAGGCCCATGTAATTTCGAAATACATAAGTATAGGCTATTTTTAGAGTCCGTATGTGTGGGGAAACAAGAGATAGAGTTGATTTCGGACCCCTCCACCAAGGGCCACGAAATTCCCCCCTCTTCCTCCATATATACAGCCCTTAGGGCATCGTTTAGACTTTGGGTTTTGTTTAGATTAAAAGTTCGCCATAGCTGCAACTTTGCGTACTTCGTTTGTGTTCAACGACCAGACAAAGGCGTCACAGAACCCCACCTTGATCAATAATGCTTTCATCTTATATTCGCAATATCCAGATTGCAATCTTAGTTTCTTGCTTGTTCTTCGTTTGCTCGCAGGAAACAGACCCTCGTGGTCAGGTTGATCGTGCTCCGGCGTGGTCAATAACCTCTCGGAGTTGGTTTAGCGATTGCTAAGGCGCGACGTCCTCGCACGTTCGTAGTCGGATCGTCAAAGTCGACTTCCACCAAAGCGATATCCATCATCTCATCGAAAGACGGGACACCTTTGCCTCTATCAGTTCCTCTTAGGATGTGTGTACGACTATCAGGGCCAAAAGACCCGTATACCATTATCGTCTCCAAAGAACCGTGTAACGGAACCGTCAAGTTCGACTATGACTCATGTACGGCTACGCGGGATTCCTCGGACGCCAAGTTCAACGATGCATCAAGTTCCTCACCGTGACCCCGAACACCTACGGAAACCCATGTAACGATAGACATGTACCACTACTGCCGCCCGTACTTCTACAGAACGTGTACCACAACCATCGCCGAAGACCCATGAACGACTAACTCTGACCCTCCAAGTTCGTCCATGATTTCTATGTGCCATCTACGTGAACCACTACTTCCACTACGGCATGAGTACAACTACTACCACTACTAATGTGGCGAGAACGTCTACTTCCGCTACGAACTTGATCTATTCCGAAAAGTCTAGCCTCGAAGGTATAACCCCGAGATGACGCCCGTGAACGAATGAATGCATGTAGGATGAGATGCCCCTTTGTCTGCACCATGTCAGTATTGTCACTCGTTTCCATGCCACTAACTCGTGGGAACCCGGTTACCAGGATCACCCCACCTTCTATCGCATGTCACGCTCCCGCCACTTTTCCTTTTGCACCGGTATTTCCATGAGCTACCGGAACCGTTATCGTTGTCGTGGCACTCCCTTTCTTTCCGCCACGATAACAAATGCTTCATAATGCTCTTGTCAACTTTTAATAAATAATTACATAAACTTGATCATGTCATCCGCATCATGATAACAACTTCAAGAATGATTAAAAATTTTGTTGCACCAAATTGCTAAATGCATATGGGGATTTACCGGAATTGTTGTTGTTGTTTTCGGCCTCATTTAAAATGCCTAACTATGTTTTCTACTCATGTTTCACCTCTTGCCATGTTTAACAACATTTAATATTGTTGAGTATCTAACCGAGAGTGAACAAATAAGGATGTGGTGTTTCGTCAATATGCAACTCGTTGCATATTGAGCTCCACTTAATTTGTAGTATTGTTTGTGCACTTTGCCATGCCATGCGTATTTAAACCGGACATGCATCATACTTGTTTGCACATCATGCCATGTTTATGTGATGGTTGTTTACTATGTTGTTTGCTTCTTTTCGGTGTTGCTCCTTCGGGTTAGTTCCGATAATGTCGTGTTTGTGAGGATCCGTTCGACTACATCCGTTTGTCTTCTTCATGGACTCGTTCGTCTTCCTTGCGGGATTTCAGGCAAGATGACCATACCCTCGAAATCACTTCTATCTTTGCTTGCTAGTTGCTCGCTCTTTTGCTATGTCTATGCCTCGATACCTACCACATGCTTTATCATGCCTCCCATATTGCCATGTCAAGCCTCTAACCCACCTTGTCCTAGCAAACCGTTGTTTGGCTATGTCACCGCTTTGCTCAGTCCCTCTTATAGCTTTGTTAGTTGTAGGTGAAGATTGGAGTTTGTTCCTTGTTGGAACATGGATATTTTGTTGGGATATCACAATATCTCTTATTTAATTAATGCATCTATATACTTGGTAAAGGCTGGAAGGCTCGACCTTATGCATGGTGTTTTGTTCCACTCTTGCCGTCCTAGTTTCCGTCATATCGGTGTTATGTTCCCGGATTTTGCGTTCCTTACACGGTTGGGTTATAATGGGAACCCCTTAACAGTTCGCCTTGAATAAAACTCCTCCCGCAAGGCCCAACCTTGGTTTTACCATTTGCCACCTAGCCCTTTTCTTTTCCCTTGGGAGTCGCGCTCCCGAGGGTCATCTTTATTTTAACCCCCCCCCCAGGGCCAGTGCTCCTCTGAGTGTTGGTCCAACCTGTCAGCTGCCGGTGGCCACAAGGGGCAACCTTGGACAATTCAGTGTACCCTGAGAACGAGATATGTGCAGCTCCTATCGGGATTTGTCGGCACATTCGGGTGGCTTTGCGGGTCTTGTTTTACCATTGTCGAGGATGTCTTGTAACCGGGATGCCGAATCTGATTGGATTGTCTTGGGAGAAGGAATATCCTTCATTGACCATGAGAGCTTGTGATGGGCTAAGTTGGGACACCCCTACAGGGATTTGAACTTTCGAAAGCCGTGCCCACGGTTATGGGCAGATGGGAATTTGTTAATGTCCGGTTGAAGAAAGCCTAAAGCTTATCTTAATTAAAATGCATCATCCGTGTGTGTTACCGTGATGGTCTCTTCTCGGCGGGGTCCGGGAAGTGAACACGGTGTTGGAGTTATGCTTGACGTAGGTTGTTCTAGGATCACTTCTTGATCATAGTTTCTCGACCGTGCTTTGCCTTCTATTCTCGCTCTCATTTGCGTAAGTTAACCACCATATATGCTAGTGTTTTCTGCAGCTCCACCTCATACCTTTTACATACCCATAAGCTTAAATAGTCTTGATCGCGAGGGTGTGAGATTACTGAGTTCCCGTGACTCACAGATACTTCCAAAACCAGCTTGCAGGTGCTGATGATATCGTGCAAGTGACGAAACCGAGCTAAGTAGGAGCTCGATAAAGATCGTGTTCGTTATGTTGTTCCGTTTTTCAGTTGATCAGTAGTGGAGCCCAGTTGGGACGATTGGGGATCTTTGTAGCATTTGGGGTAGTCTTTCTTTTTATTTTGGTTCCGTAGTCGGACCTTGAATGTATCTGGATGATGTAATGCTTTATTCATGTATTGTGTGAAGGGGAAATTGTAAGCCAACTATGTATCTTTTTTCCTTATGTATTACATGGGTTGTGTGAAGATTACCTCACTTGGGACATTGCTTACAATGCGGTTATGCCTCTAAGTCGTGCTTCGACACGTGGGAGATATAGCCGCATCGTGGGTGTTACAATCTTATCCACGCAAATAATTGCATCCTTCTCGTCTGATAGAATGAAAATGACTCCCACCGGCCCTGGCATCTTCAGGTTGTTGTAGGCATAGTGGGATGCCGCCATGAATTTTGCCAGACCTAGGCGTTGAAGGATTCTGTTGTACGGCCGGGGGAGGTCGACCACATCAAGCACAACCTTCTCAGTCCGGTAGTTCAACTCTCCTCCGAATGTCATTGGCAACGTGATCTTTCCCTTACGATGACTCCTACTGGGGTTGATTCCTTGAAACGTGCCCGTGACTTTGAGTTCTTCCTCTGCTATCTAATGTTTTCTTATGACCTTTGGGGAAATCAGATTCAACCCGGCCCCGCCGTCAACCAACATCTTCATGACTTTGAGGTTGCAGATCGTTGGTGAGACCAACAATGACAAGCACCCTACCGCGGTGGTGCGGTCAGGATGGTCCTCTTTCGTCAAAAATGATGGGCATGCATGACCACTTGAGCGACTTTTGAGATCCTGCCGCTGGCTCCATGACATTGACCTCACGTACCCACCATTTAAGTTGGCGGTAAGAGGAGTGCAGAGATGCACCCCTGTCAATGCACATGGTGTTAGTGGCCTTTTGGAATTCCTGCTTGCAGGTTTCCTCTTCATCCACTCCATCACTTTCATCATTGCAATCCTCCTTCTCTTGGCCCCTGGCAGGTTTTCCTTAGTTTTGAAGAGTCTTGCCGGGGCAATTTGCTCCACCACCTCGGCCCTTCCCGCCAGCGCCATTCTGATCTTTTTCCTTATCACGCTTCTCATATTCAGCCCTCTGCTTCTTAACGAGATGCTCAACCTAATGACATTCCTAGAGATCGTGGCCCTTGGTTCGATGAATCTTGCAATATGGCCCATCACCTTTCCCAGCCTTCTCGGCAGCCGCAGCCTCCTGGTAATCAGTGCACATGGTAGCCTCCTTGTCGGGGGCTTCGGGTTTAGCCTTCTTACCGGTACTAGGCGTGCCCGATCCCTCAATGATCAACACAACCTTAGCCTTGCGCTTCCTGTTCTTCTTCTTCTTCTGATTGGTGGCCTTGTCGTCATCCTATGAGATGATGTCGACGCCATCTTCTTCTCCAGGGAGTTTGCTCCCCTCCTCCACCCAAGCATAGTTGTCCACCAGGGTGTAAAGCTCCTTTACAGTCTTGGGCAACCAAATGTTCATCTTGGAATGTATCGCACGGTTGCGCATGTTGGACTTGAATGCAGCTATCATAGCTACCGGGTGAAATCTGGAATATTCCTGTGGACTCAGCTAAACCTCTACATGTATTTCTGCAGAGTCTCTCCTTCCTTCCACGGGAGGAGCTGCAAATCGCTGGGCCGCCCTGGTTCTTGGTGGCCGCCCGTCAAGGCACCAACGAACTCATGGCATAGGTCAGCCCAAGTCGAGATGGAGTTCTTCGGCAGATGCATCAGCCAAGACCTGACGTTTGGCTTGAGCGCCAAAAGGAAGTAGTTGGCAAAAAATGTTCTCATCTCTTCCCCCAGCAGCTTGAACAGCGATAGTGTAGATGCTAAAGAACTCTGTCGGGTTCAGTCTCCCATTATATTTCTCTGGTATCTCTGGCTTGAATGTGCGAGCGGATGGCCAACAGACTTTCCACAACTCACGGGTGAAGGCAGGGCATCCAGCCTCGAAAGGCAGGTACCCCCTCTGCTGAGTGCAGGCTCGTCGATGTTGGGGCCATCGTGCCCATTGGACTGGTGGTGGTTTCCGCAACGTTGCTCGATGGTGACGTGCTCGCCCCCATCTACCTGTCCTCCGGGGCTCGCCATCGGCCTTGACGTGCTCGAGGATCGGACGAAGCCATCAAGACGTCATCAAGCTCTTGGTCGTGTGGACCTCGTGCTGGTTGCCGTGGTGGGGATTGCACCATGGGGGTGGCCCCTTCCGCACGGCCAGTAATGTGGGCTGCCGTCGTTGTCTGGAGAGGCCGTGATGGGCTAGCTCGTTGTGAGCCTCCAGCCTTGGCAAAGCCAATCAGACTCTGAATGGTGGCTCTCCACCTATCCATCAAATCAGTTGCTGGCGGAAACCTCAGCAGCAGCTGGGCCTGCGCCATGGCCTCTGTTGGGGATATAGCTTCGAGGTGTGACCCGCACAGGAGGGGCTGGGTTACACCATTGGCGTCTTAACATGAAGAAGGTCCAGGGAGGCCCAGGGAGAGGCATGAACACGGCGGCTCTTGGAGGCAGGCCTGCTAAAGGCCCAGGACTGGGGTTGTGAACCGCCGTAAGAAGACTTGTTCTGTAAGGCATAACTAGTTAGAAACCGAGCCGGTCACGTTGTGTGAGCCACCCAGGAATCTGTAAGCCTTAAGGTCTCTACCTGTGTATATAAAGGTGAGACCTGGCAGCTGGTTAACTCAAGAAACAAGCAATCGAGAACTAGGTCAAGCATATTCGGTCCATTGTAATCGAAACTCAAGCAATACAACCAGATGCAGGACGTAGGCTTTTACCTCATTGAGAGGGGCCGAACCTGGGTAAAGTCCATGTGTCATTTGTCCTGTTCAACCCCTTCAAGTTAACCTAGTCATGATGGCTCCACACCTAAGTCCTTTCACTAGGGCATCTGCCGTGTTAAATCCATGACAGTTGGCGCCCACCATGGGGAGCACGTAGGTTTCGAGTTCTTGAACGACAGCTTCTCAGGGATCAAGGGATATGACATGGGCCGGATGACCAAGAGCCTCCACGGGAAGATCTACATCGACGACGCTGGATGTGGTCCGGAGGTTGATTCAATCGAATACGGGTACCAGGTCCCCTTCGGTGGAATCCACGTTTTCATCGGTAAGATTGGTGAGTCTAAGCCTGAGCCGGACATCTACGACGACACCATTGAGACGGCTCGGTGCACAAGACCCGCCATGGTCCAGCCCTGCCAGAAGAGAGCTTTTGTTGGCTTTATTCATGGGTAGATCTTGTGGAAGGTTCAGTGTCAGGTGGAGAGACAACCATCTACACAGGTGATGAGTCCTCAACCGGCAAAACTGAATCAATCTATCAATTGCAAGATGGTGGGCTTGGGGGCTATTCCGATGGCGACAGTATTCCGGACCCCTATGAGCCGTCGAGGAGGGCTGCTATTTTCATGGCCGGTACACAACAGATGCTGAATTTATCAACTGTTGCGGCTATGACCTCAAGTTCAACAGCTACCACGACGGTTGGGGCGAGTGTCCCTGTGCGCCCACTGGCTCAGGTCTTATACGAGCTGTTGGATGCTTTGGCAACTTTATTAGCTGCAGAGATAACCCCGGCGACTCAAGTACAACATAAAGTGGAGGTTGCAAAACTGAGGGATGAGATAGCTCAGGCTAAGGAGGAGCTTAACAGTGAGAATGCTAGGATGGCAACAGATCGAGCTATGCTGGAGGCCGAGTCACAATGGATTCAAGCAGAAACTTTCCGGTTAAACTTGGATCAAAATGCATCAAATGCTGTTCTTCGGAGAAGGCACCAAAGTCGTTTACCTCTGCAGTTTGAGGCAAGGAATCGTTTCAATACACCTGGGGCAGGACCAAGTAACCTGCCCGGTGTGACCCGGGCTACTGAGGCACCCCTGGCCAAGGCGACGGCTCAGCCTCGTGTGGTAGACCCGCCCCATCTGGACTTAACTCCGCTCCAGCAGGTGTTAATGCCACCGGGTCATTATTCCAACCCTCTAGATAACATGATTGTTGCGGCCTCATGGCTGGCAGCTCTTCTAGTAGAAGGAGAATCTCCTGCGGCGGTCCAGGCCCGGAAGGCAGTGGAGCTTCTTCAGACGGCGGTAGCTCAGCAGGCGGCTTACTTATATAGCCGCGAGCGGATTCATTCAACTCCGCATGCCAGCCGAAGTTACAGCCGACATGTTGAATCGCTGGTGGTTTCCAGCAGTGAGCTGCGCCATAACCCGCCTCGTGGGCATGACCCGTCGCGTGATGATAACAATGCTTAGATTGTGAGGGATCAAGCTAGGGCACATACAGAGGCGGACCTGGCGGCTCAGTTAGCAGCTCATCAATAGCTTCAGTTGAACCCGTCATCGTCTGTTGAGGCTAGGATGACCTCCAGGACGATGAGTGTGCCACGTTTAGCGCCGGCTCTACGGAATGAGCGCCTTCCCAAAGATTTTAAGGGCCCTCGCAAGGTGCCAAACTACACAACGGATCTTCCACCGGAGGGCTGGATTGAGAGCTATGAGCTGGCTATGGAGATGCTGCATGTTAACGACGCTGTGTGCGCTAAGTACTTCACCATGATGTTGGATGGGCCGGCTCGCACGTGGCTGAAGGGATTGCCCCCCAAGTCTATCAACTCATGGGCTGAATTGAAGGTGTGTATTATTCAGAATTTGAAAGACACATGTAAGCAGCCTCTGTCGATTATCGACCTAGACGCTTGTGTCCAGCGCGAGGATGAGCCAACCAACCACTGGGTCCGCTAGGTCTCGTCTTTTATCCACTCATCGGATAGTATCAACGCTGGCTCTGCAGTCCTAATTTTGGAGAAAAATTTCCGGTTCATTCCCCTTAAACAGAAGCTAGGGCAGCTTAAACGTCACTGCAATGACATGGGAGAGATCATGGTGGCTCTCAGCAAATACGCTGACTCAGATAGCACTAAAGACCCTGATTCAGATGAAGAAAAGTCCAATAAGGGGAAGAAGAACGACAATGGAAAAGGGCATCAGCCAAATATGATGGGGTATAACCAGGAAGGTAATGGTAAGCATAAGAGCTTGATAGCGGGTCAGACTTTGTGGCCAATACCAACACACAGAACAATGGCCAACGTCGTAAGGGAAAGCCACTACCTTGTTTGGGTGGGCCGGGGTTCAACATTGAGCCGATGTTGAATGAGCCTTGCCCGAAGCATAGTTATCCCAATAGACCATCGACTCACATGTGGAAAGATTGTTTTATCATGAAAGAGTATAAGAGCTCTGGGTTTTCTCAGGACGACAATTACAACAATGGCCCGTACGGCGGTTCAGGATCCGGCTCACACGGGCCCGACTTTGGAGTTGGCGGCTCAAATTCCGGATATCAGGGTCAGAGCAATCATGGCGGTTATGGTTAACAGCATGGTCAGGGTAACCAACAACAACAATCAGGGTATCAAAGTAATCCAAAGCAGCTGAATAGTGCCCAATATCACTTTTTCACCACAAGCCTGTGAAAGCGGGATCAGAAGGTTCATAAGCGAGCAGTGAGTGCAGTTGAGCCGGTGGCCCCTCGATATTTACGATGGTGAGAGCAGCCAATTGTATGGAGTCGTGAGGATCACCCGCCCCGAATTGATAATCCGGGTCAGCTGGCTTTGGTGGTAGCTCCTCAGGTTGGAGGTTACAAGTTCACTAAGGTGCTTATGGATGGAGGCAGCAGTACCAATATCCTTTATTATGATACTTTTCGCTGGATGAATTTGACTGATAAAGATCTTAAGCTGTCATCTATAGTTTTTCATGGGGTGGTGCCTGGTAAGTCAGCATACCCAGTGGGTAAGATAGCCTTGGAAGTGGCTTTTGGCAATGAACATGATTACAGGGCTGAGACATTGAATTTTGAAGTGGTTAAAATCATGAGCCCCTATCATGCTCTGTTTGGACGGTTGGCTTACGCCAAATTTATTGCATGGCCTTGTTATGTGTATTTGCATCTTAAGATGTCGGGTCGCAAGGGTATTGTGGGTGTCAAAACCGGTGGATCTCAGGTAGGAGGTCCCGAACTGTGCGTCTAAGGCGGATGGTAACAGGAGGCATGGGACACGATGTTTACCCAGGTTCGGGCCCTCTTGATGGAGGTAATACCCTACCTCCTGCTTGATTGATATTGATGATATGAGTATTACAAGAGTTGATCTACCACGATATCGGAGAGGCTAAACCCTAGAAGCTAGCCTATGGTATGAGTGTTGTTGTCCTACGGACTAAACCGTCCGGTTTATATGGACACCGAAGGGGCTAGGGTTACACAGAGTCGGTTACAAGGGAGGAGATCTACATATCCTTTGGCCGGACTGTTCGACTATGAAGATACGGGACGAAGTCTTCAATCTTGTATCTTCATAGTCGAACAGTCCGGCCAAAGGATATAGTCCGGCTGTTCGGAGACCCCCTAATCCAGGTCTCCCTCAGTAGCCCCTGAACCAGGCTTCAATGATGATGAGTCCGGCGCGCAGATTCGTCTTCGACATTGCAAGGCGGGTTCTTCCTCCGAATACTCCATAGAAGATTTTGAACACAAGGATAGTGTCCGGCTCTGCAAAACAAGTTCCACATACTACCGTAGAGATATTTCCACAAATCCAATCTACTGACACATTCTGCAACATGACATCATGTTATGGCTCGGTCATTATTCGAACCATTTTTCTCAACCAGCAATGCACATATCTCGAGGTGGTTTTCTTGACACGTCTTGTCGAAGCAGAGATCGTGTCCCCCTTATTATGGGATTCTCATCAATACGGACGTGGGAAACCCAACCGTGCCATCAATTACGGCGCTCGGGGAATAAGCAATTTTACCAGGTAAGTGGGGAGGCGCATCACCTCTTCCGCCCTTATAAAGGGACAAAGATTCACCCTTTTTACCCATGCCTTCTTCTTCCTTGCTTATCCATTCTCGCGCACCCAAGCTCCAGCGCCCAAGTTCGCATCTTTCTCCTCAAACCACTCCAAGCATATCAGGAGCGGGAGGCAAGTGGATGGTCTCCTCCGTCACGGAGGATAACATCGCAAAACTACGGGAAGCCGGATATCTGGCCGCGGACATCACGCACCGGCTGCCAGATGCGGGGAAGATCATCCCTACGCCCGCACCCCACAAGAGGGTAGTTTTCCTTACCCATTTGTCTGCGGACTGGGATTTCCACTTCACGCATTCGTCCGCGGGCTCATGTTCTACTACAGGCTGGATTTTCATGATCTGGCCCCCAATTTCATCCTCAACATCTCGGCGTTTATCGCCGTGTGCGAGGCCTTCCTCCGCATCCGGCCCTACTTCGACAAGTGGCTGAAGACCTTCAATGTTAAACCGAAGGTGGTGGTCGGCCAGCAAGCGGAGTGCGGAGGCGCCATGGTGGGCAAAATGCCTAACGTCACCTGACTCGAAGGCTCCTATGTGGAGACAATAAAGGGGTGGCAATCGGGGTGGTTCTACATCACCGAGCCGTGTGACACCAACTAGGTGGCGGCCCCGAATTCCGATCCGGAATCCCCACGCGGCTCACCTCCTGGAAAGAGAAGGGCCTGTCCTAGGGTTCCGCAGTAGAGCTGACCGGACTCCAAACCTGCATCAAGAACATGATGAGCAAGAAAATCAAGCTTGTCAACGTGGTCCAGTTCATGCTCTTCCGCCGGATTCTCCCGTGTCAATGACGGGTATTCAATTTGTGGGAGTTTGACCCAGCCAAGCACCAGACACTACGAGAGCTCTTCGACATGATGCACAAGGACGTCTGGAAGGTGCTGTTCAAGGGCGCCGAGGTACCTCCTCCCCTTACCGAAGACCGCGGACTTAGCGCAAAGCGCCATGCCAATCCAGTAAGTTTTTATATCTCGCAGGATAGTTATTTGCCCCCGCTTAATCATGTGCGGGATCTAAGCTTCTATGCCAATAACAGGACTGGGTAGAGACAGTGGAGCAGATCGATTGCCTAGCCCCGCTGCCTTAAGATCCTGCAGATGCTCTCCTAACGGAGATGTTGGTTCCGACGCCTTATGAGGTGCCGGCGAAGAAGGCCGCAGGGACCCGAAAGGGTCTCCGACGGAAGGTTGTGTCAGACTCTTCGTCCGATAACTCCGACGCGCCCTCCTCTCGTGAAAACGAGGAGGAGGAAGAGGAAAGTTCTCCCCCCACCAGCCGAGGGAGACAAGAAAAGGAAGGCCGCCCCAACCGGGGAGGCCGAAGGGTCCAAGAAGGGAAGGACCCTCCTTCCGGACTGCTCCACGATGGCCGCCCACAGCGACGATGAGTGGTTACCCAGGGACAAGCCCCTGGCGAATTTATAAGTATCTGGATACCATAGTAATTCATGGTATGTTTTATTGCACTACTTCTCCTTACGCCGAATATGATATGCAGTTTGTCCCGAGCCCGTATCGACGTATCTTCGTCGGACGGTTCTTTGGACTCGTCAGATATGAATAGCGATTCACTTCCGACCGCCTCCACCCCTTTCCCTATGGATAATGTCGAGGTGTTGTCCAAAAGGCACCGAGCCAAGGGGAGGTAGTCCTGGGGGGTGCCTCGAGGCGACCTTCCGGACCCTGGGCGCAAAGGGAGCAAAACTCCCACGGGCACCAAGTTCGGCCCCCAGCCGAACACTGCGCCGGAACCTTCGGTGGTTTCGGACTCCGGCAGGCGACCCCCCGTTAAAAGGGGCAAGCCGCCCGTGCCGGTGGCCTCTGTCCATCCAGAGGCACCAGACAACTTGCTCGGCGCTTCCATCGACAAAGAGCACCGCACTATCATGAGTGCGGTGATCGAGAAAGTTCAGTCCACCAAAAACGGACTAACCGAAGCTTGTGCCAGCCTCCTAACAGGCTTTGAGGTAAGCAATCAAAATATAGGAAAAATAGTACCGCATAGACAGTAGCCCCTGATGCTCTGTTTGGCGTTCGTGAAGAAAGGCCGAATAGAGGATCAAATAATGACTCAGGAGTCTAATCAGAATATGTCTATGTGCATATGCAGGCTTCACTGCTGGCCGCTGTCGCATGTACTGCGGAGGTCACTGCGCTGAAGCAGGACCTTGAGCGGTCCGAGGACGAGCTCGGCCTTATCAAGAGGCAGCTCGAGGAAAGCAAAGGTAAGCAATACCTTGTCTATATATTAAAAATAAATTTGGTTATAAAATAATAGGATCATCATGAATTTGCCAGGGGCCACGACCGAGGTGGCGACCCTGAAGAAGGCGCTGTCCGTGGCCGAAGACATAGCGGCCAAGGAGTGCATTGAGCGGGAAAAGCAAGAAGCCCGGGTAGACGATGTGCAGCAAGAGCTCGAGGCTCTTGCTAAAAACACGAGTCCTTGGAGCTGGACTCTAAGACACGAGAGTCCGAGCTTGCAAAGGCGCTCGAAAGCGCATGGAGCGCCAAGGCTGAAGCCCACAAGGCCCTCCAGGAGATTGAGGTGGTGAAGAAGATAGCGGCGGTTAAGGCATTTATTATGCAAAGAAAGCATGTGAAGGAAACTTTCCTTTTACTTACCCGAATTCAGGGCTCTCTAGGAGCGTTCGCAGATCTTCCCCGCAGCGTGCTTGATGCCGCAGAGTTTTACCGAGCTGAAGAGGGGAGCTCGTCGGAAAAGTTGTTCTGGTCTCGGTATACTGGGACCGAACACCCAATGCCCTTGAGCGACCAGCTGAAGCAACTGGTTGAGCTTCACAAGGTGGCTGAACAGGCCATGAAGGGTCTTATAGTCCTGATGTGGCCTGGCGATCCCCTACCTAGCAGCTACTTCGGTCTGGTGAGGCGGCTTGTGGATGCCTGCCCACGGCTCGAAGTCATAAAGCAGTCCATCTGCATCGAGGGTGCGCCCAGGGCTTTTGCCTGGGTGAAGGTGCACTGGGCGAAGATGGATGCCGTGAAGCTAGTGAAGGAGGGCCCACCGGAGGGCGAGGAGCATCACTGCCCCGAAATGTATTATGACAGTGTCCTGAAGGGTTCCCGCCTTGTGGCGGATGAATGTGCCAAAGATGTAATTTTTGAATGAACATGCTCATGTGATCTTGTAATGTGAAACGAGTTCATTTGTGCTATGCAATGCTTTTTGAATATAAAATATTACCTTCTGTGCGGCCGTTTATAAAATCTGAGAGTTGGCCAGTCGTCGGCTTCTGCCCCCATGTAACTAGTTTCGGGATAAACCTGAGCACTCTTTATCCCAATTTTGGGTCCTTTGAGGGAGGTGTTCAGCACAACGACCCAGGCAATCGGACTATAAGGCTTTATCACTCTCACTTAGCCATAGAAGTCTACAATTTCAAATTTTGGCGAAGCCCCTAGTATTCGGAAGGCCGAATTTGGGGCGCTATATACATCTAAGTCGGGCAAGGCCAACTCCTCGCCCGAAGCGGAAAAAGTCTTTAAGGACTTGAGACCTCTCGAACAGCGAACAGCTCTCGCCTTATCATGACAGTCAGTTTTCAGCTTTCTGTACTGAGGTGCTCGTCCGGAAGAACTGGGACACAATCGTAGTAGTTCTCCCAGTGCTACCTTAGCCGATATAGCGGAACGTAAGGTACCAAAACATGGGAGCCGAGCAAACCCAACTATTGACCCAAGACATGATTCAGAGCTGATGCATATAATGCTATATGTTCAGGGTGCCGCACTATCGAAAGTGTTCGGACTTCTCACGCCGTATTATGGGGTAAACGAAAGCCCTTGGCGTACTGGTCATACCTGAATGTATGGGTGCAAGTTGTCGTAAATGAACATATACATAAAAAAGGATGGATGATGCAATAATAGACTAACGCTATGCATTGTTATTTAAATAATACGTCGAAGCGTACTGATACAAGTAGTGCAATAAGCAAAAGATAGGACTATTTGACAAGTGTTGTTCAAGGGCAAGCTGCATATGGGTAGTAAAAAGCGAGTGTATTGATTGTTATTAGAGACCACCTGGGGGTTCCCTTGTATGTCTTAGCTTCTTGCCTCCTAGGTTGTTTCTTCCCGTAATGTGTCCGGCAATCATACTGCCGGAAAGGGCTTCCAGGGGGTAAGGTCCTGAAAGAGAAAAAATGATAAAGATATGCAGCCCCTAGGGCGGTTAATCCGCATTGCGGGACGTGCCCTGATCGTGCCCCCGCCTATGCCCATGGTATTTTCAGTGCGTAATTATGTACGCGCGGCACGGATTTCGTCGCTTGATTGGGACTGGGACGGGGGCTGAATTGCTAGGCGAGCTCTGAACGTGCCAGGTGATCCTGTTGCAGGTTACTCCAAACTCGCTTGACGTTATCCGGGGGCTGTATCGCCGAATTGGAGGTTTGCCTTAAAAGGCTGCTTTGTACTTCTGCTGCGAGGGCCGCAGTGTGCTCTTCCGTGCGGAGCGAGCGTTCTGTGTTTCCATTGACTATTATGACCCCCCTAGGTCCTGGCATCTTGAGCTTGAGGTATGCATAATGCGTTACCGCATTGAATTTTGCAAATGCGGTTCGCCCGAGCAGTGCGTGATAGCCACTGCGGAACGGGACAATATCGAAGATTAACTCCTCGCTTCGGAAGTTGTCCGGAGATCTGAAGACCACTTCCAGTGTGATTGAGCCCGTGCAACGGGCCTCTACACCTGGCATGACGCCCTTAAAGGTGGTTTTGGTGGGTTTGATCCTCGAGGGATCTATACCCATTTTGCGCACTATATCTTGATAGAGTAGGTTCAGGCTGCTGCCGCCGTCCATAAGGACTCGAGTGAGGTGAAATCCGTTGATGATGGGGTCTAGGACCAATGCGGCGGATCCTCCATGACGGATACTAATGGGGTGGTCCCTGCGATCGAAGGTGATCGGACAAGAGGACCATGGGTTGAACTTTGGGGTGACGGGCTCCATCGCATAGACGTCCCTTAGTGTACGCTTCCGTTCCCTCTTGGGAATGTGGGTTGTGTATATCATGTTCACCGTCTTCACTTGTGGGGGGAACCTCTTTTGTCCTTCCGTGTCCGGCGGCCGGGGCTCCTCCTCGTCATCGCTATGCAGCCCCTTGTCCTTGTTTTCGGCATTTAACTTGCCGGCCTGCTTGAACACCCAACATTCTCTGTTGGTGTGATTGGCTGGCTTATCGGGGCTACCGTGGATTTGACACGAGCGATTGAGCATGCAATCCAAACTGGACGGGCCCGAAGTACTTTTTTGAATGGTTTTTTCTGCTCACCGGATTTAGAACCTCTGAATCCGGCATTGACTGCCGTATCATCAGCATTATCGCCATTGCTATGGCGCTTGTGTTTGTTACGACGTGGTCTGCCGTTGACATCTTTAGTATCCGAAGTGCCTGGATTCCTTGATGTGTTGTTGCTGCGAGCCAGCCAGCTATCCTCGCCCATGCAAAAGCGGGTCATGAGTGTCGTGAGGGATGCCATGGACTTCGGCTTCTCCTAGCCAAGGTGTCGGGCGAGCCACTCGTCATGGATGTTATGCTTAAATGCCGCTAAGGCCTCTGCATCCGGACAATCGACAATTTGGTTTTTCTTAGTTAGGAACCATGTCCAGAATTTCCTGGCAGATTCCCCTGGCTGCTGAGTTATATGGCTCAAGTCGTCAGCATCCGGTGGTCAGACATAAGTGCCCTGGAAGTTGTCAAGGAATGCATCTTCCAAATCCTCCCAACTACCGACGGAGTCTGATGGCAAGCTATTCAGCCAATGCCGAGCTGGTCCTTTGAGTTTTAGTGGGAGGTACTTGATGGCATGCAGATCATCACCGCGAGCCATGTGGATGTGGAGGAGGAAATCCTCGATCCATACAGTGGGATCTGTTGTACCATCATACGATTCGATATTTACGGGTTTAAAACCCTCCGGGAATTTGTGATCTATAACTTCATCAGTGAAGCATAGGGGGTGTGCGGAGCCTCTGTGCTGGGCTATATCACGACGCAGTTCATATGAGTCTTGTCTGCTGTATTCGGCCCGGCGGGATTTACTTTTAGTATATCCGGCGTGACGGTCATTGTCCCGCATTGGCGCGTGCGCACGTGATCCGTATATCGACCTTGCATGTTTTTCCCTACTTTTCAATACGTCTCGTAGGTCCTGCGTGTTGCCCCGGGCCTTGGTATTTTTATTTGGTTGGCGGCGGAGTGCGGGCTGGACTTCAAGCTAAAATGCCTCTCTGTCTCAGCCACGAGGTGGCCGGTCAGACGCATCATACACTGGTGATGTGGGTTTCAATGCTTCCTCCTCGAGCTGAGGTAGCAACCTGCGCTTTGGGTAATTTTTGTTTGGGCGCTCGAGTTCATATTCCTCGGCCGCAAGGACGTTGATCCATCTGTCTGCTAGCAAGTCTTGATCAGCTTGAAGCTATTGTTGCTTTTTCTTCAAGCTATTTGCTGTGGCTATAATCCGGCGCTTGAAGCGCTCCTGCTCGACGGGATCCTCAGGCACGATAAATTCTTCATCGTCGAGACTCACCTCGTCTTCGGAGGGAGGCATGTAATTTTCCTCCTCCGATTCTCCGTCTACTGCCCGCTCTGGAGGGCTAGCTTGTTCGTCCTCTCGCTCTAAATCGTGCTGGAGGGGATTATTGTCGTCTTCAGCACTGTCTGGAGTGTTATTGTCTCTTGTGCCGGTATCACTACTTTTGCTATGGCGGGACTTAGAGAGGCGCCGCTGATGTCGGCGCTTGGGTTGCTTCTTGGAGGGGTCATCCTCCGTTGTCTCGTCGCCATTGCCTTCTTTGGGGGTGTCCACCATGTATATATATCATATGACGAGATGGCGGTCCAGCGCCCTGTGGGCGGTGGTTCCTGTTCGTCTCCTGCATCGTCGTCCATACCGTCGATGTCTTTGGGGTCGAAGTCGAGCATGTCGGTTAAATCATCGAAAGTGGCTACTAAGTGGGTGGTGGGTGGGCAACGAATTTCTTCGTCGTCCGCATCCCATTCTAGCCGGACATAGTTCGGCCAAGGTTCTCCTGACAAGGAGAGGGACCTTAATGAATTTAGCACGTCGCCGAAAGGCGAGTGCTGAAAGATATCCGTGGAGGTAAACTTCATGATCGGTGCCCAATCGGATTCGACAGGCATGGACGCAGGCGGCTCGGAGTCTGTGGCCGGAGACAAATCCAGTGGTTCGGCAACACGACTCTCGTAAGGGGTGAAGTCAGTATCCAGCTCTATCGCCATTGAGAGTGCGGCCTCCATGGTGGGGTCTACCCCCCATCCTTGGATGGCACAATTTTCTCCGGATTTAGGGCCGGAGTAATTGCAGATGCGATCTCCCGAACATTGTCCGACGACAGAGTTACGTCATGCTCGTCGTGATTGAGCGACGCACCTGACATGGGCTCGAATCCGTCGAAGATCAAGTCTCCGCGGATGTCGGCAGTGTAGTTTAAGTTTCCGAACCTGACCTGATGGCTAGGGGTGTAGCTCTCGATCTGCTCCAGATGGCCAAGCGAGTTGGCCCACAGTGCGAAGCCGCCAAATACGAAGATCTGCCTGGGGAGGAAAACCTCATCCTGGACCGTATCGTTACTGATGACTGAAGGAGCCATCAAGCCTTATGGTGACGACACAGTGGAACTCTCAATGAAAGCACCAATGTCGGTGTCAAAACCGGCGGATCTCGGGTAGGGGGTCCCGAACTGTGCGTCTAAGGCAGATGGTAACAGGAGGCAGGGGACACGATGTTTATCCAGGTTTGGGCACTCTTGATGGAGGTAATACCCTACGTCTTGCTTGATTGATATTGATGATATGAGTATTACAAGAGTTGATCTACCACGAGATCGGAGAGGCTAAACCATAGAAGCTAGCCTATGGTATGATTGTTGTTGTCCTACGGAGTAAACCCTCCGGTTTATATAGACACCGGAGGGGGCCAGGATTACACAAAGTCGGTTACAAGGGAGGAGATCTACATATCCGTATTGCCAAGCTTGCCTTCCACGCCAAGAAGAGACCCATCCGGACACGGGACGAAGTCTTCAATCTTGTATCTTCATAGTCCAAAAGTCCGGCCAAAGGATATAGTCCGGCTGTCCGGAGACCCACTAATCCAGGACTACATCAGGTACCATCACGGTACATGGTCACAAGAAGATAGACTTGGAATGTGAAGAAGGTGATGCTGCTTACACTGAATCTGCATGTGCCATAGAGGAACTTAAGTTTTATAAAGACAATGTTGACCCGGCTGATATTACTCCATTGAATAAGCCAACCACAGAGCATGATCCTTTGTTGATGTTTACATCGGCGGATGATACCAAGCAGGTTGACTTCGTCCCTGGTGACTCATCTCAGCAGTTCGCTATCAGTGCCAATGTGGATCCAAAATAAGAAAGCGCGCTCATCGAGTTCATCCGTGACAACGGGGACATCTTTCCATGGAAGCCTTCAGACATGCCAGGTGTACTGAGAGAACTCGCTGAGCACACTCTCAATATTGATCCTAAGTTTAAGCCGGTCAAGCAATTTCTTCTTTGTTTTAATGAGGAGAGACGCAAGGCCATTGGAGAAGAGGTGGCCCGTCTCTTAGCACCTGGGTTCATTGTTGAAGTTTTTCATCCTAAATGGTTGGCTAAACCAGTGCTAGTACTTGAGAAAAATGGCACTTGGCATATGTGTGTGGATTACACAGACCTTAATAAGGCTTGTACAGATGATCCATTTGCTCTTCCCCGCATTGATCAGATCATTGATGCTACGGCGGGTTGTGAGCGGTCGAGCTTCTTTGATGCTTATTCTGGTTATCATCAGATCAAGATGGCAATTAAAGACCAAGAGAAGACGGCTTTCATCATGCCTTTTGGTGCTTTCTGCTACGTGTCTATGCTTTCTGGACTCATGAGTGCCTAGGCGACTTAGCAGCGTTGTGTTCAGCATTGTCTTCATAACTAGATAGGACGCAATGTTCACGCTTATGTGGATGATATTGTTGTAAAGTTCAGAAAGAAGGAGACTCTGCTAGATGTTTTGAAGGACACCTTTGATAACCTCCGGGTCTAGAATATGATGCTTAACCCAGCCAAATGTGTTTTTGGTGTGCCTGCAGGAAACTCTTGAGGTTTCTGGTCTCTGAGAGAGGTATTGAAGCTAACCCGAATAAAATCAAGGCTATCACTTCATTGGCTAAACCGGCATGCGTTAATGATGTCCAGCGTCTGGTGGGTCGTATTGCAGCTTTAAGCTGGTTTATAAGCCGGCTAGGAGAAAAGGCTATTCCTCTGTACCAGATTATGAAGAAAACAGTCTAGAGTGATGCTGCTAATGAGGCGTTCGAGGCGCTTAAAAACAGTTAGCTAAGCCGCCGGTTCTTGCAGCTTGTGTTGAGAAGAAGCCCTTGCCTTTATATGTGGATGCTAACAGCAGAGCCATCAGCATCGCGGTTGTAGTGGAAAGGAAGGAAACGGGTAAGGAATATCTGGTTCAAAGGTTGGCTTATTATGTCAGCGAGGTCTTAATTGGGTCTAAACAGAGGTACCCACATTGGTAGAAGCTAGTCTATGGGGTGTTCATGGTCAGTCGCAAGTTGAAGCATTATGTCGGGTTTCGGGTTCTGGCAGACCCTTGAGGTTCGAACACTGGGGTGCACGCGGAGATTTCACCTTCTACCTACCTGCACCCCACCGCCTCGCTAAGATCTAAGCTATGGAAAGAACAACACAAGAGACACAGGGTTTATACTGGTTCGGGCCACCGTTGTGGTGTAATACCCTACTCCAGTGTGTGGTGTGGTTGATTGCCTCTTGGGCTGATGATGATGAACAATACAAGGAAGAACAGCCTCGCGAGGGTCTGTTCTTGGCTGGGGCGATGAACTACTAGGAGGAGTTCAGTCACCCTTCTCTCTGTGTGTGTGATGCTACTCGATCCGATCCCAGCTTGTTTCTGGATTGGCCGGTCTTCTCCTACCATGGGGGTGGCTAGTCCTATTTATAGGCAAAGGCCCTGGGCCTCTTCCCAAATATTGAGCGGGAAGGGCGCCAACAATTGGCCATTTTGAAGGGGAACATCTGGTACACTTATCCTGACTAAAGTTGGTCCTTGCCTGCCAAAGGCTTTGGTGGTGACGCTGGCTTGGGCTCCACAATGACTTCCTCCCTGCCGTTGGGCTGGTCTTGGTCTCGTTGCACCGAAACGGGTGCCTTTGCTTGATGCTCTCGCCTGCGCTTGCTCCCTTTGCACCAAAGAGGAAAGGAGGACACTACGCAGGCTGGCGCCCGCCTGGCACCCTTGGTCGTCATGGCTTGCATCACGGGCACCTCGTGAGGTACCCCGCCCTGATCTCTCCACCTCCTTGCGAGCCAGCCTGATGAGGCCATGCCTGAGGAAGCTCTGTGTCGTCCGCCCCTCGAGGCTTGGCCCCTCGCGAGGGTCTTGGGTCTGTGTTGATGAAGATGGGCCGCGCTGGGCCCCCCTTTGAGCCACGCCGCAGGCCGCAGGCAGGCAAGTCTGGGGACCCACGTTCCCAGAACACCGACAGTAGCCCCCGGGCCCAAGGCGCGCCCGGACTTGGCCGTGCAGGGAGGCGAAAGGGCAAGGGCGAAGCGCCGCAGGCCCTAACAGCATGCGGCCTTGGGCGCCGCGTGGCGGTTGATTGGACGTGGGCGCCTCCACTTCCCCATGGCGCCTCGGCAACTGCATGGACTGGACAAGTCCCTGCATGCAAAGCGGGTCATGATTACCTGCGATCGTGGAGGCCGACAGTTGGCCTTTGCCGGCTATAAGTACGAAGCGGCTCGCGCCCTTCCAGTCCATCTCTTCTTGCTTCTCCTTCTTCCCGGTCCTTGCTCCGTCTTGCTGTGATGGCTCTGATCCGCCGGTTCTCAGCGGTAGAGAAGGAAAAGGCTCCCCGGGAGGAACCAGACCTGCTCCCGCCGAAGAAACGGCTCGCCCCCCGCCACCAGGACGAGGGGGCCCATCAGGTGATGTCGAGGCCCTGGTGCGAGCGGCCACCGCCGGGGTTCCCGCTTCCCTTGTACTCCCACATCGAGGGTTTTGAAGGAGTCGATGCTGATCGCCACGGGCGGCGTCGCTGTTGGCGCCGACGGGTCACGAAGGTGTGGGTTGTCCCTCCTGGGGTCCACACCGAGGGCTCCTCCCGAGAGTTCGTGCTCCACGCCGCCATGCCTCCTCAGTCTTGGATTCGCCTTCCTCCCTTCTTCGCCTCCATCATCCCGCAGGGAGAGCTCCTAGAGCTTTGGCTGCAGCATGCCAGCTGCAACACCCTCGCGACTGAGGCAGAGGACACGGTCGTTCCCCCGGGCGAGGTCTTCATGACTCGAGGCTGGAGCGAAATAGCCCGGGTTTGCAGGACGAGAGGCGCCTTCGCGATCCACTTGGAGTACGACGGTGCTTCGGTGATGTTCTTCAAGGTCTTCGATGCGAACAGGCGTCGGCTGGAGTGCTGCCCCGGGAGAGGTGGTCGGGACCCTCCTACGGCGAGGACTAGGCCCGCCGACCGCTCCCTTGGCAGCTCCCTAGGCGGCGGAGACGGCAGAGGATCCAACGACTCCGGCGAGCTCTTCGCGACTCTGGAGACGAGCGACGACAGCTACGAGCCCCCGAGCCGGCGCCGCTCCTAGAGCAAGACGGGCTTGTCAGGCCGTCGCCGACTCTGATCTGGATGGGGTTGGCGCCGGTGCTTGACGGCCCACTATTGATGATGGCGTCTTTTGCAGGGGCGCGTGTAGTTAGCGCCCTTTTAGGATCTGTTCCCTGCGAGGAATCAAAGACGCGTCCCATGGGGGCTTTGTAAGATGCCTGTGATCCTGTTTGTTAATATAACCCTTGTCGTAGAATTGTGCGAGTTGCTCATTCCGTCTTAGCTCAGTTCTCCCTTTCGAACCTCACGAGGGCTTGGTGCTCTGCGCCGACAGGTCCTAGTCCCAAGGCGGCTTCAGCCGTCGCTGGTATGCCAGG
Organism: Triticum aestivum; assembly: GCF_018294505.1. Lineage (NCBI taxonomy): Eukaryota > Viridiplantae > Streptophyta > Magnoliopsida > Poales > Poaceae > Triticum > Triticum aestivum. Next base: position 336,930,475 of record NC_057797.1, read on the forward strand.
TCGCGATGCCGTGGTCAAGGCCAGGAGGTGAGCGACCCGTGGTCCGGTAAGAGCCCCTGAGTAGCGATGCTCAGGAGGTCCCCTTTGGCGCTCAAGCAGCCGTCGTTCGGTGAGAAAGGAGAGCGGCGTCACTAACACGGGATTGCATTAGGTGCGGGGATGGTGCCACGGTAGCTGGTGCTTCCGGGTGGTGACTTATATCGAGAATCAGGGACCGCTCCCTGGTGTGTCGCCGGGTCCGTGCATCGGCAGGCGTGAGGTTTCTCGGTGAGGTCCTCGCGTGTCCCTCCCCTCTCGCCTTTGCTCCCCTTTCTGCTCTACGTCCTCGGTGAAGGAAATATGCCCTAGAGGCAATAATAAAGTTATTATTTATTTCCTTATATCATGATAAATGTTTATTATTCATGCTAGAATTGTATTAACCAGAAACATAATACATGTGTGAATACATAGACAAATAGAGTGTCACTAGTATGCCTCTACTTGACTAGCTCGTTAGTCAAAGATGGTTATGTTTCCTAACCATGAACAAGGAGTTGTTATTTGATTAACGGGATCACATCATTAGGTGAATGATCTGATTGACATGACCCATTCCATTAGCTTAGCACCCGATCGTTTAGTATGTTGCTATTGCTTTCTTCATGACTTATACATGTTCCTATGACTATGAGATTATGCAACTCCCGTTTGCCGGAGGAACACTTTGTGTGCTACCAAACGTCACAACATAAATGGGTGATTATAAAGGTGCTCTACAGGTGTCTCCAAAGGTACATGTTGGGTTGGCGTATTTCGAGATTAGGATTTGTCACTCCGATTGTCGGAGAGGTATCTCCTGGCCCTCTCTGTAATGCACATCACATAAGCCTTGCAAGCATTGCAACTAATGAGTTAGTTGCGAGATGATGTATTACGGAATGAGTAAAGAGACTTGCCGTTAATGAGATTGAACTAGGTATTGAGATACCGACAATCGAATCTCGGGCAAGTAACATACCGATGACAAAGGGAACAACGTATGTTGTTATGCGGTCTAACCGATAAAGATCTTCGTAGAATATGTAGGAGCCAATATGAGCATCCAGGTTCCGCTATTGGTTACTGACAGGAGATGTGTCTCGGTCATGTCTACATTGTTCTTGAACCCGTAGGGTCCGCACGCTTAAGGTTTCAATGACAGTTATATTATGAGTTTATGAGTTTTGATGTACTGAAGTTACTTCGGTGTAACACCCTCGATGCGACTATAGCTCCCACGTGTCGAGGCACGACTTAGAGACATAATCGCATTGAAGGCATATGTCGCAAGTTAGGCAATCTTCACAAACATCCCATGTAATATAATAATAAAATGAGAGATAACATAGTTGGCTTACACTCGCCACGTCAATCAAGTACATAAATAACATTACATCATCCAAACACTCATGGCCCGACTACGGTGCCAAAATAAAAGATAACCCAACATGCGACATGGTCCCAATCACCCCCAACTGGGCACCACTACTGATCATCGGGAAAGGAAACATAGTAACGTTGAGAGTCTTCGTCGAACTCCCACTTGAGCTCATACGCGTCTCCTGGAGCGGAATCATCAGGCCCTGCATCTGGTGTAATAGTAATCTGTGAGCCACAGGGACTCAGCAATCTCGCACCCTCGCGATCAAGACTATTTAAGCTTGTAGGTAAGGCAGGGTAAAAATATGTGGAGCTGCAGCAAGTGACTAGCAAGTATGGTGGCTAACTTATTCGCAAAAGAGAGCGAGAAGAGGAGGCAAAGCGCGAGCGAGAAGCTAGAGAACAACCTGCACAAACATTACTCCAACACCGTGTCCACTTCCCGAACTCCGCCGAGAAGAGGCCATCACGGAAACACACTCGGTTGATTCATTTTAATTAATTTAAGGTTCAAGTTATCTACAACCGGACATTAACAAATTCCCATCTGCCCATAACCGCGGGCATGGCTTTCGACAGTTCAAATCCCTGCAGGGGAGTCCCAACTTAGCCCATGACAAGCTCTCACGGTCAATGAAGGAATAGACCTCCTCCCAAGACGTTCCGATCAGACTCGGTATCTCGGTTACTCAAGACAGTTCGACAGGTTAAAACAAATCCAGCAACACCGCCTGAATGTGCCGACAAATCCCGATAGGAGCTGCACATATCTCTTTCTCAGGGCACACTCAGATGAACACTACGTACAACTAAAACCAACCCTCAAGTTGCCCCGAGGTGGCGCTGCAAGTGGCTCTATTTGGACCAACACTCACAGAAGCTCTGCAGAACCCAAGGGAAAGAAAATGGCTAGGTGGCAAATGGTAAAACCAAGGTTGGGCATTGCTGGAAAAGCTTTAATCAAGGCGAACTATCAAGGGGTTCCCATTATAACCCAACCGTGTAAGGAACGCAAAATTCGGGAACATAACACCGATATGACGGAAACTAGGGCGGCAAGAGTGGAACAAAACACTAGGCGAGAGGCCGAGCCTTCCACCCTTTACCAAGTATATAGATGCATTAAGATAACATAGCAATATAATGATATCCCAACAAGTAAATAAATGTTCCAACGAGGAACGGGCTCCAATCTTCACCTGCAACTAGCAACACTGTAAGAGGGGCTTAGCAAAGCGGTAACATAGCCAATCAACGGTTTGCTAGGACATGGTGGGTTAGAGGTTTAACATGGCAATTTGGGAGGCTTGAAAGCAAATGGTAGGCATCGTAGCATTGGCATAGCAAAAGAGCGAGCAAACTAGCATAACAAAGATAGTGGTGATTTCGAGGGTATGATCATCTTGCCTGCACAGTTGTCAGAGTTGACTGGATCCTCGAAAGAAAACTCAACGGGCTCCTCGTTAGTGAACTCGTCTCCCGGCTCTACCCAAACAAAACAAACAAGCAACAAGGATACAATCAACCACGTGCAAGGGTCAAGCAATATGATGCAATGATGATATGCTATGCGGGATGCGATGCGGGATGCAAAATGCAAGATATGACAGAAAATGCATGAACTTGGCCTCAACTTGGAAATCCAAGTGTGCCACTGGAAATATGAGATGAAATCGCTTGAAAACGATATAAAGAACGCCGGAATCGGAGTTACAGTTTCGAAATGGCAAGCGATACAAAAATGACACCGGTCTGCGATTTACAGCAAGTAGGCATCTAAATGCAATGAAATGAACATGCTACAGCACCCAAAAATGACAAAAAAAATACATGGCAGGGATGCACACAAGATTCTTAATAAAAGTCTAGCACTGAGCTACGGCCAATTCATCCATTAACAGGTTCAAACAAGCATGGCAAAAATGCATATGGCAAACAGATCTCAGACTTAGTGAAATTAACACTTGTCTGGAATTTCAGATCAGGTAGCCCTCTTCGGAGCAACAAAACTACATGCTACAGGATCTGAACATGGCAAAGTAAAGCATGGCATAGAGCTACTCAAAGAGCTTAACAAAAGTCCCTTAGTGGCCTTGAGCCAAAAGGGATCAGAAAATACAATTGCAAGCACGTGAACTCAAGTAGGCATGTTTACGAGCTCGATGCACTCACTACGTTGCAAGTCATGGCAAGACAAGCATACACCCATCAAGAAGGCACAAAATGCAAGCTAGAAATGGCAAGAACAATAGCATAGCATGGATGGATCAACTACAACATCATCGGCAAAATTGCAAACAAGTTGACAATCTGCCCTGATTCACAAAGTAGCAAAAGTAGAGCTCGATTGACTCAAGCTAGGGTGCTCCATAATTGCAAACAAAGACATGGATGGATAGAGCACTACAATATTAACAAACCATCCTTACTGATCATCCTCAAAAGAGGCACGGATCACTAGGAAACAACATGAACATATGGCATCATGAGATAAACAGCTCCAGGACTTAGTGAAATTGCTAAGTCTCTGAAAACAGAATTACTAAGTGCACCACTTTGCAAGCTTGCATAAGACACCACACACATCACAAAAATACATGGGTTGCACCTCTGGAAAGATGACAAAACCCTTAACAAAACACATGTAGAGCATCAGGGCATATCATGCACACATTAATCATGGCAAAAATGATAAAAACCTAAACGGAGCAGCAGATCTGACAATTAACTCAAGTAGCCTCCTTCTAACAGCATTTCGGGCATCAAGATGAGCTCAAATGAAAATGATGAAATGGAATGAAATGATGTACTCTCAGAGGTGAACATTTTGATATGCTATATGCATGAATCGGAGCTACTGATGCAAAGTTACGGAGCCACGAACAGGGGCATATGGACTGAAAATATCAGGGACTTAGTAGATTTTCGACCTCCGATCTAGGGTTAGCACGGATTTCGAAGTTCGCCAGAGGGAGCACTGTTGTTGGCCAGAAATGGCGTGGTGGCGGCCGGATCTTGGCGAGGGGAGGAGGAGGCGGCCGGATGACGCCGGATTCGGGCCGGGCGGCGGCGGCGCGGCGCGGCGCGGTGCGGGCGAGTGGCGGCCGGCGGCGATGGCGCAGGGCGGCGCGGGGCCACCGGAGATGGCGCGCGGCGGCGGGGCGGCCGGGGAGCGGCGCGGGCAGGCGGGAGGCGGCGCGGGCAGGCGGGAGAGGGAGCCGGGCGGCGGCGGCGGCTTCGGGCCGCGGGGGCCCTCCCTGGGCCTCTCGGGCTGCACGGTGGGAGGCGGCGGCGAGGCCACGTGGCGGCCCCTCAGTTGCTGCGGGCGGCGGCGGCGCTTGTCCGGCGAGAAACGGACATGTCCGGCGCGCGAGGTGGATTTTTAGGGTTTCGGAGGTAGGAGGAGATCCGAAAATCGGGGGGGGGGGGGGCTTTAAATAGGCATAGAGGGAGCTAGGAGAGTCCAAATGAGGTGCGGTTTTTGGCCACGCAATCATGATCGAACGCTCTAGATGATGGGGAAGAGTTAGGTGGGTTTTGGGCCAAATTGGAGGGGTGTTGGGCTGCAACACGCACGAGGCCTTTTCGGTCCCTCGGTTAACCGTTGGAGTATCAAACGAAGTCCAAATGGTACGAAACTTGACAGGCGGTCTACCGGTAGTAAACCAAGGCCGCTTGGCAAGTCTCGGTCCAATCCGGAAATGTTTAATCCCCACACACGAAAGAAAGCTATAAATGACCACCGAAGGAGAACGAAGCGCCGGAATGCAAAACGGACAACAGGGAAAATGCTCGAATGCAAGAGACGAACACGTATGCAAATGCAATGCACATGATGACATGATAAGAGATGCATGACAACGACAACAACACATGGAGACAAAGAAACCGAACCCTAGGAAATAAATTAACTTAACGCCGGAAATGGCAAGAGTTGGAGTACAAATTGGGAAAGTTACATCCGGGGTGTTACAACACTCCACCACTACGAAAGGATCTCGTCCCAAGATCTAGGACTGAAGGAACGCCGGGTACTCAGAACGGAGGTGATCCTCGCGTTCCCAGGTAGCTTCACGGTCGGAATGGTGTGACCACTTGACTTTGAGAAATTTGATTGACTTGTTGCGAGTCTTGCGTTCAGTCTCTTCAAGAATAGCAACTGGGTACTCACGATAAGAGAGATCTTCTTGGAGCTCAATGTCCTCGAAGTTGACGGTGCGGTCAGGAGTCTTGAAGCACTTTCGAAGCTGAGAGACATGGAACACGTCATGAACATTTGCAAAGTTTGAAGGAAGCTCGAGTTGAAAGGCGAGGTCGCCTCTCTTGCTGACAATCTTGAAAGGTCCCACGTATCTGGGGGCAAGCTTCCCTTTGATACCGAAGCGACGAGTACCTTTCATAGGAGAGACGCGGAGGTAAACATGATCTCCGATCTCGAAAGCCAAATCACGGTGCTTACTATCATAGTAGCTCTTCTGGCGGGATTGGGCTGCTTTGAGGTTATCACGAATGACTTTGCACATTTCCTCTGCCTCTGTGATTAAGTCATTACCCAAAAGCTGACGTTCACCGGTTTCGGACCAGTTGAGAGGGGTACGGCACTTCCTGCCATACAGAATTTCAAATGGGGCTTTGCCCGAACTTGCTTGAAAACTGTTGTTGTAGGAGAATTCAGCATAAGGAAGACAATCCTCCCACTTCATGTTGAAGGAGATCACGCAAGCCCTGAGCATATCTTTGAGAATCTGGTTGACACGCTCGACTTGACCGCTAGTTTGAGGATGGAAAGCTGTGCTGAAGCGGATGTTGGTGCCCATGGCCTTCTGAAAAGAATCCCAAAACTTCGATGTAAAGATGCTGCCACGGTCTGAAGAGATCACTTGAGGAATACCGTGCAGAGAGACAATACGAGAGGTATAGAGTTCCGCCAACTGAGCTGCAGTGATCGACTCTTTGATAGGCAGAAAGTGGGCCACTTTGGTGAGTTTATCGATGACAACGAATATAGCATCATTGCCACGCTTGGACTTTGGAAACCCAGTCACAAAGTCCATTTCAATGTGGTCAAACTCCAACTCTGGAATGGCAAGAGGTTGGAGGAGACCTGCTGGCCTTTGGTGTTCTGCCTTCACTCTTCTGCAGACATCACATTCATTCACGAATTAAGCAATTTCTCGCTTCATTCGAGTCCACCAATAAGCTTGCTTGAGGTCCTGATACATCTTCATGCTCCCAGGGTGGATGGAGAGGAGAGAATTGTGAGCCTCGTTCATGATCACTTTACGGAGGTCACCTTTGGGTACCACAATACGATCCTCGAAGAAAAGAGTGTCCTTGTCATCAAGGCGGTAGCACTTGTACTTGGGTTGACTCTTGGCAATCCCAATCTTCACCTTTTTCACCATAGCATCAAGAAGCTGAGCTTGGCAAATCTGGTCTTCCAAGGTAGGAGAGACTTGAAGGTTAGCGAGGAAACCTTGAGGAACAACTTGCAGATTAAGTTTGCGGAAAACTTCACAAAGCTCGGGTTGATAAGGCTTGAGAATCAGACTGTTGCAGTAAGCTTTCCTGCTCAATGCGTCAGCAATCACATTGGCCTTGCCTGGAGTATACTCAATACTCGGATTATACTCTTGAATCATTTCGACCCATCGAGTTTGCCTGAGGTTGAGATTAGGCTGAGTGAAGATGTACTTGAGACTCTTGTGATCAGTGAAAATGTCCACTTTTCTTCCCAATAGAAGATGTCTCCAAGTCAAAAGAGCATGCACAACTGTCGCCAACTCGAGATCATGAGTGGGGTAGTTCTTCTCATTAGGCTTCAACTGGCGAGATGTATAAGCAACAACTTTCTTCTCTTGCATCAATACTGCGCCAAGACCTTGGAGAGAGGCATCACAAAAGACCTCGTACGGTTTAGATTCATCAGGCGGAGTCAGAACTGGAGCAGTGATCAATTTCTCTTTCAAAGTGTTGAAAGCAATATCACACTCCGGAGACCAAACGTACTTGACGTGCTTCTGAAGAAGATTAGAGAGAGGCTTCGCGATCTTAGAAAAGTTTTCAACGAATCTTCGGCAATAGCTTGCGAGACCGAGAAAGCTACGGAGTTGCTTCATGTTCTGAGGAGGTTCCCAATTCACAATTGCAGACACCTTCTCAGGATTCACGACAATGCCCTTGGCAGAGATGATATGACCAAGATAAAGAACCTCATCGAGCCAAAATTCACACTTGGAGAACTTGGCGTAGAACTGATGTTCTCTGAGCTTATCAAGAACCAAACGCAAGTGCTTGGCATGATCTTCCTTGTTCTTCGAGAAAACCAGAATGTCGTCGAGATAGACCAAAACGAAGTCATTGGTGTAGGCATTGAAGATGAAGTTCATCATGCGAGAGAACGTCGGAGGAGCGTTGACGAGGCCAAAAGACATGACAGTGTATTCATATGAACCAAAGCTTGTCCTGAAAGCCGTCTTGGGAATATCTTGCTCACGGATTCGAATCTGATGATAACCCATACGGAGATCAAGCTTGGAGAATACTCGAGCACCTTTGAGTTGTTCGAACAGCTCATTGATGTTGGGAAGTGGGTATTTGTTCTTGATGGTCTTCTTGTTCACTTGACGGTAATCAACACAAAGTCGGCCCATTCAATCCTTCTTCTTCACAAAAAGAACACCACAACCCCACGGAGAAGAACTAGGCCGGATGAGACCCATTTTCTCTTGAATATCGAGTTGCTTCTTCAGCTCCTTCAACTCTTCAGGTCCGAGCTTGTAAGGACGCTTGCACACAGGTTCCGTACCAGGCTCAAGATCAATAACGAATTCAACTGGCCGGTGCGGAGGCATTCCTGGAAGCTCTTCTGGAAAAACGTCTTGATATTCGCAAACGACTAGAATTTGCGAGATGGCATCGAGTTCGCCCTTCTCATTGAGAGAAAACAGACGGATAGTATCATCACGAGCGGCAAAGACAATTACATCCTCAGACGAATGAGTCAATTGAATCTGCCTGGCTGCACAATCAAGATGTGCCTTGTTCTTAGTAAGCCAATCCATTCTGAGAATAAGATCAATATCCGAGTTGCCAAGAACCACCGGAGAAGAGAGAAACTTGTAATCGCCCAACGTGACAGAGACATCCGGGACGCAATTGTTAGAAGTCATTTGCTTGCCCGGAGACACAATCTTCAACAGAACAGGAATCCTTTCGGTCACAAAATCATGCTTGGCCACAAATGGAGTTGAAATAAAAGAGAGCGATGCACCAGTGTCAAAAAGAACTTTAGCTGGAATATCGTTAACAGGAAGGTTACCCATAATCACATCTGGTGAGTCCTCTGCCTGAGCTGCATTCAGCAAATTGACCTTGGCGGACTTGGGGTTATGCTTGACCACAGCTGTACTTGCCGATCTGACAGGAGGAGGAGGAGGAAGACGCCTCTGGTTGAAACACTTGTTGGCATAGTGACCCTTCTGTTGGCACTTGTTGCACGTGACCTCTGAAAGCGGACGGTGGTACGGAGCACTCGATCTTGGAGCTTGAGACGAAGTCTTGTTCTGAAAGCCAGGGTTGGGTGGGTGGGAAGAACCACTGCCACCTTTGCTCTTCTGCTGATACGGCTGACGGAACGGAGGAGGAGGAAGCCAATACTTCTGCTGCTTGGCCATTTGAGTAGAGGAAGAAGGAGTAACATCTCTGACTCGCTTCTTGGAAGCATCACACCTCAACTCAGCAGCCTCTTGCTTCAGTTCCATGTTGTAGAACTCATCGTACCTCAAGGGCTCAAAGAGAACAAGAGCTAGCTGAATTTCTTCTCTGAGACCACCCCTGAACTGGTATATCATGCTCTTCTCATCAGGGACGTCCTGCTTGGCAAAGCGGGCGAGCTTCTGGAACAACTTGTTGTAGTCATAGACAGACAAATAGCCTTGCTTTAGATTGCGGAATTCCTCACGCTTGCTTTCAACCACGCTTTGGGGAATATGATGAGCTCGGAAATCTCGACGGAAATCATCCCAAGTGATAACACGTCCACCTCTGGAGTCCTTGTATTGCTGGAACCATTCTGCAGCTTGATCTTTGAGTTGGAAGGAAGCGAACTTGACAAAGTCCTCAGGCCTGACGTTACTTCACTCGAAATGCTTGCACAGATCCACAAGCCAATCATCAGCATCGGTTGCCTCAACACAATTGCTGAAAGTCTTTGGCCCATTAGCAAGGAACTGGTTGAGTGTAGCAAAGTGATTCTGATTGCTGCCTTGATTCCCTTGGTTGCCTTGATTTCGCTCTTGGAGAATTTGCATGATCAGCTGTGTGTTTGCATTGGGTTGCGACCATCACAGCTTTCCATGCCTCTGGAGGAGGTGGAGGTGGTGACGGATCAGGATTCGGAGTCGTGCACGTTGGAGGAGCCATCCTGAAGAGGTTGACCACCATTAGCACATTGACAGATAAATATTGAAGCTGAATCCAACGGAATGAAAATTGCAACATATAGTCTTCACATCCGAACAAAATGAAAGAATGCATTCCTCTTGAAATGGTCACATATCCATAAATTGAGAAGCCACGTAGAATTAAGGTAGAGAAATAAATCAACAAGGTACGGATCAAGAACGAATAATCGGTAAGAAATCCCAATCTCAAACCAATATCCATGGAAGAAGAACTAGAGCTACAAGAATTCCCACCTATGAAACTCCCGAACCTTTCCGGTTATGCAATCAGGTGTTGGGGATACAGGGGAAGCATAATATCTCACCCAAACTAGCAAATCCTACATCCAGCTGTATCCATCCTTCAACACATAACCAAGAAACCTTCGGAAACCATCTACCTCAACCTTCGAAAAGCATCCGTTATACAAGTTATGGCGATACTCCCAAACTCCCGCCCTAGTACTGGGTGGCGTCGAGGTTATCTCACCAACGAACTACATAAAAGAGATTTTCGATGTCGGCGTACTAAACTCAGGTATTCCAGAACTGCAATGATAAAATTATGATGACAACACCTCAGAGCTCAACTCCCCGGGACACTTCCACTAAACCCCTGACAGGAGGCACCAAGACAATGTTCTCATCATAAAACCATCGGAACGATTCCAAGATACCCGCGTGATCCTAAAATTTTTTAGTGAAATTTGAGAAGAGAAGGGTCAAAACTCTATGTCAGGATGCCTTACCAGAGCGAGGAAGAGGCTGGGAAGTAAAAATAATTCCTAAACTCTCCGATATATAGTTCCTAAAAGACTCAAAACATTTTTTCTAGACACAACTCGGCCGCTAAAAACGATCAAGCAATGGGGATCCTAAGGTCGGGGAAGGCTCTGATTACCAACTTGTAACACCCTCGATGCGACTATAGCTCCCACGTGTCGAGGCACGACTTAGAGACATAATCGCATTGAAGGCATATGTCGCAAGTTAGGCAATCTTCACAAACATCCCATGTAATATAATAATAAAAGGAGAGATAACATAGTTGGCTTACACTCGCCACGTCAATCAAGTACATAAATAACATTACATCATCCAAACACTCATGGCCCGACTACGGTGCTAAAATAAAAGATAACCCAACATGCGACACGGTCCCAATCACCCCCAACTGGGCACCACTACTGATCATCGGGAAAGGAAACATAGTAACGTTGAGAGTCTTCGTCGAACTCCCACTTGAGCTCATACGCGTCTCCTGGAGCGGAATCATCAGGCCCCGCATCTGGTGTAATAGTAATCTGTGAGCCACAGGGACTCAGCAATCTCGCACCCTCGCGATCAAGACTATTTAAGCTTGTAGGTAAGGCAGGGTAAAAATATGTGGAGCTGCAGCAAGCGACTAGCAAGTATGGTGGCTAACTTATTCGCAAAAGAGAGCGAGAAGAGGAGGCAAAGCGCGAGCGAGAAGCTAGAGAACAACCTGCGCAAACATTACTCCAACACCGTGTCCACTTCCCGAACTCCACCGAGAAGAGGCCATCACGGAAACACACTCAGTTGATTCATTTTAATTAATTTAAGGTTCAAGTTATCTACAACCGGACATTAACAAATTCCCATCTGCCCATAACCGCGGGCACGGCTTTCGAAAGTTCAAATCCCCGCAGGGGAGTCCCAACTTAGCCCATGACAAGCTCTCACGGTCAACGAAGGAATAGACCTCCTCCCAAGACGTTCCGATCAGACTCGGTATCTCGGTTACTCAAGACAGTTCGACAGGTTAAAACAAATCCAGCAACACCGCCTGAATGTGCTGACAAATCCCGATAGGAGCTGCACATATCTCTTTCTCAGGGCACACTCAGATGAACACTACGTACAACTAAAACCAACCCTCAAGTTGCCCCGAGGTGGCGCTGCAAGTGGCTCTATTTGGACCAACACTCACAGAAGCTCTGCAGAACCCAAGGGAAAGAAAATGGCTAGGTGGCAAATGGTAAAACCAAGGTTGGGCATTGCTGGAAAAGCTTTAATCAAGGCGAACTATCAAGGGGTTCCCATTATAACCCAACTGCGTAAGGAACGCAAAATTCGGGAACATAACACCGATATGACGGAAACTAGGGCGGCAAGAGTGGAACAAAACACTAGGCGAGAGGCCGAGCCTGCCACCCTTTACCAAGTATATAGATGCATTAAGATAACATAGCAATATAATGATATCCCAACAAGTAAATAAATGTTCCAACGAGGAACGGGCTCCAATCTTCACCTGCAACTAGCAACGCTGTAAGAGGGGCTTAGCAAAGCGGTAACATAGCCAATCAACGGTTTGCTAGGACATGGTGGGTTAGAGGTTTAACATGGCAATTTGGGAGGCTTGAAAGCAAATGGTAGGCATCGTAGCATTGGCATAGCAAAAGAGAGAGCAAACTAGCATAGCAAAGATAGTGGTGATTTCGAGGGTATGATCATCTTGCCTGCACAGTTGTCAGAGTTGACTGGATCCTCGAAAGCAAACTCAACGGGCTCCTCGTTAGTGAACTCGTCTCCCGGCTCTACCCAAACAAAACAAACAAGCAACAAGGATACAATCAACCACATGCAAGGGTCAAGCAATATGATGCAATGATGATATGCTATGCGGGATGCGATGCGGGATGCAAAATGCAAGATATGACAGGAAATGCATGAACTTGGCCTCAACTTGGAAATCCAAGTGTGCCACTGGAAATATGAGATGAAATCGCTTGAAAACAATATAAAGAACGCCGGAATCGGAGTTACGGTTTGGAAATGGCAAGCGATACAAAAATGACACCGGTCTGCGATTTACAGCAAGTAGGCATCTAAATGCAATGAAATGAACATGCTACAGCACCCAAAAATGACAACAAAATACATGGCAGGGATGCCCACAAGATTCTTAATAAAAGTGTAGCACTGAGCTACGACCAATTCATCCATTAACAGGTTCAAACAAGCATGGCAAAAATGCATATGGTAAACAGATCTCAGACTTAGTGAAATTAACACTTGTCTGGAATTTCAGATTAGGTAGCCCTCTTCGGAGCAACAAAACTACATGCTACAGGATCTGAACATGTCAAAGTAAAGCATGGCGTAGAGCTACTCAAAGAGCTTAAGAAAAGTCCCTTAGTGACCTTGAGCCAAAAGGGATCAGAAAATACAATTGCAAGCACGTGAACTCAAGTAGGCATGTTTACGAGCTCGATGCACTCACTACGTTGCAAGTCATGGCAAGACAAGCATACACCCATCAAGAAGGCACAAAATGCAAGCTAGAAATGGCAAGAACAATAGCATAGCATGGACGGATCAACTACAACATCATCGGCAAAATTGCAAACAAGTTGACAATCTGCCCAGATTCACAAAGTAGCAAAAGTAGAGCTCGATTGACTCAAGCTAGGGTGCTCCATAATTGCAAACAAAGACATGGATGGATAGAGCACTACAATATTAACAAACATCCTTACTGATCATCCTCAAAAGAGGCACGATCACTAGGAAACAACATGAACATATGGCATCATGAGATAAACAGCTCCAGGACTTAGTGAAATTGCTAAGTCCCTGAAAACAGAATTACTAAGTGCACCACTTTGCAAGCTTGCATAAGACACCACACACATCACAAAAATACATGGGTTGCACCTCTGGAAAGATGACAAAACCCTTAACAAAACACATGTAGAGCATCAGGGCATATCATGCACACATTAATCATGGCAAAAATGACAAAAACCTAAACGGAGCAGCAGATCTGACAATTAACTCAAGTAGCCTCCTTCTAACAGCATTTCGGGCATCAAGATGAGCTCAAATGAAAATGATGCAATGGAATGAAATGATGTACTCTCAGAGGTGAACATTTTGATATGCTATATGCATGAATCGGAGCTACTGATGCAAAGTTACGGAGCCACGAACAGGGGCATATGGACTGAAAATATCAGGGACTTAGTAGATTTTCGACCTCCGATCTAGGGTTAGCACGGATTTCGAAGTTCGCCGGAGGGAGCACTTTTGTTGGCCAGAAATGGCGTGGTAGCGGCCGGATCTTGGCGAGGGGAGGGGGAGGCGGCCGGATCTCGCCGGATTCGGGCCGGGCGGCGGCGGCGCGGCGCGGCGCGGTGCGGGCGAGTGGCGGCCGCCGGCGATGGCGCAGGGCGGCGCGGGGCCACCGGAGATGGCGCGCGGCGGCGGGGCAGACGGGGAGCGGCGCGGGCAGGCGGGAGGCGGCGCGGGCAGGCGGGAGAGGGAGCCGGGCGGCGGCGGCGGCTTCGGGCCGCGGGGCCCTCCCTGGGCCTCCCGGGCCGCGCGGTGGGAGGCGGCGGCGAGGCCACGTGGCGGCCCCTCAGTGGCTGCGGGCGGCGGCGGTGCTTGTCCGGCGAGAAACGGACATGTCCGGCGCGCGAGGTGGATTTTTAGGGTTTCAGAGGTAGGAGGAGATCCAAAAATCGGGGGGGGGGGCTTTACATAGGCATAGTGGGAGCTAGGAGAGTCCAAATGAGGTGCGCTTTTCGGTCACGTGATCGTGATCGAACGCTCTAGATGATGGAGCAGAGTTAGGTGGGTTTTGGGCCAAATTGGATGGGTGTTGGGCTGCAACACACACGAGGCCTTTTCGGTCCCTCGGTTAACCGCTGGAGTATCAAACGAAGTCGAAATGGTATGAAACTTGACAGGCGGTCTACCGGTAGTAAACCAAGGCCGCTTGGCAAGTCTCGGTCCAATCTGGAAATGTTTAATCCCCACACACGAAAGAAAGCTAGAAATGACCACCGGAGGAGAACGAAGCGCTGGAATGCAAAACGGACAACGGGGAAAATGCTCGAATGCAAGAGACGAACACGTATGCAAATGCAATGCACATGATGACATGATAAGAGATGCATGACAACGACAACAACACACGGAGACAAAGAAACTGAACCCGAGGAAATAAATTAACTTAACGCCGGAAACGGCAAGAGTTGGAGTACAAATTGGGAAAGTTACATCCGAGGTGTTACATTCGGAGTCCCGGATGTGATCACGGACATGACGAGGAGTCTCGAAATGGTCGAGACATAAAGATTGATATATTGGACGGCTATATTCGGACACCGGAAGTGTTCCGGGTGATTTCGGAGAAAACCGGAGAGCCGGAGGGTTACCGGAACCCCCCCGGGAGAAGTAATGGGCCATATGGGCCTTAGTGGAGAGAGAGAGGGGCAGCCAAAGGTGGGCCGCGCGCCTCCTCCCCCTGGTCCGAATTGGACTAGGAGAGGGGGGGCGGCGCCCCCCTTTCCCTCTCCCTCCCCACTTCTTTCCCCCTCCTAGTAGGAGTCCTACTCCTACTAGGAGGAGGACTCCTCCTTGGCGCGCCATAGTGGGCCGGCCGGCCTCCTCCCCTTGATCCTTTATATACGGGGGCAGGGGGCGCCCCTTGATACACAAGTTGATCCACGTGATCATATTCTTAGCCGTGTGCGGTGCCCCTTTCCACCATAGTCCTCGATAATATTGTAGCGGTGCTTAGGCGAAGCCCTGCGACGGTAGTACATCAAGATCGTCACCATGCCGTCGTGCTGACGGAACTCTTCCCCGACACTTTGCTGGATCGGAGTCCAGGGATTGTCATCGAGCTGAACGTGTGCTAGAACTCGGAGGTGCCGTAGTTTCGGTGCTTGATCGGTCGGGCCGTGGAGACGTACGACTACATCAACCAAGTTAACGCTTCCGTTGTCGATCTACAAGGGTACGTAGATCACACTCTCCCCCTCTTGTTGCTATGCATCACCATGATCTTGCGTGTGCGTAGGAATTTTTTTGAAATTACTACGTTCCCCAACACTCGGGTCCCGGCCCTCGAGCGAGTCTCAGCCGTCGCTGGTATGCCAGGTCGCGATGTCGTGGACAAGGCCAGAGGGTGATGGCTGGAGAGCCAGTAGGAGCCCTAAGTCGCGATGCTCAGGCACCCCCCTTTAATGTGCAAGTGGTTCACGCGGATGAGAGTGGAGGAGATACCGCATGGGCCTCGCTTGACGCAGCTCCTTTAGGAGATCCTGTAGACCCATCATAGAAAGAACGAGGGGTTGCCATGACAATTGACAGTCAGCCGTTGGTTGCTTCCGAGAGGCAATGAGGCACTGAAGGCTTGACGAGGTGGCGCCATGCGGGGCTGCCGCGGCCAGAGCTCAGCCATTCAGGTTTGTCGGCGTTGCAGGGACGGACCCATGAGCAAGCGCCGTGCCGTTTTGGGAGCAGCTCCGTCAGTTGGCGTCAGTTGAGCAGGCAACTAGGTCAAACACATTAGCCGCGAAGGAGTGGATTCATTCAAATAGATGCTAGGAAGGCGGACATCACTGGGTCAGGCCCGAGCGACTTGGGGGATGATGCAGCCCGAGGGACGCCCCCAACAAAGTAAGCTTGCAACATGAAATAAAAGGGATACATGCCGCAGGGACGGACCCAAGCGGCCTGGGAATAATGCAGCCCTGGGGGGCGCTCCCAGCTGGAAATGAAACTTGAAAGATGTCACCTGATGATGTTGAGGGCGAAGTAGCGTTGGTGTAGCAGACTCGATGGGCTGCGGAAGCCGATCCTCACGAGCCCCCAGGTCCAGGGGCCTCGGGAGGCTCCGGAGGCGCTGGTGGCTCCTCGCGGACCATCTCCATCTCCACCAGGGCTGCGGAACGCCTGGCCTCTTGAGCCTCCATGATGCCCCTCATGAGGCGCTGGTACGTGGCAGCCGCGCTCGGCAAGCCGTAAGGCATGCGAACGTAGCTGTGGGGTGGACCTACGCAGCGCCCCACTCGCGAGGGCCAGAGGCACTCCAGAGAGGCGACTCGATTGAGCCCTGGTATGTTGATGCAGACGCGCAGCCCACCATCCTCGCCTGGATGGGGGGCCACAGCTGGTAGGCGGCGGCCGCCTCTCGTGACTCTTGACTCCTGTAGCTCCTGAATGACCTTGCTGACGAACTCCTGAGGGTCTGGCCCTCCTTGCCTTACTCCTTCTTGAGGGAAACGTGCTTCGAAACACGCCTCCATGTGGTGCCCAAGCGCCTCCCTCGTGACCCTGGCCAGGACGGTGGCCCTCCAGGGGAGAGCCCCCGAGCCCTGCCTGAGGAGGGCACCGGGCGCGCTTTCCTATGCGATGGAAGGAGGTTCCCCCTGGGCAGGCGCGGTCCCTGAGGGGCCTGCCTCCTGAGGAGCCGGGCCGGACGATGTCTTCTTCTTCTTGGGGGTGGCCTCGGGAAGCCTCCTGCTTCCGCGATCCGGGTCTTCCGGTGATGCAGCCTGAAAGGCTCGTTCCAGGGAACACACCGCGCCCTTCTCTTCACAGGGCACCGTGATGACTCCGCCACTTCCTGGCATTTTGAGGACATTGTAGCCGTGGTGAGTCACGGCCATGAACTTGGCCAGCGCTGGGTACCCAAGGATGGCGTTGTACGGCAGGCGAATGTGAGCGACGTCGAAGTCGATGAGCTCGGTGCGGTAGTTGTTGCACGCCCCGAAGGTGACAGGGAGACGGACCTGCCCAATCGGGACCGTGGAGCCGTCGGTGACTCCGGAGAGAGGCTTGGTTGGCTGAAGCTGGTTGTAGGGCACTTGGAGATTGTTGAATGTTTCCACGGATAGGACGTTGAGCCCCGCCCCGCCATCGATGAGGGTCCTAGTGACCAGCACGTTGCTGATGATTGGGGAACAAAGCATCCGGAGGACTCCGGCCGTGGCCGCACACTTGAGCTGATCTGGTCAGCTGAACGTGATGGCGCACGCCGACCACCTGAGAGGGCGCGTGGCTTCGAGCTTGGGGAGGACTGCATTCACTTTGCAGGCGAACTGCTTGAAGATGCGCTGAGAGGCTGGGGCTTGAGCCCCGCCCAGGATGCAGGCGATCGCGCGCGGCTCCTGGAAGCCCCCAACCCCCTCGTCCTGATGGAGGTCCTCATTTCTCCTTGGTTGCGGCGGCAGTGGAGGGAGGCCTGCGTTGCCTTGCGGGCGATCCTCGCGAGGCTGATCCCTCCAGTCTCCCTCGCGAGGCGGGTCTTGCCAGCGATCCTCGCGAGGTCGATCGCGCCACCCTTGGCGCGGGCAGCGGTCTTCCCAGCGTCCTGCGTTTCTTCCTCCTCCTCGACCGTAGCCCCGGTCACCACGGTCGGGACGATGGCCGATCCTTCCTTCTCGTATGGCTCGGAGCTCTTGACATTCGTTGGTGTTGTGGGTGTGGAGGTCGTGGTACACACAGTACCGACTGCCCTTGGAAGATTCGGGCTGATCTCTGCCCCGCTTGATGTCTGGTTCTGCCGCGAGCACGGCAGCCCCCTTGCGCTTCACATCCTTGGCCTTGGGCTTCTTCTCTTCTGGGTATGCGGCAGGCAGCTCGAGGAGGGAGAGACGCCCTTCCTCAGCCCTGGCGCACTTGGTCGCCAAGTTGAACAGCTCCAAGGAAGTGCACAGGTCTTCATGCATCGCCAGCTCCTCCTTCATCTTGACGTCTCGCACGCCGTCGGAGAAGGCTGAGATGATGGCCTCCTCGGTCACCTTGGGAATCTTGAGGCGTGCATTGTTGAAGCGCTGGATGTACTTCTGCAGGGTCTCTCTGGGTTGTTGCTTGATGCGGCGCATGTCGCTCATGGCGGGTGGCCGATCGCGAGTACCTTGGAAGTTGGCGATGAAGCGGGTGCGCATCTCGTCCCAGGAGGAGATCGTGCCTGGGGCTAGGTTCAGGAGCCAGATGCGGGCCCCGTCCTTGAGCGCCATGGGGAACCAGTTCGCCATGACCTTCTCGTCTCCGTTGGTAGCTTCGATGCCCAGCTCATAGAGCTGGAGGAACTCCGCAGGGTCGGTCGTGCCGTCGTAACGAGGAGGCAGGTCTGGCTTGAACTTGCCGGGCCACGCGACGCTATGTAGCTCGGTGGTGAAGGCACGGCAGCCTGCTGTGGCCACAGGAGGCCTTGGGTGACGGAGAGCTTGGTCTTGCAGGTCCCCACGCGCTGCAGCTGGGAGCAGCGCGGGGTCTTGACGTGCAGGAGCAGGAGCATGGTCGCGACGTGCTGGAGCAGGGAGCGCCCGGGCAGCTTCTTGCGGGCGCGGGACTTCTTGGCAGCTCTGCTCTTGCCGCGCTGGCACCTGATGGAGCGGGTTCCGCCCAGGGGCCATGCGCCTTGGGGCCTGGGCGCCTTCTTGAGGAGGAGGCGGCTGGGGCGCCCCCGAAGCTTCGTCGCCCGCGCAGGGCGGGGTGCGGTGCAGCGGAACAGACGGCGCAGGAGAGCCCCCTGCAGCGCGGACGAGCTCGGCGACGCGATCGAGCCACTCTTCGTAGACGTCATCGACGGGACAGTAGCACAGGAGCTCGTTTGCTGCGATGAGCGCAGCTCGAGCCTCCATGGGTGCGCGGAGCGCGCGGGACGAAGAACCAGCTGGGGTGAGCGAGGGAGTAGCGATGCGGCCGTCTTGCCGCACGGACGGGTGCTGAGACGACGCTTTCTGCTCGTTTCCCGCCGGGCTGGTGGCGGCGTTGACGGCAGGTGACGGGGAATGGCGAGGACGCCCGCCGACAGGAGCCGTCTGGGCGACGCGGGAGGCGAGAGCGGCTCGGCGCTCGGCGCGGGCCCGACGAGCGTCAGACATGGACGCGATGGTCAGAGGAGAACGGGGCGGTGGAAGATGAATTCCGGCGCACCCCTACCTGGCGCGCCAAATGTCGGGTTTCGGGTTCCGGCAGACCTTGAGGTTCGAACACTGGGGTGCGTGCGGAAATTTCGCCTTCTACCTACCTGCACCCCACCGCCTCGCTAAGATCTAAGCTATGGAAAGAACAACACAAGAGACACATGGTTTATACTGGTTCGGGCCACCGTTGTGGTGTAATACCCTACTCCAGTGTGTGGTGTGGTGGATTGCCTTTTGGGCTGATGATGATGAACAATACAAGGAAGAACAACCTCGCAAGGGTCTGTTCTTAGCTGGGGCGATGAACTGCTAGGAAGAGTTCAGTCACCCTTCTCTCTCTGTGTGTGATGCTACTTGATCCGATCCCAGCTTGTTTCTGGATTGGCCGGTCTTCTCCTACCATGGGGGTGGCTAGTCCTATTTATAGGCAAAGGCCCTGGGCCTCTTCCCAAATATTGAGTGGGAAGGGCACCAACAATTGGACATTTTGAAGGGGAACATCTGGTACACTTATCCTGACTAAAGTTGGTCCTCGCCTGCCAAAGGCTCTGGTGGTGACGCTGGCTTGGGCTCCACAATGACTTCCTCCCTGCCGTTGGGCTGGTCTTGGTCTCGTTGCACCGAAACAGGTGCCTTTGATTGATGCTCTCGCCTACGCTTGCTGCCTTTGCACCAAAGAGGAAAGGAGGACACTGCGCGGGCTGGCGCCCGCCTGGCACCCTTGGTCGTCATGGCTTGCGTCACGGGCACCTCGTGAGGTACCCCGCCTTGATCTGTCCGCCTCCTCGCGAGCCAGCCTGATGAGGCCGTGCCTGAGGAAGCTCCGTGTCGTCCGCCCTGCGAGGCTTGGCCCCTCGCGAGGGTCTTGGCTATGTGTTGATGAAGATGGGCCACGATGGGCCCCCCTTTGAGCCACGCCGCAGGCCACAGGCAGGCAAGTCTGGGGACCCCCGTTCCCAGAATGCCGACACATTATTTCCTTGGTCATCCCATTATTGTGGTTAGTTTTGCTCACTTGGGGGATATTATTCAAAACAGAGAAGCCATAGGCCGAGTGGCCAAGTGGGCCATTGAGCTTGGACACCATGGTTTGAAATATATGCCAAGTACAGCTATCAAGTCTCAAGCTCTTGTGGATTGCATAAATGACTGGACAGAGTTGCAGATGCCTGAGGAGAAGCCTGATAATACATATTGGACTATTTATTTTGATGGGTCTAGGCAATTGGAAGGCTTGGGGGCTGGAGTTATTTTGACTTCCCCACGAGCTGGCAGTTTTTTTATGTTTTAAGGCTTATGTTTCCTTGCACTAATAATGTAGCTGAATATGAGGCCTTGCTTCATGGCCTGAAGGTGGCCAAAGAGATGAGTCTAAGCCGGTTAGGTGCTTTGGTGAATCAGATTTGGTGGCTCAACAGGTTTCTGGCACTTGGGATTCTAAAGACCCACTCATGGCGGCTTTTCACTACGCGATTGACAATATTGCTGGTCATTTCAAAGGGTGTCAGGTGGAACATGTTGATCGCAGAAATAATGAGGCAACTGATGCTTTTTTCTAGCTAGGGTCTCAGCGTAAACCGGTGCCACCAAATTTTTTTCTTGATGTATTGAATAACAATTCAGTTAATTTGCCGATGGAGCAGGACCGTGTAATTCCTTACCCGGAGGCATAGTTCGTGGTGGCTCTTCATGCTATTCCTGATTGGACGGTGTCATACTTAGCTTATATGACCCGGGGCAAGTTACCTGTGGATGAAACTTTGGCCAGGCAGATAACCCGGCGGTCTAAGTCCATGACCATTATCAATGACGAGTTCCACCGATGCAGTGTCATAGGTGTATTCCAACGTTGTGTTTCTTCTGAAGAAGGCCGCGAGATTCTAAGGGAAATCCATGAAGGGGATTGTGGACATCATGCCGGCTCTAAATCTCTGGTGGTTAAAGCTTTTCGTCATGGATTATACTGGTTTATGGCTCCTGCTAATGCGGAGGATCTGGTTATAAAGTGTGATGTCTATCAGAAATTTTCTAGACGAGCTCATGTGCCAGCTCAAGAATTGTGGATGCTTCCAATTACTTGGCCGTCCGCAGTCTGCGGACTGGATATGGTCGGACCTTTCAAGAGGTCTAAGGATAAAAGGACCCACCTCTTGGTGGCGGTTGACAAGTTTACCAAGTGGATTGAGGCACAGCCGGTCAGTAAGTGTGATGCGGTAACAATGGTTCAATTCATCAAGAAGGTGATCTTCCGGTTTGTTACCCTCACAGTATCATAACTGATAATGGGACTAATCTATCTAAGGGTGCTATGAAATATTTTTGTCAATGCGAGCATATTAATCTTGACGTTTCTTCGGTGGCTCACCCCCAGTCCAATGGTCAAGATGAAAGGGCCAATCAAGAAATCTTGAGGGATAAAACCCCATCTTATGGTCCCTTTGCAGCCGGGTTGTTGGGTTTAGGAATTACCCTCAGTGCTTTGGAGTATGAATACCACCCCAACAGATCAACAGGTTACACGCCCTTCTTCATGGTTTACGGGGTGGAGGCGGTTCTTCCAAGCGATATCCGTCATGACTCGCCCCGGGTGGAAGCTTATGTAGAAGTTGCTAATGAAAAGCATGTCAGGATGCTCTTGACATGTTGGATGTCGAGGGTGACCTTGCAGCGGCTCGTTCAATGATATACCAGCAAGATCGGCGTCGCTATCATAGCCTCCAGATCAAGACCTAGACCTTTCAAGAAGGCGACTTGGTGCTCCGGTTGATCCAAGATCAAACAGATATAGATAAGTTATCCCCGCCTTTGGAAGGACCTTTTGTGGTCAGCAAGAACCTGAACAACGGGTCATACTACCTCATTGACATTCGAGGCCACAAGGACTCATGCACATCCGGAGGAGGAGACCCGCCGGCCTTGGAACATTGCTCATCTTTGGCCTTATTACACTTGAGCCATCGGCTCTTGTGATGTACATAGTTTCTTCAGTGTACATATTATGATCACTATAATAAAGCCGACATTCCCGATAATTCAGGGCCTCTGTCATTTCGATATAAGTGTCTGAGCCTTTATTATTTGTTCATAAGGTCAATTGGGGGCTTCCTGCTCAATGATCATAGCTATGCTTACCCTCTTGATCAGGCTTACATGCCTTCTAGCAAGGCACTTGGGGGCTTCCTGATCAATGAGCATAGCTATGCTTACCATCTTGATCAGGCTACCTGCCTTATTGCGGGTCACTTGGGGGCTTCCTGCTCCATGAGCATATCTGTGCTTACCCTCTTCATCAGGCTTACATGCCTTCTCGTAGGTCACTTGGGGGCTTCCTGCTCAATGAGCATAGCTATTCTTCCCTCTTGATTGTCTTACATGTCAGGTGTAAGCAGCAAATTCTGGGTTATCCGACCTGTATGTCGTTGTTACTCTGCCCAGGTAATCCTAGAATGACCCGCCGTACGATTAATAGTCAATCTTTTAAATAAGACCCTAAACTTGTTAATGTTAAACCGGTGGTTTGTCATGTGAGGACCGGTTTACAGGTGTGCAGGAATTAACTCAGTGGATGTGCAGCCCATGAAAGCACTTGAAGATTCAGGTTTGGCGGCCTATGAAAGGCTTGTTTTTCTAGACTGCAGTCGCCCGGCTCCTGATGGTACCGGCGGTGGCTGCGCCGGGATCCTGCCGTTGGGAACCAGTCGCTTGGATGGCATGGTGACGACGTGATGGTGCGTGCGCACCAATGACCCCGTTCGGAGCATTGGCTGGGCCAGTTTGCTCCAGGGGTGGTGCATGTCCTACGACCGCGCCCGCGGCGAGGGTGGCAGAGAATTGCGACCCGCCCGAGGATGAACGCCACCGCCGTGGCTATGTCCCTTGGCTAGGCATGGAGTGACAGAAGGAATAATCTCTCTACCTATACCTCGCAGAGCATGGTCGCCGGGATGTTCTTGGTGATGCGCTTCTCCGGTGCCTCATGCTCCTGCTTCGGCCATGGGGGAGGTGTTGTCAACGCCGCCTGCGCCGACCACGTCCCCCACAGTGCCCACATCCTCACATGCCTCCGCATTCCCCATGGCGTCGGCGGTCGCGGTTGGCGGGGCCTTCAGGGTGGACGGGTGAGCTGCGGTACCGAATTTCTTCTTGGGTGCCATAGTCGATGGAGCCGTCGATGATGAAAATGGCGATAAAGATGACACGCTGCTTACGCTCTCGGGTTCGTGCAAGTGATCCCCCTACCTGGCGCGCCAAAGATGTCATGGGAAACCACGGGAACCAATGGGGCCGTGAGCCCCTTTCTGGTTCGGCGGGGGGATGGCATGTTGCACAAAGAGCGGAGAAGTGTAACACAACACAACAAATATCACATGGGCAGTTTTACTCAGGTTCGGGCCGCCGTTGAGGCATAAAACCCTACTCCTGCTTTGGTGGATTGATGGTGTATAATGGTGTAAAATGCGGCGCTCTCGCCCGGCAAGGTTACCTCGAGGCGAGAGTGGCTACGCGTGTATGAATATGTGATGGTCCGAATCCTTTCTACGGTTGCCATGGGCCTCATTTTATAGATGAAGGGGTCACCACAATGGCAAATCAGTTTTACATACCAATTAGATAGCAAACAGTGCTATCATACCTAACTCTGCGGGCTGATAGAGCGCATTAAATGCCCCGCTCAACGTCACACCATAGCATGCCCGACAGTTGCTTTGCCAGCTTCGCGCCTGCTTACTTGACACGTCTTAGGACGGGTGTCATTTGGAGGTATTTTCTGTAGGAAGTGGCCACCATGTGGCAAGAAGCAGTCACTTAGGAGCTTGAAACCGCACTGATCGACGACGTGCATCGTTGTGAGGTGGTGTGGTGGAGTGGTTTTCTTCCACTACCCCCGGCAGGCCTGTTGGGGCAGTCTTGGAGGCTTGCTTCCGGGGTAACCCCAACCTTGCCAGGCCGCCTGCCCGGCAAGGGAGGTTTTTCCCATAGTGGTATCTTGTCTCTCTAGCTAGTCTTGGTCTTCTTGATCTGCACCTTGATCCTTCAAAGAACTGATCCCTCGTGCTTTGATCTGACCTTGGTGCTGTAATCTTGCTCTTGGGCCTGTGCACAATCTGGGCAATGGACCCAGGGTTTGTTGCACCGACCCTCAGGCCTGACATTGCTACATTCAAAATGCTTGCTGATGTCTAGAAGCCAATCATTGGCGCCCATGGCTTTAGTACAGTTGCTGAAAGACTTTAGCTGATTTGCAAGGAACTGGTTAAGGGTACCAAACTGAGGCTGATTGTTCAATTGCCCTTGACCTTGATTTCCTTGGTTGCCTTGACCTTGGTTGCTCTCTTGCAAGAGTTACAAAAGCATCTTGGTGTTGGCATTGGTGGCTACCATTACAGCTTGCCATGCCTCCGAAGGCGGAGGAGGTGGCGGAGGTGGTGGGTTCCCTTGGTTCCCATCATTGCGGTCTGGATTCAGACGCATTGGAGGAGCCATCCTGAAGAAGGTGACAACCGTTGGAACCATGATAGGCAGATAGACAATCTGAATCAACGAATAGAAATTGCAACATATAGTCTTCACAATAAAAGATGCGGTTATATCTCCCACGTGTCAGGGCACGACTTAGAGGCATAACCGCATTTTGGTTTTGTCGCAAGAAGGGTCATCTTCACACAATCCCATGAAATGAATAAGGAAGGGATAAATAGTTGGCTTACAATCGCCACGTCACACAATGATCAAATAATTCATACACCATCCAGAGTACACACATAGTCCAACTACGGATGAATCCAAATGGAAAGAAGACAACCCCAAATGCTAAATCCTAATCGTGCCAACTGGGCACCACTACTGATCATCAGGAAATGAAACATCGTAACAACCAAGGTCCTCGTCGAACTCCCACTTGAGTTCGGTAGCATCACCTGCACTGGTATCATCGGCACCTGCAACTGTTTTGGTAGTATCTGTGAGTCACGAGGACTCAGCAATCTCAAAACCTGCGAGATCAAGACTATTTAAGCTTATGGGTAGGATGGGGTTATGAGGTGGAGTTGCAGCAAGCACTAAGAAAATATGGTGGCTAACATACGAGTACAAGAGTAAGATGAGAAACTACGCAACGGTCGAAATCTAGAAGTGATCCTGAGCTACGTACGTTCATAAATAACCCAATCGTGTTCACTTCCCGGACTCCGCCAAAAAGAGACCATCACAGCTACACACACAGTTGATGCATTTTAATTAAGTCAAGTGTCAAGTTCACTACAGCCGAATATTAACAAATTCCCATCTGCCACATAACCGCGGGCACGGCTCTCAAAAGTTTATACCCTGCAGGGGTGTCCCAACTTATCCCATCACAACCTCTCACCATCAATGAAGGATATTCCTTCTCTCGGAACAACCGGCCAGACTCGGAATCCCGGCTAAAAGACATTTCGACAATGGTAAAACAAGACCAGCAAGACCGCTCGATGTGCCGACAAATCCCGATAGGAGTCGCACGTATCTCGTTCTCAGGGCACACCGGATGGGCAAGACGTCGGGTTGGCTGAGACCCTGGTTGCCTAGGTGGCACCGGACATCGCCCAGGTTGGACCAACACTTAGAGGAACACTGGCCCGGGGGTTGAATTAAGATAATCCTCGGGTTAATTACTCCCAAGGAAAATTTTAGTTATTATGAGGCAAATGTTAAAACCAAGGTTGGGCCTTGCTGGAGGAGCTTTATTCAAAGCGAACAGTCAAGGGGGTCCCTTAACCCCAACCGCGTAAGGAACACAAAATCAAGGAACATAACACCGGTATGATGGAAACTAGGGCAGCAAGAGTCGAACAAAACACCGAGAAAAAGGCCAAGCCCTCCACCCTTTGCCAAGTATATAGATGCAACAATTAAATAAGAGATATTGTGATATCCCAAAATATCCATGTTCCAACATGGAACAATCTACAAGGCACCTCCAACTGGCAACACTATAAGAGGGGGCTGAGCAAACGTGGTAACATAGCCAAACAACGGTTTGCTAGGAACGTGGGCTAGAGCCTTGCCATGGCAATATGGGAGGCATGATAAACAAGTGGTAGGTAGTGCGACATAGCTAGAACGAACAACTAGCAAGCAAAGATAGAAGTGATATCGAGGGTAATGATCATCTTGCCTGCAAAGTTCTCAGAGTTGTCGAAATCTTGCTCCTCATAAACATACTCAATAGGATCCTCGTTCATGAACTCGTCTCCTGACTCTACCCAAAGCAAGAACACAAGTAACAGAAAAACAATCAATCACGATGCGATGTACAAGCAACATGATGCAAGACATGGCATGGAATGCAAGGTATGACGTGCAATGCATATGGGTACTCCGGAAGGGAAAGGATGATCAAGGCATCAACTTGGAAAACCAAGCATGCCGCTGGAAAGAGTGAGTGATTTCGGTCGAAATCGATATAAGGATCACGAGAAACGGATGCACGCAAATGATGAGCAAAACAAGAACAATGCAAAACTACGCTTGACAGCATCATAGCACTTGGGATGCAACAAGAAACTATGCTACATCACTCCCACATAGCAACAAAGCACATGGTAGTGAAGTACAAGTGAAGCTCTACAAATCATGAACATTGAGCTCCTGCTAGAACTCACTAGAACAAGCCTAAAATAGCATGGCAAAATTGCAAATGATAACAGCTTCACAGACTTGGTGAAAATACTAAACATGGTATAAACAACATCAAGTAGCAACGTTTAGAGCTAGCAAACAACATGGTACAGGAACATATCATGGCAAAGAAAGGCATGGCATGCTAGTACTAAAGGCAAAGAACAAAACTCCCTTACTGAACTTTAACCAAAGATGCATAGAGAAGATGCTAGCATCAATGCAAACATGGCAAGTGATATGATCAGTTTCAGACTTGGTAGAAAACATGGCATGGTAGAAACAGATTCATGATAGCAAGTTTGCAAGCTTATGCCACTCACCACAAAGCATTTCATGGCATAACAAGGTAACCAACAGTGAGTAGACACATTTATGAAGCTAAACATGGCAAGAGCAAGTTCATAGGGTGCATGGATCACTAGCAAAACTCATGGCAAAAATCAACTTCATGTTAACAATCTGCCAGCAACAATATTTAGCAAAAGTAGAGCATGGTAATGACAAGCTACACTACTACATAATTACAACTAGAGGCATGAATGGAAAGAGCATAACCATATCTTCAAAACACTCTTACTTAACTACCTCAAAATGTGCATGGATCTAATTGTAGCAACAAGACAACACAACAACATAATCTAACAGGAAAAGACTTAGCAAAAATACAAAGTGCCTGAAATCAACAACATCATATAGCCTACTATGCATGCTTGTGATAGTCACCACAGAGCATATAAAAATACAAGGCTTGCACCATTATAAAAATGGCATCAAGATGCTCCTAAAACATGTAGACATGATGCTCATAGGATGCACACACAAAATGCAATGAAAATGACAAATCAGCAAGTTATGATGAATTCCAACAGACAACATCATATAGCACTTTTGCAATGAATATTACGACATCAATATGGAGAGTAATATGCATGAAAATGACACTAACATGAACAGCATCACGAAGTGAATATTTTGATATCTTATATGCGCAAATCGGAGTTGTATGAATGGAGATATGGCTGGTTAAACATGAGCACATAATGTAGAATATTGGGGACTTGGACGAAAATTATACCCTACAGATCTAGGGTTCTTCGCGCACGCGAACCGAGGCGAGGCCAGGTTTGCCGAAGATGTCGAGGAGGCGGCGGCCGAAGAAGGAGAGGCCGGCGAGGATGGGGTTGCCTGATCCGGTCGCCGGGGTGGTGGCCCGAGACGAGGCGAGGTGGCGGCGCGGCGTGGTGGTGGTGGCGCGGCGCGGGCGAGCTGGATGGGGAGGGGCCTTGAGAGGTTCGAACTCTGGGGTGCATGTGAAGAACTTGTCCTCCCAGTGTGCCTACGCTCCGATCCACAACCTAGCTCAACAAACAAAATGGACAAGAGACACGGCAGTTTACCCAAGTTCGGGCCACCTTGCGGTGTAAAACCCTACTCCTACTTTTTGGTGGATTGGCCTCGAGGGGCTTTGGATGAACTAGTACAATGGATGAATAGCCTCATGAGGTGAGGTGTTCTTGGTCTCGATGAGCTAGTGAGGTGGTCTAGGTGGAATGGATCCTCCCTCCCATGGTGGTGGCTAGGGCCTATTTATAGTGGCCTTGGTCCTCTTCCCGAATGTAGGCGGGAAGGGATCCCACAACGGCCAAATTTAAAGGGAGACAACTAGTACATGCTATCATGAGAAAAGTAGTCTTCGCCTGCAAAAGCGCCTAGTCAGGATGTCGCGGTGGGCTCCATGATGACCTCCGTCCTGCCGTCCTGGTGGTCTTGGTATTGTTGCACCGAAATGGAAACCTTTGCTCGATTCCTCGGGACTCCGCGACTACTATTGCCTCCTTAACACCAAAGAGGAAATGGGTACACTGCTCCCATTGGCGCCCTCCTGGCCTTGGTCGTCATGGCTCACGTCATATGAACCTGGCGAGGTGCACCTTGCATTGATATCTCCGTTCCTCAGGAGCCATCCTGGGGAGGCCGCCCCCCAGGGAGGTCTTGGCAGTTTTCCACCTCACGAGGCTTGGCCCCTTGCGAGGGTCTTGAGCAGCCGATGCTGAAGCTCGGCCGTAGTGGGTCATCGATGGAGCCACGTCGTGGGCCGCAGGCAGGCAACTCTGGGTACCCCATTCCCAGAACACCGGCATCCTTCATGCTAGCCGCCGAGAGATCATTGGAAGTGATGGAAAGGGAGGGAGGGGCCAATTCTTTCCTTTTTGACCATATATCATTAGTTGCAAACATTTTTGTGACTCCCCCAGCTCGTGCCGGGGTTGGGTACATAACTAATGGACTGCCTAGTCCCTCCCTTGTGCTCCTTCCCGTTTTTCATCTTTGTAGAGCAAAAATGGATATGCGAGCGTGGTCTCCCCAGGAGACAAGGATAGGAGGGGCAACCACGGCTGGAAGAGAAGATGTTATGTGTAATCAAATGTACACCCCGCAAGAGGGGGATAGACAAAAGCTAAGTTGGCCTACTTGTTAGCTTTTCTTCGCACCTTGCTATCCCTCGGACAACCAAGGTTTCGTATGGCAAGTCCTTCATATGATGGCACCCTAATGTATTTTTCTACGCCCTCGCTTTGTTTCAAGCCTGCTCAACAAGGTGGGTGTCAACGTCAAGGACTGTTAAGGAAAAACCCACCGGCAGCGTGTCCTTGCCAGCTGAATGCTAAGGACCCGTTTCTCAAAGCAATCGCAAGAGTATGATGTTGGCGGGCAATCAAAGGTGACACGGCAGGAAGAATAGCTCAAGGGTGGACCCGACGACCTTCGGACCCTTGGGACAGAGAGAACCTTGTCAGCAAGGGGTGGGGCCTTCTCCGCAGCAGCAGAAATGTTGGCACCCGGCGGCAGCTTCTTTAAGCCATCGGCGAGGTTGAGGTCCGGATAGTGGTAAGCGAGGTTGCTCAAGACCAGGAAGAGGGCGTCACGAGCAAGCTTCCGGTTGTCGTTAGCGAAGCAGGCGGCCCGGTCGTCCTCGTACATCTTCAGCCCTTCAATTAAGCCTTCGAAGAAAAGCATCAGCTTGACACTTGGAACTTCATGCTTGCCGACAGAGAAGACCCAACTCTTCATATCCATTTTTGCAATCTGGGCAGTGAGGCGCTCGGCAATGTCAACCATGTACTTGGTCCATAGGTTGCGTTGCTGGATTTGGTTATGCAGTTTGTCCTCTGCATCTTTTTGGAGAGTTTTTGCATTGGTCATGTCCTTCATTAGCAGCTTTTCCTGGCGGTCGGCAAATTAAATTTCCTTCTCCAGAGAGCCGAGCCACGCTTTCATGTCAGAGATGGTGCCGTTGGCAGTGTCAAGGTCCTGGCTCTTGGAGGGAAGCTACGATTGCACGTCGTTCTAGGTGGTCTTTGATTTCTACGCTTCCTCTTCGAGAGCCATGATCTCTTTATTGCTCCCGACAAGGTCCTTCGTCAGCTTGCCAACTTGATGATCAAGATCAGTCTTGGTGGAAGATGCGGCAACTAGCTCATTGGTGACCTTATTCAATTAGGATGAGGATTCAAGAGCATGCGCGCTGAGAGCGGCTTTGTCTCTGTCCTCCAGGTCCTTGGTATGCTGCTGTAAAAGGGCCTCCAGCTCCTCATCCTTGTCGCAGAGGGTGGCTTCGAGATTCTCTCCCCGGACGGAGATGTCCTTTTCCTTGGTGTTCAGAAGCGCTTCGTGCTCTGCCAAGCAGACCTCCCTGGAAGTGATATCTTCCTTGGCCATGGTTAGCACCTCCTCTTGCCGCATGATGGAGTGGGACAACTTCTTGTACCACTCGCACATCTCGTTGCCTTTATCCGCCAATTTCTTACCCTGAAGATCAGCAGAATCACACTATTCCTTGACTGCCTGCCATCTAAGACTGTATATGTGGTGCATATCTTTGAGTCCGGCTGCCATGGATTCCAAGAAAGATAAATCCTTGGCACTGTCGACCGAACCACTCGCTTCCTCAACCCTCTGAGATAGCGGTGCCAGTATGCGTCTGATTTATTCGTCAAAGTCTGCACCTGTTGACACATATGAGCTAAGATATGCAGGCCCAGGTTGAGCAAGGATCAGCGCCAACTTGCCTGGGTAATATAATGGAGCTGTGGCCAGAGGGTAGTTCAGAGGCAAGAGCCCCATGGATTGGAGATGGGCTTTATCCTCAATGACTGCATCTGGGCCGGATGTGCTCCTGGGGATTTTCTCCGTATCTTCAGGGGATTCCTGGATATCCCTAGTAGCCCGTTCCTATCATTCCGCGATAGCGATCCTAGCGGCCTCCCCGGCATCATCCTTCCCAGTGCGGTCCACCTCCTTCAGTAGCTCAGGTTCATCAGTTGACGGGGCTGTGAACAAAAACAGCAGGTGGAATAATAAGAAGCCATAAACTGCCGAAGATCAAGGGCCAAGAGGCTAAGCAATTCAAGTAAGAAGAGACAAAAGGAAAGAGAATTACCCGGTGGTGTTTGTTGTGGGGAAGCGTCCCCCTCCCCGGAAACATGAGTTGCCGGCGTGTGGTTCGTGTGCCCTCGGTTATTGTAACCTCAACACGAGCAGACCCCTCACTGGAGGCCCTTGCCCGTGATTCCTCTGCTTGAACTTTGGATGGGGTGGACCCCCCTTGGTTGATTCCACCCTACTGGATCTCACTCTCTCCCTTGGCGGGGGATGAAGCATGTTCCTCCGCATCTCTACGAGCAGGCAAAATCTACCCCATGTCTTTCACGTCGGGGGCTAGGCACAGGATCCCCTGTCCTATCCCCCGCCAGACTCGTGCTCGCCAAAAGCCCCTGATACGTACATTTTGCATCATGCTTTTATATTTATATTTATTGCATTATGGGCTGTTATTACATATTTTGGTACAATACTTATGCATTTTTCTCTCTTATTTTACAAGGATTACATGAAGAGGGAGAATGCCGGCAATAGGAATTCTGGACTAGAAAGGGGGCAAATCTAAGAGACATATTCTACACAACTCCAAAAGTCCTGAAAAATTATGGAGAAATATTTTGGAATACATAAAAAGTACTGGACAGATACCAGAGGAGGACCCACAAGGTGGCCACAAGCCTGTGGGCGCACCCTACCCCCTGGGCGCGCCCCTAGGGCTTGTGGCCCCCTGGTAGGCCTTCGGTGCCCACAGTACGGAATGAAAATAGTGGATCTGAAAAATCTTGGGTACACTGACAAACGGTTCGTCCTAGCCAATGATGTGGCACAGGTTATCTATGTGAAGGACATGTCTACCAAACCGAGAAAAAGAAAAGATAAGGAAGCGAATACATCATACAATGAGCCAAAAGCGCCACATAGTTCTTTCAGGAAAAAGGGACATCGTGGGAGTGGAGGGCAAGACAGACATGTCCGAAGATTATGAAAAGTTTCATGAAATTCCTCCCTTCAAAGTCAAGGCTGACCCATGCATCCTGATAAATGATGAAGACTATCCATGGTTACGGCGCAATAAGGAAAGGACACAAGCGAAGAAAAATTGAAGACTTTCTCTCCACAACTATTATGATGATACCATGCCAACTTTCAACATTTTCGTAGTTCATTTGAAATGCCTGTCGTAACAGACAAGTTTCTGTATGAAATCCTGATACTTCGAAAGAGCTTGTCCATTTTGTACACGAAGTGCATCCAGTTTTTGCCGTAACCCTCTCAACTTTCTTGCAGATGCTATGTGGATGAAATGATGATACCATGCCAACTTTCAACCTTTTAAGAGTTCATTTGAAATGCTTTTTAATTTCAGGGTCTTATAGCACAAAATAATCAGTAAATGCATGAAAAATAACAAATTATGTCAGAAAGGGTTGAAAATTGATGATGTGGCTTTGAATGATGCATTTTGAGCACACAAAAAGTCAGGAGTTCACAGAATTTTCATAAAGAAATTTTTTGTTACAAACTTTAATAGCAAAAATAATTATCATAAAATAAAATAAATAAGTAATTAGAAACAAAATAATATGAACTTTAATAAAATATATAAGTAGAAACAAAATAAAATAAACTTTAATAACATAAATAAAACTTATGAAACTAAAATTATCAAAGTATTTTCTGTTCAAAACATTATAAGCAACCTCTAGTATTATTGAAACTAAAATTATATAAAATTGATGCAACTAAAATTATCAAAGTATTTTTTGTTCAAAATCATTAAAAGCAAAAATAATTTTCATAAAGAACTTTTTTTGTTAGAAACTTTAATAGCAAAAAGAATTAACATAAAGTAAAATAAATAAGTAATTAGAAAAAATAAAATAAAATAAATAAGTTTTTTGTTGTAAGTAGAAACAAAACACAATAAATAAAGCAAAAAAGAAAACAAAAAACAGGGAAAAAATTAAAAATATGCCACCTACTAGGCCACCACGACCTGAATACGACTAGAAACCCATCCATGGGCCAGGATTCAGGTCCGCAGAAGGCCTAGTAGGCCCATCAGGCATAGCAGTCACAATTAGGCCCGTAAGCCTGCAATGGAGAGGATCTCGAGAGGGGTGCGGCAGTGGGGCTTATAAACCACTGCGCGCCCCTCTCAACTAGCGAGCTGGGACTAAACTCCCACCACCATGCCGCTGTGCAAGGCCTTTGGTCCCGGTTGGTGGCACCAACCGAGACTAAAGGGGCGCATTGGTATCGGTTCGTGGTACCAACCGGTACAAATTCCGCCCTTTAGTCCCGGTTGGTGCCACCAACCGGGACCAAAGGAGACATTTGGTCTCGGTTGGTGTCATCAACCGAGACTAAAGGGTAGCATTGGTCTCGGTTGGTCTCAGTTTTCATCGCCAGTTGCCCCCCGCCCGATGACGCCACGAGCTGGACGCCACCAGGCTACCCACGCCGCCGCCCGCGCCGTCGCCGTCACCCTCTGCCGCCCCCGAGCTGCCCCCATCGCTGTCGTCGTCTCCCTCCTCCCCCAGCCGCCCTCCGTCCACGCCGTCGTCGCCGTCGTCCTGCACCGCCCTCGAGCCACCCCCCATCGTCGTCGTTGTCGCCCTCCGCCCCCTGCCGCTGTCGCCGTCGCCCTCCGCCGCCCCCGCCGTCGCCCTCGCCGGCCGCCCCCGATGTGAGCCGCCGCCGCCATGGCTCTGTTCATTTTTTCCATATAATTTGTATTATTTTTTTCATTGCATTTTTTCATATATATATAATGTATATATGTATGTGGTAGCTATATGATGAATGGATGTGGCTATGTATGTATGAATATAATATTCATAGCATTTTTTTATATATGTTTTTCATATATGTATTAATTTTTTATTTAGGTTGTTAGTAGATATCGATTTTAGGTTAGTGCATTTTAGGTTAGTGTAGAGGAAAAAGTAAAATAAGGAAAAGGAAGAAAAGATGAAGAAAGAAAGAAGGAAGAAGAAGAAGAAAAAGAAGGAGAGGAAGAAGGAGAAGAAGAAGGAGAAGAAGAGGAGAGAAAGAAGAGGAAAAAAGAGGAGAAATAAATAAGAAGAGGGAAAAAGAAGAAGAAAAAAGAGGAGAAGAAGAAAGGAATAGAGGAGATGAAGAAAAAATAGAAAATATTCTATTTTTTCTTCTTCTCCTCTATTCCTTTCTTCTTCTCCTCTTTTTTTTCTTCTTTTTTTTCTTCGATCTTCTCCTCTATCAATCCTTTCTTCTTCTCCTCTTTTTTTTCTCCTTCCGGACACCGCGGAGGTGGTTAATTTGTAGTTGAAGTAGTGCAACTAGTTTATTTATAGTAAATGTTTAATTAGTAGTTGAACTAGTTGATTTAATAAAACTACTTTATTTATATAAGTGCTTAATTAGTAGTTGAACTATTTGATTCAATAAAACTACTTTATTTTACTATATATAGAAGTAGTTTATTTTTAGTAAGTACTACTTTATTTTATTTATAGTAATTTCTTAGTAGTTGAACTAGTTGATTTAATAAAACTACTTTATTTTACTATATATAGAAATAGTTTATTGTTAGTAAGTACTACTTTATTTTATTTATAGCAAGTGCTTAGTAGTTGAACTAGTTGATTTAATACAACTACTTTATTTTACTATATAAGTAGTTATTTTTTGCAAGAAAATTAATAGAAATAGTTTATTTTTTTAGTTCAAGCAATTATTCCTGCATCGGCGTCAATGATGCCTATGCCGCATCCTCGTCGTCGACTCGGCGGAGGAGGACGGCTTGATCAGAGAGGCCATGTCTAGGACTAGGCTCTGCCGGCTGGTATTGGGAGGTGCTACCTTCCGGGGGGCATAGGTTGGTGAGGAGCCAGCCCGTCGTTGACCCGATCCTTGTTCGGTGGCGGTCGCGTGGGCCAGTGACGGTGCCGAGGCTTCCGGACACCATGGAGGTGGTACGTCACCGTGTCAGCGAGGAGAACGAGCACGCCCGTCGCTACATGGTTGCGTTGGAGGGCCGATTCGACAATACCTGGCAGGTTCTTCAGGGATCTCACTAGACCTATGATCCTGTGATGGTTCCTTCTCTTTGGGTGTCCACTGCCCGCGCTGATACCCGTCTGGCGCTACAGTTCTAGCTGTATTAGCGATGCTATATGTATGATAGTATTCGAGGAGTATTAGTGATAATATTCGACGATGTACGGACGCAAGAGATAATGTAGTTTTGCTTATAATTGAATGCATGCTAATCTGAATACTACTTTATTTTACGATTTGGTTTTGCTTATTGAATGCTCAAATTGGAAAAGTACTCCTACTTTGAATGCTAAAATTGGAGAGCACTATGCAATGCGTATGCATTTGATTACTTGATAGCTTATAGGGTTTTTGTTTTTACAGAAATCTACGAGCCCCCTCCATCATCCGCACCGTCGTCCCCGTCACGGACCCCCCTCCGACCTCGAGGTGAGACCAGCCAAATCTCCATGTCAGTATGAGTCCTATAATATGAGTCCTCTGGTTGACTTTAAGTCTGTCGAGTCTCCACCGTATATGGGGGTAGCTTCTCCTTCATTCCCGTGTTGAGAGTTTTCAAGAAAAGACTAGACATACCAATAGTCAACCTGTGATGAATAATAATGATCTAACTTAGGTTTTTTAGTACATATATTTAATTGTAGACGTTTAATATTCGAATTATGAACATAGGAAATGTCGTACTCGGACGACGAAAGTCTCCCAGGGGAGTGCGGCTGGTGCCACGATGACCGAGGTCTGTGCGACAGGCCTGACCTAGACGAAGATCGGCGCTTCAGCATTAAGCTAGAGGAGACCTTCGATGTTAAAACGGTACGCAACGACGACAAGTGTTATTTTTTTTGTAATTAAGCACGACTTCAGATATTTCAACGTGTACTTTTCATATTTTATAATTCGACTAGCTTATCGCATGGCACGCAAGACGCTATGTCTTGGAGAGGATGGGTTTTTAAGACCATGAAAGTTTCAAAACAAAGAAAATTCACCTAAGGACCCATCACGGTGTGGATTTTGAAGTAAAGTTGTACAATTCTGAGAGTGTAACCCATTTTGGTTGCAAAAATGGGAAGCACTTTGCAAGATGTATGGTTTTGATGAGGGTATGCTTGTCACCATGGATCTTGGTGATCCTGAAATCGAGCAAGACAATATGGACATTTGGGTCCTTGTTGATACGCCTCCAATTCTACCACTATGTGAGTTTCTCAAACATAGTTATTAGCTAATTTATATTGTTTATTTCAAAATAGTTGATAGCTTATTTCCATTGACAGCTTATTTTCATTCTTCAAAGATTGTGGGAAATATGGTAGACAAAACCCACTACACCGATGGCTCCGAATTAACTTATCAGGAGAAAAATCATCTGGTCGGATTTTGTACTGATATTGAGAATTACAATATCTATAATCAAACTCCTCAACATTATGGTCAATATGTGCCACTAGTGCACGTGTTGAACTACGGTAACTACCATGGAGATACCTTGGTAAAAAAATTTAGTATTACGACATCCACGCTTCTTTTGCATACTTCTAAAACTAGTACATCATTGTTAACTATGAAGTTATTACTATGTTTTTCAACAGATAATCCCAGATAATTGTGTGCCTCATTTGATGTATCAGAAAGGTAGCCTTAATGTTTTGAACATACAGCCAGGTCATCCTACGAATCTCAACTGTCCATACCGGATTTCTAAAAGAAATGGAGACATGCAAATCAAAGGATGGAAAAAATGTATGGACAGTCGTAAGGAGGTTCTTGGAAGCAAAAGGAAGCGAAGCGCAAGAATTGGAGACAGGATGATCTCCGTTCTCCATAATGGAGAGTCAAGGTCTATATTGTTTTATACTATTTTACCTTAAAGAGGGTATTTATGTCCTACCTAATACTGATGATCATGTGCTAAGAACAATT
Organism: Triticum aestivum; assembly: GCF_018294505.1. Taxonomy (NCBI): domain Eukaryota; kingdom Viridiplantae; phylum Streptophyta; class Magnoliopsida; order Poales; family Poaceae; genus Triticum; species Triticum aestivum. The sequence goes on from NC_057797.1 coordinate 336,968,024, forward strand.
AAGTAGGGTTGGTTCGATGACTATGAGGATGATGATCATATGAGTTGTTATTAATAACGAGTAGAAGTTGTATGATGATGATTAGTAGACTTCTTATTATATATGATGATGCATGATGCGAGCATGAAGAGTTATTATATATCAGCGGGTGAAATGAACATGGATTGGATTGAAGTGAAGGCAACATGCATGTGGTGCATGTCGAAAGCAGTACAATCCAAATTTGATCAAGTTAGGATTAGTATTACTTTCGACATGCACCACATGTTGCCTTCACTTCAATCTAAGCCATGTTTAGGCATAGCAGTAGCGTTGGTAAACCAAGCACGGAGATATAAGAGAGGACACTTCTCTCTATTAGCTAGCTAATAACAACATAAATTAACCCCCAAACCCCCTAAACCAGCCCCTTTAAAAGAAACCTCTGCTCGCCTTTTGGTCCTAGTTGGTGTCACCAACCGGGACCAAAGTCTCCCCTGCCTGGGCTGGCTGCAGTGGCCATGTGGAGGCCCATCTGTCCCGGGTCGTGTAAGAACCGGGACTAAAGGCCAAAGGCATTAGTAACGACCTTTTAGTCCCGGTTCCAAAACCGGGACAGAAGGCCCTTACCAACCGGGACAAATGGCCCATTTTCTACTAGTGTGATATTATTGCAATTCCTACAAGCATATATTCCTTCCTCATAAAAATTTTCAGTAGCATCATGAATTAATTCAACAATATAACCATCACATAAAGCATTATTTTCATGATCCCCAAGCATAGAAAATTTACTACTCTCCGAGGGAGTCCTGGGCTAAGGGGTCATTGGGTGTCCGGCCTGTTATCCATGGGCAGGACTGATGGGCTGTGAAGACATGAAGGCCGAAGACTGCACCGTGTCCGGATTGGACTCTACTTGGCGTGTAAGGCAAGCTTGGCGACCGAAGATTCCTTCTTATGTAAAGGACTCCATGTAAACCCTAGATCCCCTCGATGTCAATATAAACTGAAGGGGCTAGTCCAGAAAGAAGGACCATAGATACTCATTACCATATTCACATAGGCTAGACTTCTAGGATTGAGCCATTACGGTCTCGTGGTAGATCAACTCTTGTAATACTTATATTCATCAAGATCAATCAAGCAGGAAGTAGGGTATTACCTCCATAGAGAGGGCCCGAACCTGGGTAAACATCGTATCCCCTGTCTGCTGTTACCATCGACCCTAGACGCACAGTTCGGGACCCCCTACCCGAGATCCGCCGGTTTTGACACCGACAATGGTGCTTTCATTGAGAGTTCCACTGTGTCATCGACAAAAGGCTCGATGGCCCCTTCAATCGTCAATAAGGATGCTGTCCAAGGAGGAACTTCCCCCTGGACAGATCTTTGTATTCGGCGGCTTCGTACTGTGGGCCAACTCGCTTGGCCATTTAGAGCAGATCGACAGCTACGCCCCTGGCCATCAGGTCGGATTCGGAAGCTTGAACTACGTCGCGGATATCCGTGGAGACTTAATCTTTGAGGGATTCGAGCCCGCGGCGATCGCTTCCCCTTATCTCGATGAACGTGACTTAAATCTGTCATCAGATCACACCTAGGAGATGGTTCCTGCGGCAGCAACGACCTTAGTGCTGAAGTAGATGGAGCCATCCAAGGCCTCATAGTCCGCGGCGTTTGAGCCACACATGGACTCGACGCCCTGCAATATTCGCTTTAACAGAACTTCGGACTCGTCTCTGGCTATAAGTTCCTGATTGTGTATGCCTACGAACACCAAGCTAGATCGGTTATCGATCTTCGAGTTCAGCGTCGTTGACGTTTTCTAGCACTTGCCTTGGGGTGACGTGCTAAAATATTTAAAGAATTTGTCCTTGGAGAAGGACTCATAGCCAAACTATGTCCGGTTCAAACTAGAAACGGATGATGGGGAGTTTTGCTCCCCACCCGCCACCCGCTTCATAGCCACCATCGATGAGTTAACCGACGTGCTTGACTATGGCTCTGAAGACATCAACGGTATGCATGACGATGCCGATGAGGAGCAAGGCCAAGAGTCGCCATTCACTAGACATTGGACGACTTCCTCTTCATACAACATGTACATGGTTGACACACCTAAATGATCCGGCGATGACAAAGAAGAGCCAGACGTGAATAAAACCTCTGAGACACAGTCCAAGAGCCGGCGGCCCAAACACCGCTCTAAGCACCCCCGCTCAAAGGACGACAACACTGGCACCGGAGAAAATAGTACTCCGGGCGACGCCGAAAACAATGAAGGCCCCGTCGGGGCTACATCCGAACAGGAACACGACAGCAGGCAAAACAACCCTGACGAACAGGCCATAGAAGATGACCCGGAGGATGATAGTTACCATCCACCCTCCGAGGAGGAGACAAGCCTTGGCAACAAAGACTTCATTGTGCCTGAGGATCCTCTCGAGCAGGAGCGATTTAAGCTTCAGCTCATAGCCACTGCAAGAAGCCTGAAAAAGTAACAACAACAGCTTCAAGTTGAACAAGACCTGCTCATCGACAGATGGACTGATGTCCTGACAGCTGAGGAATACGGCCTCAAGCGCCCAACCAAGAGGTACCCAAAACGTAGACTGCTACCTCAGTTCGATGAGGAGGCAACAGATCCCATACCTCCCTCGCACAATGCGGACCGAGAACCCCGCGGTCGGGATAAAATGGCAACTCAGACCGAACAACAGCCCTCCCCACCGCCTCGCAAAAACAGGGACACACCAGCTCGGGACCATACATATGATCTTTGGCAAAAATTGGACAATAGAGCATGACACACCAGATCTATATACGGATCGCGAGGATGTTCCCATACTCGGGACGACAGCTACCTATTTGGATGTGACAAACTTAATCACACCCGAGCCGATAATCACAGATGGACGTCATCAGAGATACGCCGTGACACGGCCTGCTATAGAGCCGCCGCACACCCTCTCTGCTTCACATATGAGGTGCTGGATCATCAATTCCCCGAGGGGTTCAAGACTGTCAATATTGAATCATACAACGGAACAACCAACCCCACAGTATGGATCGAAGATTTTATTCTTCACATACACATGGCCCGAGGAGATGACCTCCATGCCATCAAATACCTCCCATTAAAGCTCAAAGGACCAGCTCGACATTGGCCAAATAGTCTGCCTGAGAACTCCATCGGAAGCTGGGAGGACTTGGAAGAGGCCTTCCTCAACAACTTCCATGGTACATATGTCCGGCCACCCGATGTCGATGACTTAAGCCACATAGTTCAACAATCTGGAGAATCATCCAGAAAATTCTGGACTAGGTTCCTAACCAAAAAGAACCAAATCGTCGACTGTCCGTACGCTGAAGCCCTAGCGCCCTTTAAGCATAGCATCCGAGACGAATGGCTTGCCCGCCACCTTGGCTAGGAAAAGCCGAGATCCATGGCAGCCCTCACGGCACTTATGACTCGCTTTTGCGCGGGAGAGGATAGTTGGCTGGCTCACAGTACAAACACAACCAACGAAACATGCCCCTCTGAGGCCAAAAACAGTACCGGCAAGCTCCGACACAACAGACACAAACGCCAAAGCAATGGCGATAACGCCGATGACACTACAGTTCATGCCGGATTCAGTGGCTCCAAGTCCGGCCAGCGAAAGAAGCCCTATAAAAGGAGCAGCGGAGGACCATCCAGCTTGGACTGCATACTCGATCGTCCTTGCCAGATACATGGCACCCCAAACAAACTGGCCAACCATACTAACAGAGATTGTCGGGTATTTAAACAAGCCAGCAAGGTCAACAGGCAGAAACAAGGAAGGAGAATCACAGAGCGAGGATGATGACGTGGGGCCCCGGCAGCCGAACACTGGGGAGCAAAAGAAATTTCCCCCTCAAGTCAAAACAGTGAACATGATATACATTACACACATCCCCAAAAGGGAGCGCAAGCGCGCACTTACGGACATCTATGTGTTAGAGCCAGTCGTCCCAAAATTCAATCCCTGGTTGTCATTCCTGATCACCTTCGACTGCCGAGATCATCCAAGCAGCATCCGCCATGGCAGTTCAGCCGCACTAGTCCTCGACCCAATCATCAACGGATTTCACCTGACGCGAGTCCTAATGGACGGTGGTAGCAGCCTCAACCTGCTCTATCAGGATACAGTACGTAAAATGGGCATCGAACCCTCGCGGGTCAAACCCACGAAGACTACCTTTAAAGGAGTTGTACCACGCATAGAGGCCCGTCGTATGGGCTCAATAACATTGGAGGTAGTATTCGGTTCCCCAGATAACTTCTGAAGCGAAGAATTAATCTTTGATATCGCCCCATTTCGCAGCAGTTATCACGCCCTGTTCGGACGAACCCCGTTCACTAGATTCAATGCGGTGCCACATTACGCTTATCTCAAGCTCAGGATGCCCGGCGCACGTGGCATCATTACAGTAAATGGAAACATGGAACGCTCCCTCTGTACAGAGGAGCACACCGCTGCCCTAGCAGCAGAAGTACAGAGTGGCCTTCTCAAGCAGCATTGTAATCCAGCTGCCGAGCCCCTGTACATCATCAAGAGGGTCCGGACCACACTGCAGCAGGATAGCTCAGCTCAGCCAAATTAGCAATTCGACCTCCGTCCCAGCCCTGATGAGGCAATGGCACCAATACCGCGCATACATAAACTACGCACTCAAAACCCCAGGGGAATGGACGGAGGAATAACTTGTTCGCGATCCACTGTATGGCTCGACCGACCCTGGGATTCGCACGACTTTACTTTTCCTTTTTACGAGTTTTCTTCTCTTTTGAAGGTCTACACAGACAACCTGCTTGCAGAACACACCAAGGAGGCAAGAAGCTCTGGCTTACAAGGGAATCCCTAGGTGGTCTCTACTAAATGATTGCCATACTTGCTTTTCATACCCACATGTAGCTCGCCCTTGGTTGCGGCATGTTAAATTGCCCTATCTTGCTTATCGCATTACCTATGCAAAGTACGCCTTGACGTACTAGTTAAATCACAATGGTGAATACACGGTAGCGTCAGCTTATTATTCCATTTTTCCATTTACTCACCTCGATATTAATTACTCACAGGACACGTACACCATGGTACGTATTTCTATGCCAGGGGCTTCATTACACCCAACACTATGGCAATAAAAAGTCCGAACACTTTTACAGTATAGTTCGGCACCCCGAACTTATAGCATTATATGCATCGTCTCTGAATCATATCTTTGGTCAATAGTTGGGTTACCCGGCTCCTGTGCTTGCTACCTTACGTTCCGCTATATAGGCAAGGGTAGTAAAGGGAGAACTACTATGATTGTGTCCCGGTTATTCCGGATGAGCACCTCAGTAGAGAAAGCCGAGAACTGACTATTATGATGCGGCGAGAGCCGGTCAGCTGTTCGAGAGGTTCCAAATTGTTAGAGATTTTTTCTGCTTCTTGCGAAGAATCGGTTCCCCTAATTAGGCGTGCATAGAGCCCCTAGTCTAGTCTTCTGAATAACAGGGCTTCGCCAAATTTCTTAATTGTCAAACTCCTATGGCTAAGTGAGGGCGGTAAAGGCCACATAGTCTGATTGCCTTGTTCGTTGTGCTAAACACCTCCTTTAAGGACCAGAATGTGGAGTAAAGAGTGTTTAGATTTATCCTGAACACCCCTGTACTATCTACGTGGGGGCAGAAGCCGACGACTGGTCAACCCTCAGAGTTAATAAACGGCCGCACATGAGGTAAATTTAAATCATAAGCATTATACTACATAAACACCATTGTTCCATATTACAGGGCAAGGTAATACACATGTTCTCATGGGAATATGATATCCTTCGAACATTGCGCCGCCATAAGGCGGGACCCCTCCAGGACACCTTCAAAATAGTGCTCGGGCCGAAGATGCTCCTTGCCCTCTGGTGGTCCCTCAGTCATCACCTTTTGGCATCCAGCTTTGCCCAATGCGTCTTGACGCGGGCAAAGGCCATACGCGCACCTTCATTATAGACCGACCGCTTCACGGCTTCATGCTGTGGACATGCACTCACAAGCCGCTGCACAAGCCCGAAGTAGCTGCTAGGTATAGGATTGGCAGGCCACAGCCGGACTATTAGGTCCTTCATGGCTAGCTCTTCCAACCTATGCAACTCGACCAACTGCTTTAGCTGGTCGCTGAAGGGCACCGGATGTTCGGATCCTAGATATTGGGACCAGAATAGCTTCTCCGTAGACATCCCTTCTTCGGCTCTATAATGCTCGACAGCATTTGACACACTGTGTGGCAGATCTGTAAACGCCCCTGAAAAATCCAAATTCAGGATAAGTACAAGGAACGTTTCTTCTACACACTTGCTATGCATGATGAAAGATTTACCTGTCGTAATCTTCTTGGCCGCCTGAATTTCCTGGAGGGCGTTCTGGGCTTCGGCTCGTGCATTCTACGTGCTCCGGCGGGCCTTTGGCAATTCAGACTCTTGCACCTTACAATCGCACTCCAAGGACTCAAATCTCTCTATCGCGCCCAGGAGCTGTTGCTGCGCTTCGCCAACCCGGGCCTCGTGCTCCTCGCGTGACGTGCGTTCCTTGGCTGCATTGTCCTCGGCCTCGACTAGCGCCTTCTTAAGGGCTGCCACCTCGGTCGTGGCCACTAATAAGGTTTATGACACTTTAGTCCGGCTGGACTACTCATTTTTTCAAAATGTACCCACAGGTTACTGCATACCTTGGCTGTCTTCCAGTTGCTTCTTCACCAGGCCGAGCTCCTCCTTGGCCCGCTCCAGTTTCTGCTTCAGTCCGGAAACTTCCGCAGCATGAGCAGTGGCAGCCTACAGCGCTACCTACTTATTCACATAAACAACTCATGTTAGACTCCAGCGATATTCATTCTCGATCCTCTGTTTGGCTTTTCCTCCCGAACACCAAACAGAGCATCAAGGGCTACTGTCTATACGGTGTTGTTTTTCCTACAATCACATTACTTACCTCAAAGCCCGTTAGAAGGCTCGTGCAGGCTTCGGTCAGTCCGCTTTTGACAAACTGAACCTTCTCTATTACCGTGTCCATAAGGACACAATGCTCATCCATGATAGAGGCGCCTCGTAGCGCCTCCAGCAGATTATCTGGTGCCTCTGGTTGGACAGAGGTCACCGGTGGAACAGGCACATTCCCTCCTTGGGGGGAATGCCGTTTGCTGGACCACGGACCCATGTAGATCTCCAAAATGGTATCCAGCCGAGGCCCGAAGGGAACTCGGGCCCCGTCACCAGTCCCTGTGGGGACTTTTTCCCCCGTATGTCCGGCGGCCGAGGAGTTATCCTGGGACGTCACCCTGATGGTCTCTGGAATCTCCCCCAGCCTGGGAAAGTCTTTTTGGACACTACCTCGTCATCACCCTTGGGCGAGATGGAATGAGCAGGTGGCGGAGACATGCTAGCCATCTCCTTCGAGTGCAGCGAATCCTGTGTCGAGGATAGCGGGGAGCTATCGCGTGCCGTACTGCAATGACAAGGTTTAAGATGTATCAATATTACAAACCGAGAAGGCCAGATGTTTTTTATTCTAGTACTCACGAGGCGGCCCGAGGCTTGGTCCGGCGAGGTCGCTCCGGACTGCTATCAACATCCCATGTGGAGTTATCCGCGAGGGAGCCTCTTCCCCTCTTGGGCGCCTCCACCTCCAAACTCATGGAGGCCTCCCTTTTCTCCCTTCCTCCCGTAGGAGGGGAGTCGCCTCCCTCCTCGTCGTCATCGTCGGCGGCCGAGGGGTCTGTCTCATCGTCATATGAGATCACCAAGGTGCTCCTTCGGCGAAGCCCACTCCTGGTCCCCTTGGTTGTGGTTTTGACCTTCTTCTCCGGTACGTCGTAAGGCGCCGGAAATAGCATATTCGTAAGAAATGGGGTCTCTTCGTCTTCAGGCAGCGGAGCCGGACTATTAATCCGTCCCGCTAGTCAACCCAGGCCTGAAAAGGAAATTGATAAGAAGGCTTAGCATCCTTCCTCGAAGTGTGTCCTTAAAGACTATACCTTGATGGCTTACCGAATTGGCCTGACGCTTAAAGTTGAGCCCGCGATCTTTTGTCAAGGGTGGCGGTGTCTCGCTGCCCTTGAAGAGCACCTTCCAGATATCTTTGTGCGTCTTGCCGAAAAGCCTTAGCAGTGTCTGGTGCTTGGCCGAATCGAACTCCCATAGATAACAGGTCCGGCGCTGACACGGAAGTATCCGGCGTACAAGCATGACCTGGATCACATCAACGAGCTTGATCTTCCGGTTTATCATATTCTGGAGGCACGTTTGGAGCCCCGTGATCTCTTCCAAAGATCCCCAGGTCAGGCCCTTCTCTTGCCAGGAGGTAAGCCACATCCGGACATCGGAATTTGGGAGCCGCCACCCAGTTGGCGTCGCGCGGCTCGGTGATATAGAACCACCCTGATTGCCATCCCTTCGCCGTCTCTACAAAGGAGCCTTCGAGCCAGGTGATATTGGGCATCTTGCCCACCATGGCACCTTCGCACTCGGCCTGTTGGCAGGCACCACCTTTGGCTTTACATTAAAAGTCTTCAGCCATAGGCCAAAGTGAGGTGGCATGCGGTGAAAGGCTTCGCACACAACTATGAATGCGGAGATATTGAGGATAAAGTTAGGGGCCAGATCGTGGAAGTCCAACCCATAGTAAAACATCAATCCACGGACGAATGGATTTAGAGGGAATCCCAGCCCACAAACGAAGTGGGTGAGAAACACAACCCTCTCATGGGGCTCGGGGGTAGGGATGATTTGCCCTTTTGCCGGGAGTCGGTGAGCAATCTCCTTGGCTAAATAGCCGGCCTCCCGGAGCTCCGTGACGTTCTTCTTCTCAATGGAGGAGGCCATCCACTTGCCTCCAGCTCCGGATCCGGACATAATTGGAGTGCCTTCTCGAAAGAGGAAAAGCTAAAGACTGGGTGCTAGAGCTCAAGGACAGACGGACTGAAGATGAAAAAGGGTGTGGGTAAAGGGGGAGTGTCCTTATCCCCTTATAAAGGCCGCAAATATCAAGCGCCTCCCCACTTGTCCTAAAAACTCGCCTATTCCCAAGGGCTGTCTAAACGGCACGGTTGGGTTACCCATGCCTGCATTGATGAGAATCCCGTGATAAGAGGACACGATCTCTGCTTTGACAAGACGTGCCAATGGCAACCGCGTCTTAAAACATGGAGCGACAGACGAAAGGCGGTTCGAAATTATGACCGAACAAACATAATGTCATGTTGTAAAAAGCTGTCAGCGGATAGAACTCGTGTGAAAATATATATTCTCTCTGCGGTTGTGTATGGTATGTGACAGGTCCAGATACTATCGTCGCATCTGAAGACTATCTTGGTGTTCGAAGAAATGGGAACCTACCTTGTCATTCCGGAGACAATATGCACGCCGGACTCCTCGTCATTGAAAGCCAGGTTTAGGGGCTACTAAGGGAGTCCTCGGCTAAGGGGTCCTCGGGCATCCATCCTGTTATCCATGGGCTGGACTGATGGGCTGTGAAGACATGAAGGCCGAAGACTGCACCATGTCCGGATTGGACTCTACTTGGCGTGGAAGGCAAGCTTGGCGACCGAAGATTCCTTCTTATGTAACCGACTCCATGTAAACCTTGGATCCCCTCGGTGTCTATATAAATTGAAGGGGATAGTCCGGAAAGAAGGACCATAGTTACTCATTAACATATTCACATAGGCTAGACTTCCAGGGTTTAGCCATTACGATCTCGTGGTACATCAACTCTTGTAATACTCATATTCATCAAGGTCAATCAAGCAGGAAGTAGGGTATTACCTCCATACAGAGGGCCCGAACCTGGGTAAACATCGTGTCCCCTGTCTCCTGTTACCATCGACCCTAGACGCACAATTCGGGACCCCCTAATCGAGATCTTCCGGTTTTGAGACCGACACTCTCCACATAAGCAAAATTCTTCTCATTTGGAATAGTGGGAGTATCATAAGAAACTCGAATACTATAAATTGCTTCCACATTAAAAGAGTAATATTTAGAAAAAGGGTAATCGTAATCATGACAAGTTTTATAAATATAATCATCACTGCTTTTTATAGCATAAGTTTCATCAGAATAATCATCATAAGTAGCAACTTTGTTCTCATCATAATCAATTAAAACATCTTCCAAGATAGTGGAATCATTACTAAATAAAGTCATGACCTCTCAAAATCCACTTTCATAATAGTCACAATAAGATTCAACATCCTCCAAAATAGTGGGATCATTACTTCCTAAAGTTGACACTCTTCCAAACCCACTTTCATCAATATAATCATCATAAATAGGAGGCATGCTATCATCATAATAAATTTGCATATGAAAACATGGGAGGTTAAAAATATCATCTTCATAAAGCATAGCATCCCCAAGCTTGGGACAAACATTAATTGCAGCAAATAAATTCTCAAACATGTCATTCTCATCAAACATAGCATCCCCAAGCTTGGGCCTTTGCATATCATAAGCATAATCACTCTCATCATTAATAGTATGGATAACACCAATAGTATAACAATTATCATCATCACAATGAGTAATAGGAGCAACATCATTTGGGAGGGATACCTTTTTACCTTTGCTTCTTCGTATTTTCTTTTTCTTCTTCACATTATGTGTGGTTTAATCCTTTTTTGGAGCTCCTTATTAATGAGATTGGCTGAATAGAAGGCTCCTCCTCGTTACCTGATTCATCACAAGAAAGAATAGGAGGATATTGGGAAATCTCTTCCCTTTCATTAGTATTCTCTTCATCTTATATTTGTTTTCTTGTCTTTATGTAATTGGCAATATATGGATTTTCAATGCAATTCACCGCAGAATACATATAAATTTCCTCTAGATCAAAATCAAGAACTTTATCAAGGACAAATTCTGGAAGATCCTTAGTTATACGTTTCATTTCTTCATAACCCATAAGCAAACTAAGTTCATTATGATGCGCAAGGGAAATCAAGTCATCACAATTTTTGTACACGATACAATCATGAAACAATTTGCATTGGAGATTTAAATGATCACATTCATTGCAAAGTTCACAAGGATGGCAAAGAAATTTTAAATTTTCAGCACAAGCATCTAGCCTCTCTTCCAACCATTTAGTTTCTAAATACTTATTACTCTTGGAAAATCTATCTTCCCTATTTGGTGTGTGCTTGTAAGCTCTATGCACTCCACAAAAATTGACATGCTTATAAGAGACATTTTTATCATTACTAGTGCAATCATCATTTGCACTATGGATATTCGAAGAGTTCATACTAACAACATTGCAATCATGCTCATCATTCAAAGATTGTATGCCAAATATTTCATCGCATTCTTATTCTAACATTTTGCCACAATTATGGGAATCCTTATTTTCACGAAAGATATTAAAAAGATGAAGTATACGAGGCACCCTCAATTTCATTTTTGTTGTATACGAGGCAACCGTCTTCTTGTAGACGTTGTTGGGCCTACAAGTGCAGAGGTTTGTAGGACTGTAGAAAATTTCCCTCAAGTGGATGACCTAAGGTTTATCAATCCGTGGGAGGCGTAGGATGCAGATGGTCTCTCTCTTGTATAGGTGCACTAGTTCGGTGAAGATATGGTTATACAAGTGCAATATGGATGGTAGATATAGGTTTTTGTAATCTGAAAATATAAAAACAGAAAGGTAACTAATGATAAAAGTGAGGGAAAACGGTATTGCAATGCGTTGAAACAAGGCCTAGGGTTCATACTTTCACTAGTGCAAGTTCTCTCAACAAGTATAACATAATTAGATCATATATCTATCCCTCAACATGCAACAAAGAGTCACTCCAAAGTCACTAATAGCAGAGAACAAACGAAGATATTATTGTAGGGTACGAAACCACCTCAAAGTTATTCTTTCCGATCAATCCATTGGGTTATTCCTATAAGTGTCACAAACAGCCCTAGAGTTCGTAGTAAAATAACACCTTAAGAAACAAATAAACAAAACCCCTAATGTCACCTAGATACTCCAATGTCACCTCAAGTATCCGCGGGTATGATTATACAATATGCATCACACAATCTCAGATTCATCTATTCAACCAACACAAAGAACTTCAAAGAGTGCCCCAAAGTTTCTACCGGAGAGTCAAGACAAGAACATGTGCCAACCCCTATGCATAGGTTCCCAAGGTCATGGAACCCGCAAGTTGATCACAAAAACATACATAAGTGAATCAATAGAATACCCCATTGTGACCACGGGTAACCCCCACAAGACATACATCAAGTGTTCTCAAATCCTTGAAGACTCCATCCATAAGATAACTTCAAAGGGAAAACTCAATCCATTACAAGAAGGTAGCGGGGGAGAAACATCTTAAGATCCAACTATAGTAGCAAAGCTCGCGGTACATCAAGATCGTGCCAAATCAAGAACACGAGAGAGAGAGAGAGAGAGAGAGAGAGATCAAACACATAACTACTGGTACATACCCTCAGCACCGAGGGTGAACTATTCCCTCCTCGTCAAGGAGAGCGTCAGGATGATGAATATGGCCACCGATGATGATTCCCCCCTCCGGCAGGGTGCCGAAACAGGGTCCCAATTGGTTTTTTGTGGCTACAGAGTCTTGCGGCAGTGGAACTCCTGATCTAGGTTATTTTCTCAAGGTTTGGGGATTTATAGGAGAGGTTGGCATCGAGAACAAGTCAGGGTGGTCTCTGAGTCATGCACGAGGCAGGAGGCGCGCCCAGGGGGGTAGGGCGCGCCCTCCACCCTCATGGATAGCTCGTGACTCTTCTGGCCCAACTATTTTACTCTGGGGCTTCTTTTGGTCCATAAAAAATCATCAAAAATTGGCACGTCAATTAGGCTCTGTTTGGTATTCCTTTTCTGTAAAACTCAAAAACAAGGAAAAAACAGAAACTAGCACTGGGCTCTAGGTTAATAGGTTAGCCTAAAAAATCAAATGAAATCTCTCCCTAATAATAAAGCACGAATTGACTTTGTCGGGTTCACCGTCACAATACGCTTCTTCCCGTGAATTTACGCTTTCAGTTATTTTTTTCAACACGTCCATATTTTTTCAGTATAAACGATGTGGTACTAATTCGGGGACGTCTAGTCATCTAGCAATAAGGCGGCCCATCTGGCCGCATCAGCCCATCCAATCAATTGGATCTCCGCATATCCTCCATCAGCACGACAAGCAGGGACCCAACAATCAGAATCTGGGGCCCTGTCTAGCGCACGAAAAATAGTCCCTGGTGGAAATAAGCACTGGAGCGAGCGATCGAACTCCTGCCATGGCGTTCAGTCCCAAGGGCACATGCAACAAAGCCATGCCTGATGCTTGTTTAATGGAAAGGCAAGTTGTTTTTTATACCAAAAATAGTCCCACCTCGGCTCTTGAAAGCCCATTCAACCAACTTATATACACCTATAATTTGAAATTAATAAGCTGCCTAAAGAATTAAAGTAGAGGCTCAGAGTGGGTAAGGGGAAATAAGGAATAAATTCCGCTATTATTAGCCAACAAGGAAAGGAAAGGGAAATTAAAAGAAGGAAATGAATGGAATTTTAGGCTACATGTCCCGATGGAAAGAAAAGGAGAAACTAAAGTAAGGAAAGAAATTATATCAAGAAAAGAGTGTCCTACTTCACGTAAAATGCATGATGGCTATCAACATGGCCGATATTTTCGTCCATTGTCCAATATTTTTTGAATTGTATATGTATGTGCAATCCTATGTGAACTTCAAGTCGTACATTCTCGACGGTCACCTTCGGTCTAGGAACAGGGTGATAAGGGCGTCGACATTTAGGCTGGTTGGTTGGCGGCATGCATCAGTCGATGGCCTTTGACTTTTGGCTCTAGATCGAGGCATTCAGAGAGCGAGGATCGTCCTAGGCACGACGCCATCAAGTACGGCCAAAGGCACTAGGTGCGCTCACAGGTACAGTGACGCCTTAAGTATATGACCCTTGGCGTCGACGCGCTAGCCGCTACGACGCCAATCCCCTACAAGCGACGAAGAAAACAAAGCAGCGTCAGTAGTGGTTACTCTGCTAACGAAGTACACAAGAAAGACAGGGGTAGATAGCACCCCATCATTTAGTATTCTGCAATTTGGGCTTCAAATTTATTTTATTTATGTATAAGTTTCTACTTTTTCTGTTTGTTCATCGAAAACTTCACGAAGGACTCCGGCTCTCCGACCACTTGACTATGCCACACACTCGTGGGATGAACCACGACAGTGTCTCCAACATAAGACTTACATGATTTTTTCCTCCTTTGCAACGCACGAGCATATTTGCTAGACGTTTAAAACTCTATGACATTTCTGACATTAAACCCACGATACATATCAAATGTTTTTTTAAATACTCATATCTTCTAAACCGTAACTCCAAATTTAACATGTTATATATGAAATTTGATTAGAAAAATATATAGAGTCTGAATATGATGTTATATTACCTGTTAACCATTTAAAAAAAACTATCTAGGGTGCAATCTGGATCAACAGTACATATCAAATGTTTTTAAAAATACTCATATCTTTTAAATCGTAACTCTAAATTTAACATGTTGTATATGGAATTTGATTATAGAAATATATAGAATATGATGTTATTTTACATGTTAACCATTTAAAAAACTATCGATGGTGCAATCTTAATCAACGCTACATATAAAAAGTTTTTTTGAAATACTCATATCTTCTAAACTGTAACTCTAAATTTAACATGTTATATATGGAATTTGATTAGAAAAATATATAGAATCTCAATATGATGTTATTTTACCTTTTAAACATTAAAAAATTACTATCTGGGGTGCAATCTTAATCAACGGTGCATTATTCGCCTTCCTTTCATGTCGGTACTGATCCGGATTATAGATGAACATCTCAACAAAATCAGGATTGGTGTCACATCCCTAGTTCTGGCCTGACCTATGCTTGCTTCCATCTGTGCATCATGTTTAAATTTTTGAAACTTGAACTGAGGAATTTTGGAAGCCTCAAAATTTAAATAAAAGAAGGCCAAAAACCCTAAAATCTCATTCATTGTTCCAAAATGCTCTTCTTAGATGTTTAATATTTTTGGCAAGGGTTTTGATCCAAACCAAAAATAATGAACATTTTAAAAGGATTTATTTTTGGGACTTTGAATTTAAATCATTAGCTATTTGAATTTGAATTATATTCATATAACTAGAATATAATTTCAAATACCCCTGAAATATTTTATGAGCTTTTGGAAAAGTCCATCTAGCAAAATAAAAATATTCAGAGGAGCTTTTGGCATTGTTTGAATTATTTTAAATTCAAAACAGTGACAAAAGATTAAATAAAATAAAATAGAACAGAAATATAAAACAGAGCAGAACTTACCTGACGCTTACCTGAGGCCCACTCACCTGGTGGCCCAGCAGACTCAGCCCAGCCCACCAGGGGCGCCTTGGTCTTCTTCCACCTCTGCCAGTAGGCAGAGGCGTGTCGACGCGCCCGCGCCCGAGCACCACCTCCTGCTTCCACCTCCTGCTGCCCCCTCATCGCCCTAGACTCCCTCCGCGACGCCACGCACTCCCCCTCGACCGCCCCTCTCTCTCTGGACCCCCTCCTCCTCCTCTGCTCTCCCTCCCTCTCGTCACCGAACGCACCTGAGAGCGCTGCTCGCCGTAGCCATGACCACCGGCCACCCCTCGTCACGTGGCCGTGCCCAGCAGCTCCGCAATCGAGCACCACATCCCTAAGCCGAAGGAAACGAGCCGGAGGGCTTTGCTTCGTCGCCAACGTCCTCGTCTTCACCGCTGGCGCCCGGAGATCATCTCCGTCGATTCATCAGTTTCCGTCCGTCCCCGAGGCCGCTGACCTTCTCTACTGAATCCTTGTGAGCTCCTACACTTTTCCCCGTGCTCACCCCCTCTATTTCCGCCCTCTAACCGCAGCCCGCCATGGCCGAGCACCCGCTGCCGCCGCCGCGAAGCTCGCCGTCGCTAGCCGTCCCGCCCGACCAACCCAAGCATGGAGTTGTGCTCCGGGCTTCTCCAGGAACCCGTAGCACGCCTCAGGTCGCCCAACCGTGCACCGTGGTCGTCACACCCATGCAAGCCGCAACTGCGCCGCCGCGGAACTCGACGCCGTCGACGTTCCCGGCCACCCTAGCATCGCCTGAGGCCACCAATCAACGCGCCTCCTTGCTCCGGTTCCAACGCGCCCAGCCGCGCGAGCTCCCGTCGCCGGAGTTGGCCGGACGGGCAACGCCGCCGTGTCCTGGTTACGCCGGCGATTAGTCGCCGGTGATAGCAGCTGTTAGGAGTTAATCACCCCACTAACTAAGCCCTATGCCACTGACAGTCGGGCCCCACCGGCTTAGTTAAACCACTAACCAACTTAGTTAGATTTAACTTAATCCCGATGGACCCACGCGTCAGATTGACCCTGCTGACGTGGCCGTTGACCAGGCCCACCTGTCAGCGACACTAACCAGTCCCAGTCACTGACCAGTGGACCCCACTGGTCAGGTTTGACCTGGACCCGCCTAGTTGACCTGCTGAGGTTAGCATGAGGTCATGCTGACACAATAATTCCTTTCTGGAATTAAAATAAATTAGGAAATGATTTATAAATTCCAGGAAATTGTATAAACTTCTAAAATTCATAGAAAATCAACCGTAACTCCAAATGAAATAATTTATATATGAAAAATTATCAGAAAAATTCAAGGAATCCAACTGTACCATTTTCATGCATGTTTGAACAATGTTTGTCCTCTGTTTTGGACAAAACAAATAAAGGGCATTTAAATAATCATATATGGAGTTGGAATTTGAATCATGTATTCAAACCAACTTCATTTAAATCATAGCTAGGTGCATTAACCCTAACCACAGCATATTGCCATGTCACATTCATGCATCATATTGTGCATTGCATTGATTGTGTTTTTCCTCAGTTGCCGATGATTGCCCCCCCTCGGTAGACGCTGTACCGATGATGTGATCGTTGACACTGATGAAGACTCAATGTTATCTTCAGAAGTGCCAGGCAAGCAAAACCCCCTTGTTCATTCCGATACAATCCTACTCTCTCACCCTGCTCTCTTTTAATGCAATAGGACAACACCGATTCATCTGTTACTTGCTGCGGTAGCTGAACCCCTTTATCCTTTGCATGACCTGTCATTGCCACAGTAAATAGATGAAACCCACTAGCATGAGTAGGAGTTGTTTGAGCCCTGATGTGCCTACTCATTCATGCTTGCTTGTCATGCCTGCTACTGCTTAGAGTTGAGTCGGGTCTGATTCATCAGGGATGAATCAGAGGCGTGTGAACATGTCCTACTATGTGTGAGCTAAGTGTGTGAACACGATTTGGTAAAGGTAGCGGTGAGAGGCCATGTAGGAGTACATGGTGGGTTGTCTCATTGCAGCCGTCCTCAGGAACTGAGTTCTGTGTTTGTGATCCATGACCAGCTACTACCACACATTGGAATGCTTAAGTGCCCCTCTCGACTTATTAATCAACTTGATCTCTGTCCAGGAGTTGCAACTAGTTTCTGGTGTTTGTAGGTAGTGTTAGTAGTCTACCAAGTGGCACCCGGTACAGGTGGGCTTGGGATAGACTAGGCACAGTGGCACGGTGTACCAAGTGGCACCCGGATGGTGGGCTTGGGAACCCTGCTCACATCGTTTGGGGCCGTGAGCGACACCCCGGCCGGATCTCCTTGCGGATGGAACCCGAATAGGCGATAAACCTGGACTAGAGACTTGTTCGGTTAGTCAGGTCGTGGCCGACTCCCTCGCCCGGCTTCCGCTTGAGGGTTGCCGAGGTACATGACGTGTACAGGGCGGTAAGTGGCGAGAGCGTGTGTGAAGAAGTACACCCCTGCAGGGTTAACATCATCTATTCGAATAGCCGGATTCCTCGGATATGGAAACTTGGACCCCTTGTACAGTTCATAGACAAGTGAAAGTGGATACTCTAAAATACGCAAGATAAGCGTGAGTGCTATGGATGGCGTTCTCGTAGGGAGACGGGAGCGGATCCATAGTGGTGTATTGATATGGTGAATATGTGGACTCGTGTGCGCCACCTCAAAAGAGTTACTTGCTGTCACATCCTAGCTAGCCATGCATTAGAGTGTTGCATCATGTTTCCTCTTTCATCAGAAACTTGAAATGGGGATCTGTGAAACCCTCAGAATCATTTTTGAAAATGATCCAAATAAAAATTTCTCCAAAAAGGTCCAAGAAAATGCTCATGTTGCTCTCTGAAAATATTGGACAGAGATAAAAATCAAACCAATATTTTCAAGAGCTCATAGGTATTTATTTTGGGCATTTGGAATTAATGCATAATTATTTGCTTTGGAAATATATTATTTATATATATTAATATATGTCCAAATATTATGCCATTTATAAAGGAGCTCTGGAATAATATATCTAGCTCCTGCAAAAATTGGCATAAGGAAATAAAATGATTTAATATTTTATTTAAATCAAAACAAATGTCAGAAATTAGAAAACAGAAAATAATTAAAAGGGAGAAGCTTACCTGGGCTCCTCCCTGTGCAGCCCAGCCAGCTGGCCGGCCCAGCCAGCAGGCGGCCCAGCCCACCACTGTAGCCCTCCGTCGTCTTCCTCCCCTCGCCCCGAAGCTGCTGCGTGCTCGCACGCGCACGGCCACGCGGCCACCTCCTGCTTGCCGACGAGCTCCTGGCCGCGTGGACGACTCCCGCAGGCCGTCCCGATCCCCCCTGCTCTCTCTCACTCTCCCCCGGCTCTTCCCTCCTCTCCCTCACTCTCTCTCTCACACGGCCGAACACCACCGTCGCCGCCGTTCGCCAAAGCAGCCGTCTCCGGCCACCCCTCGCTCCGCCGACTAGCTCAGGAGCTCCGCCTCGACCCCCTCTTCCTCCCCACCGCTCCACGGGTCCCCGGAAGCCCTGCATCGCCGCCACGTCACCGTTCCCCTCTTCGGGCTCCGACCATCGTCGCCGTCGAATTCGTCGTCTCCAGCGCGTCCCCGAGCCTGCTAACCATCCCTGCAGCTCCGCGGTGAGCCTCCGGATCGTTTCCCCCTTCTTCCCTGGTCTCTTCCGACCTCTAGGCCCTAGCCCCACCTTGGCCGAGAGCTCCACGCCGCCGGCGATGTCGCCGTCGTGGCCACGGTCACCGTAGCCCCAACCGAGCACACTATCGTGCTCCACACCTCACTAGGATCACGCAGCACGCACTAACGCCTCCCCAAACCCCCTGCAACACCGATCCCGACCGCACCCGAACTCCGGCGGCTGCAGCCGAGCTCGCCGCCGTCGACTCCGGCCACCCCAGGCCCAGCCACAGCCACCGTTCGACGCGCGGGAGCAAGGGCTCTCCAACGAGCCCAAGCACGGCCTTGCCCGTGCCCTGTAGCGCGATCCCGCGTCGCGCCGCCGTCTCGGGCCTCGCCGGCGTCACGTCGCCGGTGGGTTTGACCCACTTTGACCACGGCAGGACACCCCCTGAGTCCCTGACAGGTGGGCCCAGCCCTGTAGCTAATTAGGATTAGTGCTAACCACTAATGGTTAACCCCTGACACTGACAGTGGGCCCCCAGCGCCACTAACCCCTAATTAGGATTAAACTAACCCTGTTTAACCCCCTGTCACTGACGTGTGGACCCCACACGTCAGGTTTGACTCCAGCCAGCCGCAGTTGACCACTGACGTCATGCTGACGTCATGCTGGCGCAGTAATTATAATTTCTGGATTTAGATTTAATCAGGAAATTCCAGAATATTATTTAAACTTCAAAAATTCATAACTTTTATTCTGTAACTCCAAATTAGACAAATTATATATGAAAAATGATCAGAAAAATCCAATCTATCCATCTGTACTATTTTCATGCATGATCAAACAAGTTAAATTGATGTTTTAAGCAGAACAAGGAAAAGCACTTTAAAAGGCCATGTTTGAGTTTGAAATTTGAATCTTTGATTCAAATTTGTTCAAACCCTTCTGGTTTAGTTGCATTAGCCCAACACACTCATATTGCCATGTTTCATGCATGCATCATATTGTCGCATATTGTTTGGTGATGTTTGTGCATCGCTGTCCTTTACGACAGGTTCTGCCCCCGAGGAGTACCGTGATTACCCTAACGAAGAACCGTATCAGTGCATCGAACCATCAGGCAAGCAACCAACCATTTGATCATATCGATACAATCCCATGTTCTCGCTCCTGCTCTCTTTTACTTCATTAAGACAACGCGTTTCAAACTGCTGTGTGCTATGGTAGTTGAACCCATTTCCTCTGCATGACCTGTCATTGCCACAGTAACTAGATGAAACCCACTAGCATGTGTAGGAGTTGATTGAGCCATGTGTATGTGTTGTTCCTACCTTGCTATGCCTGCTATGCTTAGAGTCGTGTCAGGTCTGGTTCATCTGGGTGATGGGCTAGAGTGAAATGTTTATGTCGGTAATGAGAGTGGTGTGGTGAACACGATTTGGTAAAGGTATCGATGAGAGGCCATGTAGGAGTACATGGTGGGTTGTTTCATTGAAGCCGACCTTAAGCACTGAGATCTGTATATGTGATTTAAGATACAGCTACTACCATGCATTGGGCCCTGAAATATGACCCCGCTCGACTTCTTATTCACCCTAGCTCTCTGTCCAGGAGTTGCAAGTAGTTTCTGGTGTTTGTAGCCTACTGGAGGCCGTGGACAGCGCTGACCGTAGGGGTGGGCTGTGATGCGGTAGGTACGTGGCCGGGTGTACCGAATACCCGTTAGGTATCTCGGGAACCTTGTTCACATCGTTCGGGGCCGTATGGGAAACCTCGGCCGGACTCCCTACGGATGGAACCTGAATAGGCGATAAACCTGGACTAGAGGCTTAAGTGTTTAGGTAGGTCGTGGTCTACACCCACGTCGGCTTTCGCTTGAAGTCTGCCGAGCACATGTCGTGTGCAGACGCTAAGTGGTGGAAACATGTATGAAGAAGTACACCCCTGCAGGGTTAACATGATCTATTCGAATAGCCGCGTCCGCGGTAAAGGACTACTTGGTTGCCTATACAGTTCATAGACAAGTAAATGGAAACTACTAAAAGCCTCAAGATAAGTGTGAGTGCCGAGGATGGCTCTTCCGTAGGAAGACGGAGGTGGATCCTCGGTAGTGTATTGAAGTGGTGAGTAGTGGACTCGTGTGCGCAAAACCATTTCAAATTGAAGTATCGTAGGATAGCCTAGCCAAGAGTCAAAGCTGGCTTGCTGCAATAACTCCACCAACCCTTTTTGATACTATGCATGTATGTAGGATCTGATGTAAGTCTTGCTGAGTACCTTTGTACTCATGTTGCTATAATCTACATTTTTACAGAAGACGCTGCAACCCCTTCTGATGGGTTCTATGTAGACGTTGACATCAACGAGTAGGCTAAAGACCCAGGTGGTGACCCTGAGCTTGTGATGGACCACGTAGTATAGCTAGGCTTTCCAAGCCTCTTTTATTTTACTAGTTGTCTGTACTCAGACAATGTATTTCCGCTGCTGGTTTGTATGACTGTATGACTTGTATGTTGGGTCGTGAGACCCGTATCTTTGTGTATGATATGTATGGCTCCCTGAGCCTTAAATAAAGTACTTGTGTCGTAGAGTCATGTTGTGATGCTTCGTTGTATTTGCACATATCGAGCATATTGTGTGTATGATTGAAATGCTTGGTATGTGTGGGATCTGACTATCTAGTTGTTTATCTTTAGTAGCCTCTCTTACCGGGAAATGTCTCCTAGTGTTACCGCTGAGCCATGGTAGCTTGCTACTGCTCTGGAACACTTAGGCTGGCCGGCATGTGTCCTTCTTCGTTCCTGTGTCTGTCCCTTCGGGGAAATGTCACGCTTTGAGTACCGGAGTCCTGTTAGCCCGCTACAGCCCGGTTTACCGGAGTCCTGCTAGCCCAGTGCTACAGCCCGGACCCATTTGCTGATGACCGACACGTTCGGAGCTGGGTCATGGATGCCTGTCCCTGTAAGTCTGTGCCACTTTGGGTTTACGACTAGTCATGTCAGCCCGGGCTCTTTATCATATGGATGCTAGCGACACTATCATATACGTGAGCCAAAAGGCGCAAACGGTCCCGGGCAAAGGTAAGGCGACACCCGTGGGAATACCGTGCGTGAGGCCGCAAAGTGATATGAGGTGTTACCGGCTAGATCGATGTGACATCGAGTCGGGGTCCTGACACTTGCAGTCGTAGTTCAGGTTAGCCACCGAGTCAAAGCTGGCTTGCTGCAGTTAAACTCCACCATCCCCTTGTTGATAATGATGCATATGTAGTTAGATCTGATGTAAGTCTTGCTGGGTACATTTGTACTCACGTTGCTTAATTTATGTTTTTGCAGAGAGACTTCAGTCTCACTAGTAGTTCCACGTGGACTTCGACGTTTAGCTTGTTACCTCAGCTACGATCTTGTGCCCTCGGCAGGATCTGGTAGATAGTCAGGCTTCTCAGCCTTTTTCATCTATAGTTGTCTGTACTCAGACATATCAAGCTTCCGCTTGTGCTTTGACTTGTATGCTCTCATTGTTGGGTCATGAGACCCATGTTTGTAATATCTCGCTCCTCGGAGCCTATTGAATAAACTACTTGAGTCGTAGAGTCATTTTGTGATGCCATGTTGTATTGCACATATCAAGCATATTGTGTGTATGTTATTGAAATGCTTGGTATGTGTGGGATCTGACTATCTAGTTGTTTATCTTTAGTAGCCTCTCTTACTGGGAAATGTCTCCTAGTGTTTCCACCGAGCCATGGTAGCTTGCTACTGCTTCGGAACACTTAGGCTGGCCGGCATGTGTCCTTCTTCGTTCCTGTGTCTGTCCCTTCGGGGAAATGTCACGCGATGAATACCGGAGTCCTGTTAGCCCGCTACAGCCCGGTTCACCGGAGTCCTGCTAGCCCAGTGCTACAGCCTGGATTCACTCGCGGATGACCGACACGTTCGATGCTGGGTCATGGATGCCTGTCCCTGTAAGTTTGTGCCACTTTGGGTTTACGACTAGCCATGTCAGCCCGGGCTCCTTATCATATGGATGCTAGCGACACTGTCATATACGTGTGCCAAAAGGCGCAAACGGTCCCGGGTAAAGGTAAGGCGACACCCGTGGGAATACCGTGCGTGAGGCCGCAAAGTGATATGAGGTGTTACATGCTAGATCAATGTGGCATTGAGTCGGGGTCCTGACAGCGTTGGTATCAGAGCTTGACTGCCTGTAGGATTACCAAGCCAAACTGGTCGAAGTTGAGTCTAGAAATTCTTTAGTTATATAAGGGAATTGATTGTGGGATGGAACGTAAGGCTCTTTTTA
The DNA here is from genome assembly GCF_018294505.1 of Triticum aestivum. Taxonomy (NCBI): domain Eukaryota; kingdom Viridiplantae; phylum Streptophyta; class Magnoliopsida; order Poales; family Poaceae; genus Triticum; species Triticum aestivum. The sequence goes on from NC_057797.1 coordinate 336,991,389, forward strand.
CTCCTTATACCTTATGCCCTTCTGATCTGAGTCATCTTATCTTTCCTACGGGGTTAAGGAACTAGGTCTTCTCATCTATCTATTAGGATGACGTGTTACTAATCCGTAGACTTATAAGATTGTTGGATTTAAGTCTCAGCTCAGTTCCTATTATTTCCGTATGTTAATTGTTGATCTCGAAACCTTGATATTGTGCTTCTGAGTGGTTATGCCACCATTTTTGTGAATGTCTCAAATCTTTTCTGAGCATTTACAGCCGTTATGCTGTCCGAGTCATCCCAGGTTTCTAAATAGTCTGATGCATTTGCAAAATCCTTTCCCTCTGGTTTCGATGTTCCTTTATGCCAGCTCAATCACACTAATTGTTGAGTTGAGGTATTCTATTGCCTTGACATTTATGTTGGAGTTATTATTATGACCCTAGGTGTCTCAGGGGATCATCTAGTGGTCTAGCCATGATTTGTGTCCTAGTGCGATGATTCTGGCCTTTATTCTCGAAAGCATTCCATGATGCTACTTAGTAGTAGGTATTCTATTTCTGGGTTTTGAACCCGAGATTCATCCTACTTACTTCATGTTGATAGTAATTGCTAGATCCCTTAGGAAATTAGTAACTTTTGCATTAGTCCTCGAGGTCCATGGTATTTTCCTTCTTCCAAATACTATGAACCACTTATGGCAGTAGTTTGTTGGATCAAAAGATCATAACAGGAGTGCTCTCGATGGGTTCTCTATTCTATATTGTGACTCTGCCAGCTCAACCTTTCTGGATGGGTTATCCGGAAGAATTATGCTGAACTTTGTTCGGCATACTAATCCATGTATCCACAACTCAGAAAATTGTATGTTCCATTGAGTTGTCCCTCTTTAGTTGTATTCCAGTCTTCATCTATCCGTTGATAGTCAAGAGTAATTGTGCATTCGTGTGATCGATGCTTATTATTCTTGTGGTCTGTCGAGCCATTCTATTCTGGAATGACTAGGAGAAACAAACTCCAATACCTCATCCATATCCAGGATCGGGTCAAAGAAGTTGTGCTCCACAGATCAAATTGTTAATCCAGCTTTTGTTCTGCCCTACCTTGGAGTATTACCATCTTTATATCGGGATTGTTATAGGAATTGCACACCATCCTATGAACTCTTGGTACAGTGATACTTCTTGCCATCATTGCTCATTCCTCGGTTCCTGTGTTATTGTAACCGGAATGCCGACAAGTGAATCGTGGTGTGTGAAATCAATACTCCTAGCAACCTTGTTGCTTGGTAGTTAAAGGACAATAATCTCATTCTTAGCGTGTTGGTTCTTGAGTCATCATTCTAAGATTGATCGTGCTACCTAGTCCTTATTTCTGGTGCACCCTATGATCAATGAGTTAGGATTGTGTCAATACCTTGCTCTGTTGATCATATCATCTTGCCCTGAAAAGCAAGATTGTTCTCGAGCTTAGAGACATATTGGTGGTTCGTGATTTTCCGTATATCTTCTCGGAAGTATTACCAGGTTGTCACCTGACCGCTATGTTGAGTTCGTGATCAAGATGGTTTATTGTAAACCACCCTTTCTCCAAGAATCCGTGTTGGATACCCCTGAGCTAGTTGGTTAAGCTAAACGACAACTTGGAGAGTTGGAAGATAAAAGCTTACCTAACTTAGCTCGTTTCAAAGGGATATCTTGGTGTTGGTGTGTTTTCAAGAAAGATGATATCTTCATTGGTTGATCCTCGTGGTCAATTGCTGGATCTATTATCTTACCCAAACCTTTGATTGAGTATGGGCTATCGTCAAATCAAATCAGAACCAACGATATTCGTAATGTTGTCTTACTCGTGGTTTTTCCTCGAGCATACACCATTATATTCTTTGGTCTGACCAATGCTATCACCGTGTTCACTTAACTATGGAATTCCTTTTAAAAGGGAACCCGGATGAATTGTTGTTGAGCCCATTGACAACATCCTTATCTCCTCCATGATTATGTTGAACATTAAGTTAGTGTTGGAAACTTTTGAAAGCATTTGTTCATGCTAGCTCATGAAGCATATGTTCGGATGTAAGAAGTGACTTCCTCTAGTTCATGTGCATTGGATGCAAGTTGCCGCCGTGAACTCGAGAAAGTCAATGTTGTTTCCTTTGGAATCATCCCAAATCAGTCATGCATACGTGCAAAGTATTCTGTGGTTCGGAGACTTGCAACCTCCATTCCATATGTATATCCTAGCACACCAAGCCACTGATTGAGTTGTTCAAAGATAAAGGAGTCTGTCCAAGGTGAACTCTTTGGACTTCCACGCGTGGAGACTTCGATGTCATTAATGATGGTTCCCCACCTGAACTCGGTTGTGTTTTGTTGTAAGACTACCATGTGATAATGTTTGTCTGGGACAACTTGTTCACATGTGTGTAGCAGAACCAGCTCATGCCTTGGAGCTTACTATCATAGTTCATTCCCCGCGAATCTCGCAACGTCATCTCGTCGAATTGTGTTGCAAACTTTCGTTTTTCTTCCTAGACTCAATGAGTCTGGAATATCCTGACACCACCCAGATCTGAATCTCAGGCAGATATGATGGTTGGAACATTTCCCAAGAACTATAATACTGGTTCCTCGATAACCGGTAAAGTGGATGTCATGGCCAACGCACCCAGCCGGAAGACCTACTATTGTAGTATCTTGATTGAAGAAGTTGGCCACCTCCCCATAAGGATTTCGTAGGATCTACTTCCTAGTTGTTCCTTATGGATTTTTGTGCTCCCGAAGTCCGACCTTTTTACTTGATGGTCTGGTTACCAAACCATTTCAATAAATGGATTACGCTAGCACATCAAGGAGAACATTAGAAGCGGAGTGCTAAATGTCTCTCGGTCGATCATCCGGATTTCGATCTTTTGGCCTCGCTAAGGTGAAATCCGAGGAGGCTATCCTCCTTTGTATCTGCATCATCCATCGCTGTTCATCATGGTAGTACGTTGTGTTGCCATGATCCTTGACACGGATGTTGGTAAAACCTTGATGAATATGGAAATGCTCAAGTTCTTGAGAGCATGCTCAAGCGCTAGGTGATATCACCGGCACTAACTGGGGTTGCTCTCAGTTCCCTCGGCAATGCTATGACCTTTTCAAACAGTGAATTCACTCTCTATTGTTGGGTTCTTCCCTAGTTACCAGAATCATTCCCAGCATTTGCATTTTGTTCCCAGCTTGCACCGCCAATGTGCCATTCCACCATGGGTCTCTTCCATTTCCAGTGATAAGCAAATTCATCCATTACGTTGTCTTCAACAAGGTAATCCACATCATCCATTCTGGTCCGGGTATGCCATTCTACCGACCCCCGCCAATCGATTGTTGTTATTTGCCTTAGGCTGATATAGAGAGTCTCAATGATCTCTATATCAAAGGTAATTCTTTTTGCCACTTAAGGGGATATTTCTACGAGTCACCATCCCTAAGGTGCCTCGTTGTGGTATCGTGGAAACTCAACTCCTCGCTGCGTTGACAATTGTTTACCACCTTCTTAAGTGTGGAATTGTTGTCCACCTAGTGAACCTTCGTCATCCGTTCCTTTCCACCCCTCTTGATGTGTATCTCGTGTCTCAACCCGAGAGATGGTTCTATGTCTCATTCACTGAGTTGCTCGATCTTCGAGAAGATCAATCCTTCTAGAGATCCTTCTCTCTCGTTGTCATGTTGGTAGGAGTTCCTGGAGCAAGACATCGAGACAATGATGGTGGTCGAATCAACGTTCATTTGAAGTGCAACCTGGATCGTGAAGATTATACTAGTTTGCGTTTCCCCATCGTCTTACCCTACACTTGAATCTCGGGACGAGATTCTTGTTTAGTGGGGGTGAGTTGTCACATCCCTAGTTCTGGCCTGACCTATGCTTGCTTCCATCTGTGCATCATGTTTAAATTTTTGAAACTTGAACTGAGGAATTTTGGAAGCCTCAAAATTTAAATAAAAGAAGGCCAAAAACCCTAAAATCTCATTCATTGTTCCAAAATGCTCTTCTTAGATGTTTAATATTTTTGGCAAGGGTTTTGATCCAAACCAAAAATAATGAACATTTTAAAAGGATTTATTTTTGGGACTTTGAATTTAAATCATTAGCTATTTGAATTTGAATTATATTCATATAACTAGAATATAATTTCAAATACCCCTGAAATATTTTATGAGCTTTTGGAAAAGTCCATCTAGCAAAATTAAAATATTCAGAGGAGCTTTTGGCATTGTTTGAATTATTTTAAATTCAAAACAGTGACAAAAGATTAAATAAAATAAAACAGAATAGAAATATAAAACAGAGCAGAACTTACCTGACGCTTACCTGAGGCCCACTCACCTGGTGGCCCAGCAGACTCAGCCCATCCCACTAGGGGCGCCTTGGTCTTCTTCCACCTCTGCCAGTAGGCAGAGGCGTGTCGACGCGCCCGCGCCCGAGCACCACCTCCTGCTTCCACCTCCTGCTGCCCCCTCATCGCCCTGGACTCCCTCCGCGACGCCACACACTCCCCCTCGACTGCCCCTCTCTCTCTGGACCCCCTCCTCCTCCTCTGCTCTCCCTCCCTCTCGTCAACGAACGCACCTGAGAGCGCCGCTCGCCGTCGCCATGACCACCGGCCACCCCTCGTCCCGTGGCCGTGCCCAGCAGCTCCGCAATCGAGCACCACATCCCCAAGCCGAAGGAAACAAGCCGGAGGGCTTTGCTTCGTCGCCAACGTCCTCGTCTTCACCGCTGGCGCCCGGAGATCGTCTCCGTCGATTCATCGGTTTCCGTCCGTCCCCGAGGCCGCTGACCTTCTCTACCGAATCCTTGTGAGCTCCTACACTTTTCCCCATGCTCACCCCCTCTGTTTCCGCCCTCTAACCGCAGCCCGCCATGGCCGAGCACCCGCTGCCGCCGCCGCGAAGCTCGCCGTCGCTAGCCGTCCCGCCCGACCAACCCAAGCATGGAGTCGTGCTCCGGGCTTCTCCAGGAACCCGTAGCGCGCCTCAGGTCGCCCAACCGTGCATCGTGGTCCTCGCACTCGTGCAAGCCGCAACTGCGCCGCCGTGGAACTCGACGCCGTCGACGTTCCCGGCCACCCTAGCATCGCCTGAGGCCACCAATCAACACGCCTCCTTGCTCCGATTCCAACGCGCCCAGCCGCGCGAGCTCCCGTCGCCGGAGTTGGCCGGACGGGCAACGCCGCTGCGTCCTGGTTACGCCGGCGATTAGCCGCCGGTGATAGCAGCTGTTAGGAGTTAATCACCCCACTAACTAAGCCCTATGCCACTAACAGTCGGGCCCCACCAGCTTAGTTAAACCACTAACCAACTTAGTTAGATTTAACTCAATCCCGATGGACCCACGCGTCAGATTGACCCTGCTGACGTGGCCGTTGACCAGGCCCACCTGTCAGCGACACTAACCAGTCCCAGTCACTGACCAGTGGACCCCACTGGTCAGGTTTGACCTGGACCCGCCTAGTTGACCTGCTGAGGTCAGCATGAGGTCATGCTGACGCAATAATTCCTTTCTGGAATTAAAATAAATTAGGAAATGATTTATAAATTCCAGGAAATTGTATAAACTTCTAAAATTCATAGAAAATCAACCGTAACTCCAAATGAAATAATTTATATATGAAAAATTATCAGAAAAATTCAAGGAATCCAACTGTACCATTTTCATGCATGTTTGAACAATGTTTGTCCTCTGTTTTGGACAAAACAAATAAAGGGCATTTAAATAATCATATATGGAGTTGGAATTTGAATCATGTATTCAAACCAACTTCATTTAAATCATAGCTAGGTGCATTAGCCCAAACCACAGCATATTGCCATGTCACATTCATGCATCATATTGTGCATTGCATTGATTGTGTTTTTCCTCAGTTGCCGGTGATTGCCCCCCCTCGGTAGACGCTGTACCGATGATGTGATCGTTGACACTGATGAAGACTCAATGTTATCTTCAGAAGTGCCAGGCAAGCAAAACCCCCTTGTTCATTCCGATACAATCCTACTGTCTCGCCCTGCTCTCTTTTAATGCATTAGGACAACACCGATTCATCTGTTACTTGCTGCGGTAGCTGAACCCCTTTATCCTTTGCATGACCTGTCATTGCCACAGTAAATAGATGAAACCCACTAGCATGAGTAGGAGTTGTTTGAGCCCTGATGTGCCTACTCATTCATGCTTGCTTGTCATGCCTGCTAATGCTTAGAGTTGAGTCGGTTCTGATTCATCGGGGATGAATCAGAGGCGTGTGAACATGTCCTACTGTGTGTGAGCTAAGTGTGTGAACACGATTTGGTAAAGGTAGCGGTGAGAGGCCATGTAGGAGTACATGGTGGGTTGTCTCATTGCAGCCGTCCTCAGGAGCTGAGTTCTGTGTTTGTGATCCATGACCAGCTACTACCACACATTGGAATGCTTAAGTGCCCCTCTCGACTTATTAATCAACTTGATCTCTGTCCAGGAGTTGCAACTAGTTTCTGGTGTTTGTAGGTAGTGTTAGTAGTCTACCAAGTGGCACCCGGTACAGGTGGGCTTGGGACAGACTAGGCACAGTGGCACGGTGTACCAAGTGGCACCCGGATGGTGGGCTTGGGAACCCTGCTCACATTGTTTGGGGCCGTGAGCGACACCCCGGCCGGATCTCCTTGCGGATGGAACCCGAATAGGCGATAAACCTGGACTAGAGACTTGTTCGGTTAGTCAGGTCGTGGCCGACTCCCTCGCCCGGCTGCCGCTTGAAGGTTGCCGAGGTACATGACGTGTACAGGGCGGTAAGTGGCGAGAGCGTGTGTGAAGAAGTACACCCCTGCAGGGTTAACATCATCTATTCGAATAGCCGGATTCCTCGGATATGGAAACTTGGACCCCTTGTACAGTTCATAGACAAGTGAAAGTGGATACTCTAAAATACGCAAGATAAGCGTGAGTGCTATGGATGGCGTTCTCGTAGGGAGACGGGAGCGGATCCATAGTGGTGTATTGATATGGTGAATATGTGGACTCGTGTGCGCCACCTCAAAAGAGTTACTTGCAGTCGTAGTTCAGGTTAGCCACCGAGTCAAAGCTGGCTTGCTGCAGTTAAACTCCACCATCCCCTTGTTGATAATGATGCATATGTAGTTAGATCTGATGTAAGTCTTGCTGGGTACATTTGTACTCACGTTGCTTAATTTATGTTTTTGCAGAGAGACTTCAGTCTCACTAGTAGTTCCACGTGGACTTCGACGTTTAGCTTGTTACCTCAGCTACAAATAATCAGATTATAGACCATTTTGTGTAAATTAAGAGCGTGTGGTATTCTTTTCTCCCGTTGCAACGCACGGGCCTTGTGCTAGTAGCATATAAATGCATATAAAACATCCAAGATGGATAATATAATAGCATGGAACAATCAAAAATTATAGATACTTTGGAGACGTATCAGGAGCTCTGTAGCATTTCTGATATTATATGTGGATGACATATTGTTGATTGGAAATGATATAGAATTTATGGATAGCTTAAAAGGATACTTGAATAATACTTTTTTCAATGAAGGAAATCAGTGAAGCTACTTATATATTAGGCATCAAGATCTATTGGGATAGATCGAGACGCTTAATAGGACTTCCACAAAGCACTTACCTTGACAAGATTTTGAAGAAGTTCAAAATGGATCAGTCAAAGAAAGAGTCCTTGCATGTGTTGCATGGTGTGAAATTGAGTAAGACTCAAAGCCCGACCATGGCATAAGATAGAGAGAGAATGAAAGTCATTCCCTATGCCTCAGCCATAGGTACTATAAAGTATGCCATGCTATGTACCAGACCTATTGTGTACCTTGCCATGAGTTTGGCAAGGGAGTACAATAGTGATCTACGAGTAGATCACTAGACAAGCGCTCAAAATTATCTTTAGAGGACTAAGGAAATATTTCTAGGTTATGGAGGTGATAAAGAGTTTGTCGTAAAGAGTTACGTCGATGCAAGCTTTAACACCGACCTAGATGACTCTAAGTCTCGATGAGGATACATATTGAAAGTGGGAGCATTTTGGTAGAGTAGCTCCATGCAGAGCATTATAGACATAGAAATTTGCAATATACATACGGATCTGAATGTGGTAGACCCATTGACTAAACCTCACTCACAAGCAAAACATGATAACACCTTAGTACTCATTAGGTGTTAATCACATGGCGATGTGAACTAGATTACTGACTCTAGTAAACCCTTTGGGTGTTGGTCACATAGAGATGTGAACTATGGGTGTTAATCCCATGGTGATCTGAACTATTGGTGTTAAATCACATGGCGATGTGAACTAGATTATTGACTCTAGTGCAAGTGGGAGACTAAAGGTAATATACCCTAGAGGCAATAATAAAGTTGTTATTTTATATTTCCTTATATCGTGATAAATGTTTATTATTCATGCTAGAATTGTATTAACCGGAAACTTGATACATGTGTGGATACATAGACAAAACACCATGTCCCTAGTAAGCCTCTACTAGACTAGCTCGTTAATCAAAGATGGTTAAGTTTCCTAACTGAGGGAGTCCTGGATTAGGGGGTCTCCGGACAGCCGGACTATCTCCATTGGCCGGACTGTTAGACTATGAAGATACAAGATTGAAGACTTTGTCTCGTGTCCGGATGGGACTCTACTTGGCATGGAAGGCAACCTCGGCAATACGGATATGGACATCTCCTCCTTTGTAACCGACCTAGTGTAACCCTAACCCTCTTCGGTGTCTATATAAACCGAAGGGTTTTAGTCCGTAGGACAACAACCATAACATACAATCATACCATAGGCTAGCTTCTAGGGTTTAGCCTCTCTAATCTCGTGGTAGATCTACTCTTGTACTACCCATATCATCGATATTAATCAAGCAGGACGTAGGGTTTTACCTCCATCAAGAGGGCCCGAACCTGGGTAAAACATGGTGTCCCCTGCCTCCTGTTACCAATAGGCCTAGACGCACAGTTCGGGACCCCCTACCCGAGATCTGCCGGTTTTGACACCGACATTGGTGCTTTCGTTGAGAGTTCCTCTGTGTCATCGCTGTTAGGCTTGATGGCTCTTACTATCATCGATAGCGGTGCGGTCCAGGATGAGACTTTTCTCCCCGGACAGATCTTCGTATTCGATGGCTTTGCACTGCGGGCTAATTCGCTTGGCCATCTGGAGCAGATTGAAAGCTACGCCCCTGGCCGTTAGGTCAGATTTGGAAGTTTGAACTACACGGCCGACATCCGCGGAGACTTGATCTTCGACGGATTCAAGCCACAGCCGGGCGCGCCGCACTATCGCGATGGGTATGACCTAGCTCTGCCACCGAACAGTACCCCAGAGGCTGCGCCCGCATCAGCTCCGACCCTTAGCTCGGAGCCAACTGCGCCAGTCGAGGATGGGTGGTTAGACACCGCCTCAGGGGCTGCAGTCTCAACAGCGATCGAGCCGAACACCAGCCTAACCCTCTGCGCAACCCGTGACTCCAAGGTGCCGGACTCTTTTCCGGAATCCGAACCATCCGCGCCCCTGCCAATCGAATCCGATTGGGCGCCGATCATGGAATTCACCGCCGCGGATATCTTTCAGCACTCGCCCTTCGGCAACATTCTGAATTCACTAAGGTCTCTCTCTTTGTCAGGAGAGCCCTGGCCGGACTATGGCCAACATGATTGGGATGCGGACGATGAAGAAATTCGACGCCCGCCCACCACCCACTTCGTAGCCACTATCAATGATTTAACCGACATGCTCGACTTTGACTCCGAAGACATCAACGGTATGGACAACGATGTAGGAGACGAACATGAACCAGCACCTATAGGGCACTGGAAAGCCACCTCGTCATATGACATATACATGGTGGATACAACCAAAGAAGGAAATGGCGACGGGATAGCAGAGGATGACCCCTCCAAGAAGCAACCCAAACACCGACGTCAGCGGCGCCACTCTAAGTCCCGCCAAAGCAAAAGTGGTGATACCGGCACAGGAGATAATAACACTCCGGATAGTGTTGGAGAAAACAACAAACCCCTCCAGCAAGATTTAGAGCAGGAGGATGGAGGAGCCAGCTCCCCTGAGAGAGCGGCAGACGGAGAGGAGGAGGATGACAATCACATGCCCCCCTCCGAAGACGAGGCAAGCCTCGGCGATGATGAATTCGCCGTACAAGAGGATCCCATCGAACAAGAGCGCTTCAAGCGCCGGCTTATGGCCACGGCAAATAGCCTGAAGAAAAAGTAGCAGCAGCTTCAAGCTGATCAAGATCTGCTAGCTGACAAATGGACTGAAGTCCTCGCAGCCTAGGAATATAAACTCGAGCGCCCCTCCAAGAGTTACCCAAGGCGCAGGTTACTACCCCGACTGGAGGAAGAAGCGTATGATACGGCTGATCGGCCACCTCGTGGCCGCGGTAGAGAGGCATTCCAGCCAAAAGCTCAGCCTCCACCCCAACGCCATTCAAATAAAAAAGGCACGGGGAGATACGCCAGACCTGCGAGACATATTGGAGGACAAGGCAAAGCATTCAAGATCGATCTACGGATCACGAGGGCGCACCACTCTGCGAGACGATAAACGTCACGCCAGATACAGTAAAAGCAAATCCGGCCGGGCCGAACACAGCGGGCAAGACCCATTCGAGCTGCGTCGCGATATAGCCCAATACAGAGGCGCCGCACACCCCTTATGCTTCATAGACGAAGTAATGGAACATCAATTCCTAGAAGGTTTCAAACCTGTAAGTATTGAATCATACGACGGCACAACAGATCCCACAGTATGGATTGAAGACTTCCTCCTCCACATCCACATGGCCCGCAGCGATGACTTACACGCCATCAAATACCTCCCACTAAAGCTCAAAGGACCAGCGCGACATTGGCTTAACAGCTTGCTAGCGGACTCCATTAGCTATTGGGAAGATCTGGAAGCCGCATTCCTCGACAACTTTCAGGGCACTTATGTGCGACCACTAGATGCCGATGATTTGAGCCACATAATTCAGCAGCCAGAAGAGTCGGCCAGTCAATTCTGGACTCGGTTCCTTACAAAGAAAAATCAAATCGTCGACTGTCCGGATGCGGAGGCCTTAGCGGCTTTCAAGCACAACATCCGAGACGAGTGGCTAGCCCGGCACCTTGGTCAGGAAAAGCCAAAATCTCTGGCAGCTCTCACGACGCTCATGACCCGCTTTTGTGTGGGAGAAGACAGCTGGCCGACTCGCAGTAATAACATATCAAAGAACCATGGTACCTCAGATACCAAGGATGGCAATAGCAGGTCACATCGCAACAAGCATAAGCGCCGCATTAACAGTGAAAATACTAAGGATACGGCAGTCAATGCCGGATTCAAAGGCTCTAAACCCGGTCAGCGGAAAAAGCCATTCAAACAAAGTACACCGGGTCCGTCCAGCTTGGACCGTATACTCGATCGCTCGTGTCAAATACACGGCACCCCAGACAAGCCAATCAATCACACCAACATGGATTGTTGGGTGTTCAAGCAGCCTGGCAAGTTAATTGCCAAAAACAAGGACAAGGGGCCGCATAGCGATGACGAGGAGGAGCCCCGGCAGCCGCACACTGGAGGACAGAAGAGGTTTCCCTCGCAAGTGCGGACGGTGAACATGATATACGCAACCCAGGTCCCCAAGAGGGAGCGGAAGCGTGCGCTTAGGGACGTATATGCGTTGGAGCCAGTCGCCCCAAAGTTCAACCCTTGGTCCTCCTGTCCGATCACCTTCGATCGCAGGGACCACCCCACTAGTATCCGTCAAGGCGGATTCGCCGCACTGGTCCTAGACCCAATCATTGACGGATTTCACCTCACTTGAGTCCTTATGGACAGCGGCTGCAGCCTGAACCTGCTTTATCAGGACATAGTGCGCAAAATGGTATAGAACCCTCAAGGATCAAACCCACAAAAACAACATTTAAGGGCGTCATTCTAGGTGTAGAGGCCCATTGCACAAGCTCAGTTACACTGGAAGTGGTCTTCGGATCCCCGGATAATTTCCGAAGCGAAGAGTTAATCTTTGATATAGTCCCGTTCCACAGTGGTTATCACGCGCTGCTCGGGCGAACTACATTCGCTAGATTCAATGCGGTACCACATTATGCATACCTCAAGCTCAAGATGCCAGGACCTCGCGGAGTTATTACAGTCAATGGAAACACAGAGCGCTCTCTCCAAACAGAGGAGCACACCGCGGCCCTTGCAGCAGAAGCACAAAGCAGCCTCTCAAGGCAATCAACCAGTTCGGCGCTTCAAAGCCCGGACACCTTCAAGCGCGCTCGGGGCAATCGGCAAATAGACCGTCTTGCGCGATCTGAGCTCGCGTAGCAATATGGCGGCCACCCCAATCCCAGCCCAACGGCAATATTTGTGCCACGTGTACATAATTACGCATTAAAAATACCATGGGCACAGGTGGGGAGGGGGGCACAACTATGGCACGCCCCAAAACGGGGCCTGAACCGCACTAGGGGCTTCCCGTTTGGTTATTTTCCTTTTTCTTTTAGGACCTTAATCTCTGGAAACATTGTCCGACAACACTATTGCCGAACACATGATGCAGCAACCAAGGAGGCAGACAGCTACGTTATACCACGGAATTCCCAGGTTGATTACAGTAACGAGTGAAATATTCAATTTAATATCATTCCTCAGCTTGCCCTTGGAAGGGACATAGTCCTACTCTTTGCTTATCGCACTATTTGTATCACTCTGCTTTAACGCAATTTTTTAATAAACAATGCATGACATTACGACTATTGTTATATATATATATATCTATGTGTTCATTAATGACGCCTTGGAACCGTACACTCTGGTACGACCAATACACCAGGGGCTTACGTACCCCACAATGCGGTGTGAAAAGTCCGAACACTTTCACAAGTGCTACACCCCGAACTTATAGCATTATATGCATCGGCTCCGAATCATGTCTTTGGTCAAATGTTGGGTTTGCCCGGTGCCTATGTTTTGGTACCTTACGTTCCGCTCTATCGGCTAAGGTAGCGCTAGGAGAACTACTGCGATTGTGCCCCAGTTCTGCCGGGCTTAGCACCTCAGTAGAGAAAGCTAAAACTGGCTGTCATGATAAGGCGAGAGACTAGTCGCTGTTCAGTGAGGTTTTTTCGAGTCCCTAAAGACTTATGCCGCTTAGGGCGAGGGGCCGGCCCTGTCCGGCTTACAGGCGTATATCGCGCCCCGAATTCGGCCTTCTGAATACCAGGGGCTTCGCCGAAATTTAAAATTATAGAATTCTATGGCTAAGTGAGAGTATTAAAGCATTATTAGTCCAGTTGAATTGTTCGTTGTGCTGAGCACCTCCCTCGAAGGACCCAAATATGGGAACAAGGGTGCTCAGGTTTATCCCGAACACCCCAGCACTCGTGGCATGGGGGCAGAAGCCGAGGACTAGCCATCTCACAGATTGGATAAACGGCCAAACAGAAGGTAATATTTTAAATTCACACAAGCGTTGCACAGCGCATATGAAACAAGTTTTCATCATGCAGGATCACACGAGCAAGTTCACTCAAATATTACATCCTTTGAACATTCGTCCGCTACAAGACGGGCACCCTTCAGGACACCCTCATAATAAATTCCGGGGGTGCGATGCTCCTTGCCCTGCGGCGGCCCTTCCTTGATCAGCTTCACAGCGTCTAGCTTGGCCCACTGCACCATCACACAGGCGAAAGCCCGGCGTGCACCTTAGATGCATATAGACCGCTTGATGACCTCCAGCCATGGGCAGGCATCCACAAGCCGCCTCACCAGGCCGAAGTAGCTGTCCGGAAGGACGTCGCCAGGCCACAGCCGAACTATAAGGCCCTTCATGGCCTGTTCGGCCGCCTTGTGCAGCTCGACCATCTGCTTTAGCTGGTCGCTCAAAGGCATTGGGTGTTCGGTCCCAGTATACTGAGACCAGAACAGCTTCTCCATTGAGCTTCCCTCCTCTGCCTGGTAAAATTGCACGACATCCGACATGTTGCGGGGCAAATCTACGAATGCTCCTGGAGAGCTCCGAATACCGGTAAGTAATCGGAAATTTACTTTTACATGCTTGCTCTGCATATAGAATGCCTTACCTGCCGATATCTTCTTCATTGCGTCGATCTCCTGGAGGGCCTTCTGGGCCTCGGCCTTGGCACTCTTTGCGCTCTCAAGGGCCGCGACAAGCTCAGACTCTCGCGTCTTCGAGTCAAGGTCCAATGCCTCGTGCTTCGTCATGAGAGCCTGGAGCTCTTGCTGCACCTCGCCCACCCGAGCCTCGTGCTTCTCTCGCTCGGTGCGCTCCTTGGCTACTTTATCTCCAGCCTTGGTTAGCGCTTGCTTCAGGGTCGCCACCTCGGTCATGGCCCATGGCAAACATACAATGATCCTGTCATTTTGTAATCACATCCCTTTTTATATATACATATCTATAGACGGGGTATTACTTACCCCTGTTCTCCTCGAGCTGCCTCTTGGCAAGGCCGAGCTCTTTCCTGGACCCCTCGAGGTCCTGCTTCAATACGGCGACCTCCGCAGTTAGTGCCGCGGACACCAGCAGCGAAGCCTGCATATGCATATTGACATACTTATATTAGACTCTTGCGATATTATTTGATCCTCTGTTCGGCTTTTCTTTGTGAACACCGAACAAAACATCACGGGCTACTGTCTATGCGGTAATATTTCTACTACATTTTAAACACTTACCTCGAAGCCTGTTAGAAGGCTGGCACAGGCTTCAGTCAATCCGCTCTTGGCGGACTGAACCTTCTGGATCACCGCACTCATGATAGTGCGGTGCTCCTCGTTGATGGAAGCGCTGCGAAGCGCTTCCAGCTGATTGTCCGGCGCCTCTAGATGGACAGAGGTCACCGTCACAAGCGTCTTGCCCCTCTTAGAAGGAGGCCGCCTGCCCGAGCCTGGAACTGCTGGAGGTTCCGATGTGGTGTTCGGCTGAGGGCCAAACTTGGAGCTCTCGGGGGCCCCGTCCCCGCGGCTCCCGAAGTTCGGAAGGTCGCCTTGAGGCGCCTCCAGGACTGTCTCCCCTTGACCCGATGCCTCTTGAGACAGCACCTCGGCGTCGTCAGCAGGATGAGGGGAGTTGGCGGTCAGGACTGGATCGCTATCCATGTCCGACAAGCCCAGGGAGCCGTCCGATGATACATCGATGCTGGTTCGCGGCGTCCTTCATAATCATGTTCAGCGTTAGGGAAAGCAGCGCGACAAAGGAATGCTATGAGTTACTCTGGTATCTGAATACTTACGATCTCCCCGGGGGCTTGGCCCGGGGCAACCACTCATCTTCGCCCTCGTCGGCGGCGGTGGAATTGTCCGGAAGGAGAGTCCTCCCCTTCTTGGTCCCTTCGGCCTCCCCAGTTGGGGTGGCCTTCCTTTTCTTTTCTTCCCCGCCTGGACGGGGAGCATCTTCTTATTCCTCCTCGTCTTCGGGGGAAGTGTGTGCCGCAGAGTTATCGGACGATGAGTCCGATAACACCTGGCGTCGGGAACTCTTTCGGGTTCCCTTGGCCTTCTTGGTCTTCTCCGGCACCTTGTAAGGAGTCGGAGCCAGCATCTCCATCAAGAGAGCGCTCGCAATGTCTTCGGGCAAAGGGGCTGGACAGTCGATCTGCCCCGACATCTCCACCCAGTCCTGTCAAAGGCCTGGAGATTAGACCTCGCACATAATTAAGCTAGGGAAAATAAATGTCTTATGGGACGTATTGAACTCACAAAACGCGCTAAGCGCTTTGCACTTAGTCCACGATCCTCGGCGAGAGAAGGAGGGACCTCGGCACCCTTGAACAGCACCTTCCAGATGTCCTTGTGCGTCGTATCAAAGAGCTCGCTCAGAGTCTGGTGCTGGGCCGGGTCAAACTCCCATAAGGTAAAATCCTGTTGTTGACATGGGAGGATCCGACGGATGAGCATAACTTGGACTATGTTGACAAGCTTGAGCTTCTTGCTTGCCATACTCCAGATACATTTCTGGAGTCCGTCCAGCTCCACCGATGAACCCCATGATAGGCCCTTCTCCTTCCAGGAAGTGGGCCGTGTAGGGAATCCGGATCGAAACTCAGGGGCTGCCGCCCATTTGGCGTCACGCGGCTCGGTGATGTAGAACCATGCCGACTGCCACCCCTTTATTGTCTCCACGAAGGAGCCTTCGAGCCATATGATGTTGGGCATCTTGCCCACAATGGCTCTGCAACATTCTGCTTGTTGGCCTCGTACCACCTTCGGCTTGATATTGAAGGTCTTTAACCACAGGCCGAAGTGGGGCCGGATGCGGAGGAAAGCTTCACACACGATGATGAACGCTGAAATGTTGAGGATGAAGTTCGGGGCCAGATCATGAAAGTCCATCCCGTAGTAGAACATGAGACCATGGACGAATGGATGGAGGGGAAACCCTAGTCCACGAAGGAAGTGGTGAAGGAAAACTACCCTCTCGTGAGGTTCCAGGGTAGGGACGATCTGCCGCGCGGCGGGCAGCCGATGCGCGATGTTCGCGGCTAGGTATCCGGCTCCGCGCAGCTTCTTGATGTCTCCCTCCCTGACGGAGGAGACCATCCACCTGCCTTCCGCTCCGGACATGATTGGAGAAGGTTGAGGTGGGAAGTGCGGACTTGGGCGCTAGAGAGCTCGAGTGTGCGAAAACAGATGAGTAAGGGAGGAAGAAGGCGTGGATAGAAAGGTGAATCCTTATCCCTTTATATGGGCGGACGAAACTAAGCGTCCCCACTTGCCTGGTAAACTCGCTTATCCCCTAAGCGCCGCAATTGATGGCACGGTTGGGTTACCCACACCCGTATTGATGAGAATCCCGTAATAAGGGGACACGATCTCTGCTTTGACAAGACGTGTCGAAAAACTACCTCGCGTTATGTGCGGGGCTGGTTAAAAGAAACGGTTCGAATAATCACCGGGCCATGACGTAACGTCATGCTGCCAAAACAAGCCAGCAAATTAGATCTGCGAAAATATTATTCTCTCTATGGTGGAATGTGGAAATTATTTTGCAGGGTCGGACACTATCCTCGTATTCAAATTCTTCTGTGATGTATTTGGAGAAGGAACCCGCCTTGCAATGCCAAAGACAATACTGCGCACCGTACTCATCATCATTGAAGCCTGGTTTAGGGGCTACTGAGGGAGTCCTGGATTAGGGGGTCTCCGGACAGCCGGACTATCTCCATTGGTTGGATTGTTAGACTGTGAACATACAAGATTGAAGACTCCGTCTCGTGTCCGGATGGGACTCTACTTGGCGTGGAAGGCAAGCTAGGCAATACGGATATGGATATCTCCTCCTTTGTAACCAACCTTGTGTAACCCTAACCCTCTCCGGTGTCTATATAAACCGAAGGGTTTTAGTCCGTAGGACAACAACCATAACATACAATCATACCATAGGCTAGCTTCTAGGGTTTAGCCTCTCTGATCTCGTGGTAGATCTACTCTTGTACTACCCATATCATCGATATTAAGCAAGCAGGACGTAGGTTTTTACCTCCATCAAGAGGGCCCGAACCTGGGTAAAACATCGTGTCCCCTGCCTCCTGTTACCATCCGGCCTAGACGCACAGTTCGGGACCCCCTACCCGAGATCCGCCAGTTTTGACACCGACACAAACCATAGACATGTGTTGTCATTTGATGAACAGGATCACATCATTAGGAGAATGATGTGATGGACAAAACCCATCCGTTAGCTTAGCATAATGAGCATTAAGTTTATGCTATTGCTTTCTTCATGGCATATACATATTCCTTTGACTATGAGATTATGCAACTCCCGGATACAGGAGAAATACCTTGTTTGCTATCAAAGTCACAACGTAACTTGGTGATTATAAAGATGCTCTACTGGTATCTCCGAAGGTATTTGTTTGGTTGGCATAGATCGAGATTAGGATTTGTCACTCCGAGTATCAGGGCCCTCTTGGTAATGCACATCATAATAAGCCTTGTAAGCAATGTGATTAATGATTTAGTTGCAGGATGATGTATTACAGAACAAGTAAAGAGACTTGCCGGTGACGAGATTGAACTAGGTATGAAGATAACGATGATCAATTCTCGGGCAAGTAACATACCGATGACAAACGGAATAACGTATGTTGTCATTACGGTTTGACTGATAAAGATCTTCGTAGAATTTGTAGGAACCAATATGAGCATTGAGGTTCCGCTATTGGTTATTGACCAGAGAGGTGTGTCGGTCATGTCTACATAGTTCTCGAACCCGTAGGGTCCGCAGCCTTAACGTTTGATGACGATTTTGTATTATATGAGTTATGTGATTTGGTGACCGAATGTTGTTCGGAGTCCTAGATGACATCATAGACACAACGAGGAGTCTCAAAATGTTCGAGAGGTAAAGATTCATATATAGGACGATAGTATTCGGAAACCGAAAAGTGTTCCGGGGGTAACGGGTACGTATCGGGTCACC